>NC_068388.1:5691249-6031249 GCF_023724105.1 Carassius gibelio | reverse complement strand
AGTGAGGAGATGTTACAAAAGACAAAACTGCCAAAAAAAGAACTGATTCAGGAAATGCATCAACTTCTTGGTTGTCTTGGGAGAAATTTTTAAACGAGACGTGTTGAAATTGCAGCCATTGCCTTGTAAGAGTCCACAAGAAAAACAGATGCTCTGAGAACTACATTTCTCAGTGAGATAAAGCTCTCCATCATCAGAAACATTTCAATTCCCTGCCTTGACTTTGAATCACTCACTTTCTTTGCAGAATTTCATTATTTCCCCCCCTCAGGCATATCTTCATTTTCTCCAAACCATTCGTCAAATAAGATCTTCATACTTCCGTACAAAAGGATAACACGAGAGCCATAGTGGCTCAATTACACATCTGGTTCATTTGGAAGGGGTTGCCAGTTTACTGGATATTTTGGTGAACCAAAGAAAACAAACACTATTGCCTGATGACTTGACACCCAACAGCCCAGACACAACAATAGACTATGTGCCAGGCCCGGCAGGCAGGGGCTTCCGAGATCAGCTTTCACGTGAAGTGTGAATCAAAAAGAAACACTTGGAGCTCTGGTGGAAGATTGTAACTGAATCTCAGGAACAGTGGAAGCTCTTGGATTGCTTCATGAGTACATGGATTCTTGAGCCACTGCCTGATTTGGCTTGACAGCACCCCAAGGAAGTCTGACTCTCTAGAATGATTCTAATTGGTGTAAGTGAGACAAACAATGTGAAAGCTAATCTCTGCCATGGTCTGATTGCTCTTACCCATAAAGGAAGTAGAGAGGGACAGAACCTAGAGTCCATCAGCTTTTTAACATGCAAGAGTGCATTCTTACACTTGACAAATCTCAGTGGACCCGTGGTATCACGCAATCCCGAAACTGGACACTTTGCTTTATCTAGAGTCCAACGCCGGGGATACTGTGACCACATCTGTCAAAGCATGCTTTCTTATCGCTCTATCCCTGCCATGATTGGCACATTGTTACGTTTTGCCCGACCCCAGCTCTAATGAGAAGTGAAATCCAAAATAAGTCCGGCGTAATCTAGAGCCCAGATCTGTCAGACTGGGAGCAAGATTCAGCTCTGCGTCCATGAGAGGAGCTTAAATGCTGAGGTGTCGATAGCAGGCCGCGACCTCAATGTTTTGGACAAGTACAGCTTTGCTAAATCCAAAACAAAGGCTTATAATTCAAGCCAAAAGCAAAACAAACCATGCAAAGAGTCTGGTCTTTGGAATCAAAAGCAACAAGTGAGCTACTACGAAGTCCATGTATTGCCTTACTTTCTTTACCAACTGGATGAACAGTCTCGACGCATGATTAGCTTAGCGGACAGAGTAAATTCTTTCTGCCAAAATGCATGAATGTCAGCTGGCGTTCATATAATGCAAGTACATCAAGGGTCTATATGTTATAATGAAGCAAACATAGCTCCCTTGAAATCCAGATATTCTACTGAAAGTTTGAGACAATGCACACTTGTTTCTATTTGTGCCAGCAAGTGGGGGGGGGGGGGGGCACAGGCATTAGGGAGATGTGTTTTTCAGTCTGCCAAGTATGTGTCATCACCCAGCTACAATGTCTGAAAGGGCCGCAGTCATATTTTGAGAATGCCTACAGAGAGGCCGTCCGGTCTGTCCACTCTGCTCTCCTGCCTGGGCTTTTGTCTATGGTTTCTTCCCATGAGAGTGCCTGCAGGTCAATAACAGAATACAATCCCCTTATGTGGTGCTTACACCCGAAGAGCTCTCAGGAACAACAGCCTTGTTCTATTGTGCAGTTTCATGAAGAAAAGCTGCATAGGCTATAAAAGAGGAAAATCAATTAACTTGCTGGAATAAAGGACTGAATTGTTAAGGAAACACCTTCCAAGCTGAGCAGCTCACACAAAGTACTTCTGTCTTTCATTCTTTCAGTTCTTCCTTTATTCATTCATACTCTCTTTCTATCAGTTTTTCTTTCAATCTTTCATTCTTGCTTTTCTTCAATCTTTCTTTCTTTCATTTAATCTGTAATTGTTTTCTTCAGTCATTCTAACCTTCATTCTTACATCCTGCTGGTCATTCTGTCATACTCTTATTTATTCTAGAGGTCATTATTTCATTCTATGTCATTAGTCCATTCATCCATTAATTAATTAATTCATTCATTCTTCCATATTCATGCATTATTTTGTTTGCTTTCATTCATTTGCATTCATTAATTCTGCATTCATGCATTTCTTTTTGCATGCATGCATTCTTTCGAATTCATTTATTATTTTGCATTTTCTCATTCATTTATTGGATATGGTACAATGCTTATACCATGTTTTTTATATTGATTTAACATTTTACCATGTAAATACTATAATATAATCATTATGTACAGTTTTATATATAAAATGCCATGGTGTTTCTTTCTGATACAATCACTGCAACATGGTACTGCCGCGATTTTCTAAAAGAGTAAATCACAAGGCGGCATATGTTTTCCAGTAAAACCATCAAACTTTCAATATCAACAAACCTAACTGCATAGTATTAAATCAATTATTATTAGTCATATTAGTATAATAAATTAAGAGGAGGTTGTGGCTCGATACGTAAGATCAATGGAAAACTGAAAATGCTTTTGTATTACCAAGATTGCAGTGCATCCTTCCTATAGTTCCTCTGATGAAGAGCATTAGTTCATGCTGCAAATGATGTCAAAAGATCTTACCACATCACATCTTAAATAAAAGACCTATTTGCATTAATAAATCATTTACACATGGCAGATTATAGAGGTGCAAAGAGGTTTCAAAAGGCTAGTCTTATTAATGCCAGCATTACAAGTCAAAGTCACAAGGGTGTTTTGTCCCCAATTTACACTCAAGAAATGTCAAAGAATGAGTGAGGTACAAAAAGAGATCTCTTAAGATATTAACTAATATATTTGACACTTTGAACAGGTCCTTGTTAAACAGCACATAATCGATACCATGGTAGACTAAGTCAATGCATTTCATTATGTCAGTCTGGCAAGTTAGTCAAAATGTTAACTGGTGTATTATTGAATTAGGGTCAGACTAAAGGCTTTCAGTTGGTGGGCTTCAACAAACAGTGAAGCAGACACATATTGAAAGGGTCAGCGGCTCTGCAGTCGGAAACAAACCATCTCAGGCCACCATGAAATCAACATGGTCATGGCTGGACATTGTTGATCCAAAATGCCACAATAGCCACATTATCTAGTTTGAAATCATGTGAAAGCAAAAGGAGAATGGGTGTGGACCGTTCTCGCGTTTTGGTAGTTTCTAATACAGTATTATACAGTAACATTCAAGCATGATTCAATTTAGGGCAATTTACACAAACTCTAATCTTTGTACCTTTTCAACAAAACAATATGCACACATCAGCATCCATTTTAACTTTTTACCAGCATGAATGAATCAATTGTCCACTAATGGAAAATCAATGAAAGCGCCACTTCCATTTAGGTTTTATTGACAAGAAAAAAAAAAAAAAAAAAACGCCCACTCAGCACACTGACTACTAAATTAGCAGGGTGAAAACTGACCACCACTTTTTATTATATCATGCCACCACTCCTGGGAAAAAGGACTTACTGTTATATGAATTGCTTTCCTATGAGGCAATTGAAGTCAATAGTAACTAGATAAAAGCAATAACTGATTAGACATGCATATCCTAAAGGAAATACTGGTACATGCAAAACAACAAAAAATACTGTTTTAGTTGAAAAACAAATGTGTAATAGTGAAATTACCTAAAAGTGATTTAAGTAAAAGTAGGAGAAGATGATTGAGAGACAAGGACAAGTAAAAGAAGTGAAATAAACAGAAGAAAGAAGAAGAGAAAAAGGAGAAAGAGAAGTCTATAAATTTAACTGGTGACTCTTTCCTCCACTTCCTGTGTGCAGCGTGTCTGTAAAAGGCAGAGAATTATTTACAAAGCATGGGTGGCTTTGGCCAAAAGCGCTCTACACCCTACACATCTGTCCTGCAACACTTTCATGGATCGTAACAGACTTTGTAGAAGGACTATAGGAAGAGGCTATTTTCATCCCAAAAGAAATGTCTGGCCTCTAGAGAAAAAAGCATTTTAGAGTTTATTATAAGGCGGCGTGGAAGCCACTGAAAGGACATGCCTGGGCCATACACTTGCATTTTAGATTCTCAGAAATCAGAGGGCATATGCTAGGACAGACTGTTTTCTCACAGCACAAATAAAACCAGGACGCTCTACCGTGTCGCCTCCCTTGTCTTTTATTTCCACGCAAACACAATCTGTCAAAAGGAACATCTCAGATTTTTGGCAAAACTGTGGGTATTTGAAAATGGGCAATTAAAATAAATAGGAAAAAGCTGTTTTGCGACTGCTAAAAATGTGACTTCAGCCTCACATGGTAAACCACTAAATGTCTCCTTATGTTTACACTAGTATTAACAAGAACCAAAACAGACCAAAAAAAAAAGCTGATTTTCTGCCAGAGTTTGTGCAAGATTAAGATCTTCAGAAATGCAATCCATATATACACAAATTGTATATAAACTACCGTTCAAACGTTTGGGGTCTATGAATTTTTTTAAATGTATTTAATACTCTCTTATTTAAAAAAAATCAGCAATACTTTAAATTACCGTTTTTTTTATGTTCTTATAAAAATTTTTAAATGTAATTTACTCCAGTGATGGTAAAGCTGCATTTTCAGCAGTAATTTCTCCGGATTTCAGTGTCACATAATACTTCATAATTTATTCTTATAGGCTGATCAGGTGCTCAAGAAACATTTCCTATCAACAGTTTAATGGGTCATTACTAAAAGTGAACACATACACAAACACACACACACAAAGTGTTCAGATGTGTGCTTCGTGCTGTATCAGATCAAATCTTTGGAGCTCAGTTCATTTCCTGTGGATCATAAAGTGGCACGTGCGTCAGCCAGTCAAGCACTTCATACTGCAAACTAGGTCGTCTGTTTGGCATCACTGATAACACATGATACATCTAGCATACATCTAGGTTATAAATGTGCTGAACAGGGATTTTTTTTTTAATAGCCTTCCAATAGATTGTTAAAACAAATTTACTGTTGAACTACATGAGAGACTACACGCATATTGCTGACCTGCAACAGGAAAGAAGAGTGTAGTGATCAAAACTGATGCTACTGTAAGTGCTAATGCCCAGCTGAAAATCAGTTGCATGAACATAGACACTATGTCAAGAATGTGTTAATTACATTGCTACATTTTTAAGACTAGTCTAAGCAGTGCAGTTTATGCAATTGGCCCCTGGGATTTTAAGGTTTGTTGCAACTGGTACCAAGTTCTTAAACCACAGAAAACACAAAAGTTCCCACTAGGGGTGTGCGATAAATATCATACGATAATTAATCCGCATCTTGTCAGTAAAGCCGGTTCTCTAATCAGCGGTAAATTCCATCAGGTGATTTCACATAGAGCAGCTGTTACTTCACGGAGCTGTTGTTAAATGACTAGCTGTGCAAATCCACGTTCATTATCATAGTTTAGTTTAGCGCAACTAAACTATGATAATGAACGTGGATTTGCGCAGCTAGTCAGTTAACAACGGCTCCGTGAAGTAACAGCTGCTCTATGTGAAATCACGCACCTGATGAAATTTACCGCTGTTTAGATAACCAGCTTTACTGACGAGATAAGCAATAATTATTTTACGATATTTATCACGCAACCCTAGTTCCCACTCTGCAGTTCACCCATCATTATGGATCACCCATAATCAGCGTTATGAAAACTTCTTTCAAAAAGTAATTTGCCAGGCTACTCGCCATTTAATAACGGTTTCATACAGTCTTATGATGATGTAGGTAGCTATTAATTAAAGCACATGCAAAGAAACCACTAAATGGATAAAAAACAATTTCAACTTATATTATTTATAGGGCAATAATTATAACTAAAAATAGGTTAATTGTAATTTTAATAGTACAATTTTGTCACATTTAACAAATTAATTTTCAAGAACGCTAAATAAATTACCTTAATGCAATTTTTAAGATCACTATTTCTGTAATTGTATATTCTAATCTATATTTGTCAAATAATAACAAAAACAAAAACAACAAGTGCATAAACAGCTGGCAAAAACAAAAACCTAAACAAAACACACACACACACACACACACACACAAAAACACACAAAACAAAAATACACTGTCATGGTTTTGAAAACAAATAAACTGCTGTTCACTGCTACTATTTTAGTTACTAGCCAACAATGATAAATTCCTCAGGATAAGCTTTGTCAAATGCTACTAAGCTGCTGCAATGGATACAAAATGACATCCATCCAATATCAATTAGTCTAATCTGCCAAACGTGTCATGCTCTGTGAATCCTCTGGTAAATGAAAGAGGCTTTGTTTTATCCTGAGTTTGACCCAGGTTTGAATACTCGGCCCACTCTCTGGCCACAGTACACAGGCCTCTCACAACAGGAGGCGGTTTGTCACGGCTCGAGTCCTTCTGGCCAGAGTGTAATAAATTCTTCTTTGTCTTCTCATGGAGAGAAAGAAAGAGAGAGTGGGCGACCTGCTCGTGATGTTTGCATGCAAGGTCTATCCTGAACACTGATGGGATGGTTTATCATTTGAGCGGCTCTTGTTGACCCACAGGAGCACGTGGGTAGGGAAACGAGGAGTATGACATCGGCTGGATGAGAACCAGCTGAAGGAATGCGAAGGGGAACATGTGGTAAGGGGATGGGAATTCACACAAAAAAAACTCCTCAGATTGGAGTGAATACACTGCGCCCACTGAGCAGGCTTTTCTTTTCCCTTTTCTTCCTAAGAATCTCTTTTTTCCCTCATTTTTGGACCGGTGCACCAGCGACATTCTCAGTGTTGCCTTGTCAGCAGGGTGTCTTGGCTTTCCGGCGAGTTATGTGCAATAGTCTTGCAAATGTCAGATATTTTCAAAAAGGACATCTGCATTGTAGACAAAAATCATCAGAAATACTGAATTTAGCTGAGTGTCTTTTGCATCTTAACTTGGCTTTGCTTCTGCCACTGGAGCACACAGATTCTTGGTCTCCGGACACGTGGCGGATGTTCTGCAGTTGCGGGCTGGAATGCCTGCTTGCATGCAATGCAGTCCTTTTTTATGAGGCATACCAGCAAACAGCCCACGCCAGGCCATGGCACGCTATTGGTCTAGCCAAGACTCACTACAGTTAAGAGCACAGCACAATGACCGTGAATGCCAGCAGCTCAACCAACCAAATCTGAGCATCTTCAGTAAAATATTGGCAGCCAACACAATGCCACACACACACAGTTCCCACTGCCTTCAGACCATACAGTTTTTTTCCTGCTGCATATGGCTATTCCAGGTCTTCTCCTCTATCTTGACCCCAAAAGCCTTTGTTCATTACAAGTCTGATTTGTTGGAAGGAATACTGATTACTTCGGCCTTTCAGAAGACACCAGGTAATCTATTAACTAGAGGCCACGATAGCAAATCAATCTGAGGAGGCAGAAAAACCTCCAGGGTGATCTGTGCTGTGCATGATTTATACTTCATTTAAGCTGTATGCCAGAAAATACTACCATAGTAAATGTTAAACCAAGTGTAAAATGGGACAAAATTACAATGGTAAAAAATCTAGTATGCAAAATTAATATAACAGAGGATGAGTTTAACGAACTGTCTTTTGTTGAAGGCTTAATTACTGTAATCTCATTTGATTTAGTATTTTCCAAATGTAAAATGAAATAATGGGCCAATAAAAAGTTCTTGTCTTGTTGTTTCTTTGTAATTATTTATGAAATTTACAAGCAATTTCTGAGTGAAAGGTCTTTCAAAGTAAATCTTACAACACTTTATTCTAGTATAGTTCAAAATGAGAAAAGATGTTCGTTCTTTTCAGTGTTTGCTACTTCTAAAATCTTTCATCCCCTTCTATTATTTTGTCACGGATAATCTTCATAATTACAATGCAAAATCCCCCCAAACTCTCTCTATTCCACAAACAATTCCCTTTGTTAATGAGCTCACTGGAGCACAAAGCACACTTCCATGTGTGATTCCACATGTTCCGCATTAATTATAGACAATCACAGAGGATCGTTCATAGAGTGTTGCACAGTGTGATCTCATTAGACACAATCACACCGTTATCCCGGATGCCTTTCGTTCCAGCGCACACACTATTAGTTGCACATTAGGGGGCTTGCTCATAATTAAAGTTACATATGTTGACTGTCCTGTGCGTGTGTCCAGTGAGTGAAATCACAGATGACCCCAACCAGCACATACATGATAAGACCTTGACTTTGACCCAGCCCCTTTTCCTGTTGCGGAGCACATCATACTTTCAGTATGTGCAATTCATATTTTACATAGTAGTAATACTGTTTACATTGTAGTTATGGAACCACACAAGTGAGGAACCTGTATATATATCATATGAATATATCACTTTTCAGTTATATTTCACACACACACACACACACACACACACACAAGAGTAAAAAGCAAAAAAGCCATGATAAAGCTTCCAGAAAACAATCCAAATCTCATTCAGTGCGGGCTGGCCTTTGACTTTTTAAACTAACTATTTTCTTAAATTAGTGGCTGAAAGGAAAATAAGAGGGGGAAAAGGTTTGCAATGAAATGAAACACATCAAAATCCTTCCCTTAAGGCGTGACATTAATTTGAAAGTTACTAAAATATATTTGCCGATGCTATTGCGTGAGACGAAAGCGCCTGGTTATCCTGTAAACATTCTTAAAAGGAACTCAACCAGCCACTTAACTGTTTCTAAATGCTTTGTCTTCCACATGGTGTCAATTTGCTTTTTTGTAAACGAGCTCATTTTTGCATTTTAGACTTTATAGTCACAGAATCACAGAAACCACACCACCATCCTGGTAAGCAATCCTTTTTTACAGCCTTTTGATTTCGCAATTGACTTTTTAATCATCGTGGGACCACAAAGGAAAGACATCAGTTCTTTTGAGAATCGCTAAAATTCAAGCTCAAGTTACCAATTACCACCTAGAACGGATTCATTCTAAATCATTTTAAAAATAGCTAGCAGATTTTGCTGCTTGAGAACCTTTCAAAATATTTGGTCCATCATATGGTTTCAATGAATCAGAACCCCAGAGATCTTCAGTGCACGACTGCAGATGACCACGCCGGGGCGAAAATTCATCAGAAAAAAGCTACAATTTCATAAACACAGCCCTTCTTCTCCTCCTCCTCACTGCCTGAGACAAAGAAACAGGAATACTCGGCACAATCATCAATCAAGAGCATTCTGAGCCAAATCTCCACCGTCTTCTGAAGTCAAATCCAAACAGTCAGGCCATAGCAAACAAGCTCACCTTGAACGAGGCCAGTGGCACACCACGCACTCGTCATTGTAAATCAGATTTTCCTGCCGTTAATGTGGAAAAAGTCCTAATACACAATACATCACTGACCCACGAGGAGCTTAAAACCACACCAGTTACGGCTAAGTTATGCGTGATAGACTTCGCTAAAATTTTGATGACAGAAACCATTTGTTTGAAATAAAACTGAGGTATCATGGAAGTCAGCACTTCAGATGAAGCCTTCTTGACAAATGGCTTACAACATTCTTCCAGATGACAGGACATACGGACATGAACCTAATCCTGAAACACATTCCAGAGGTGTTTTTATTTCCTCTAGAAGAAAGCACAAACATCAGGAGGAGGAGGAAGTCATTTCCCATTGTGAAGTGTGCGTCTTTGAAGTCTTCAAACAAAATGAATTTCCTGATTAACAACAGCCTTGTGCCTGAGAAAATGAGGTTTGTGTTGTTGTTTAAGCTTGAGCTTTCTTTGATAAAGTTCATGCAAGAGGTCTTTCATAAACATCCTAATCAGTGACTGTTTACACTCACCGATTTTCATCAATCCGAATTAAAGTGGCAGTGTGTCATTAGCGGCACAGAATGGATTTGCAACATGAAATAAGTTTCCAAACACTACGCCTGTCCACTCTTTTTTCAGACAAATACTTAGCCCTGCCCCCAAACTCCTGCCACTGGATGAGATAATATCCCCGTTTTGCACCGGATGGGATTCTGAACCAAATAAAGTTTTGAAATCATCACAACCATCTTTACACGTTTGAGGGAAATCAACCTGCAAATGGATTACTTTCAGAATTCAAGAAATCTTTCAATATATACGTTAATATTTCCACCAATGCAAGCCAGCGAACAAGTAATAAAGCATTTGCGCTAATAAAAACTGCATGTTTACTAGACTATGCATTAATTAAAGTCAACTGTTATTAAGTTTGCATGAAATTCATAAAAAATGGGTTTGCCCATTGTTAAGACATTAGTACTAACCACAACGAAGCAAAATGAAAAAGGGAATTCGCCAACATCAAACAGTTCTTTTAACCAGAAATGGAGTTTATAATTGAAACACAAGCCATGGGAAAACATAAAACTGAGTGGTGTATATTATGTAGCAGAACAGCAGATGTGAATATGCCAACCATCTGAAAGAATCTGGCTCCTTTCAATCCATATAACACTTCAAATATAACTCCAGGTCTGACCTACACTTGATATATCATTATGCACTTCTATAGTCCATTGACATAGAAAATTATTAAAATGTTCTCCCCGCTGATGACTCTTAAGCACCAGAAATGACATTTTACCAAATTGTAACTGTCAGTTTGCTGTCCGTACTGAAAAAAACTGCAAAATAAAAACCAAGAAGCATATTTCTATGGAGGTGTCTTATCAATCAAAAGGCAAGCACAATCATACAGCACAATCAGCGTAGTCTGATTCATGTACATAAGCCTTGACAATCCCTTGAGTGTCAGTGTCTAAAATTGAAATGCCTCCTTTTCACTGCTCTATCATGGCAAATGAAAACCAACAAAAGGGAACTAACATTCATGGCATATTTGAAAAGCTTGCTAGTGGTCTACTGTTGGACTTTAGATGGGGAGCAGAAAGACTAGGAGAGGGGGTTGAGGGAGGGTTCTCCCAACGCTAAGGACAAAGAAGCAGCCTCAGCTCTGCCCAATACACCAACCCTATGAATGAAGGACACAAAGAAACAACTGAGCCTCTCAACTGGCTGCAGAAGGTGAAAACGAGGGAGAGGTGGAGATGGAGAGGTGTTTCTCTGCCCACACTTGAAGGCACTGCAATAGAGGAACAGCGTGACTTCGATCATGTGTGGTCCATTACTCAACCAGAAACCGCTTGACTATTCCCCATGCCTACGAGACAACGGAAGCTCCATCAGTAGTTGAACAGGGCTGATAGCTAAGAAAAGCCACAAGAAACAATTAGGGCCGGGACTCGATTAAAAAAATTAATCTAATTAATTAGAGGCTTTGTAATTAATTAATCGAAATTAATCGTATTTTAATCGCATATAAATATTTGACCTGAGAACAGTGAGAAGTAATTTTTTTTTCACATGGAATTATAGTATACCATTGAATAATGACTGAATACATAAGCTTAAGCAACAAAATATTGTTTATTTTTGTTCATCCAAGTCTAGCAGACCAGTGCAATTTTTGCCATGAAGTGTAGCAATAGCATATTTAGAAACAATTTAGAAATAGTACATTTCAGAAATTCAGGAAGCTTATAGGTGCTGGAACCTTCTGTAAAGTGTTTTTTTAAGTAAAACACAATACTGTCAATTACATTCAGAACATTGGAAACACTGACTATTAGAAAACATCTCTATGTTGCTTCAGAGGCAATAACATACTAAGTCCAACTCTCAATAACCTTGGCCAAAACAATAAAGAGTTCAACATAAACTGTTGTACCAACAAAATAATACATAGGGGTGTGCCGGTTTCAGAATTGGTGATGACGGTTATGACGTGAGTCAAAAGTGACGGTCCATAACATAACCATCGGGGGGGGGGGGGGGGATTAGTGGATCTGCCGTAGAGTCAATTGGTTGTTCTTGGAGATAGCGGGTTAACTCCGTATCAGCGCCACTCTGATCGGTAAAGGGGCAGAGATTTCAGACCTCCGTTTATTAAGGAGATCTGTCACAAAACTCATCATCCGCACCAACGTTTTTTGAGCAAATTTCAAAGCCGCACCCGCCCGCCATCCACTGATTGTTTTGCGATGCAATGCTTTGCTGATGCGAGCCGCAAAAAAAGCCATTGTCTGTTCTAGAAAGGATGCAGCAAAGATATTTAATGCTAATGTATGAAGCATAGACCTACGCTGAGTTTCATTTACGATGAGATGTGCTCTAGTTCACAGTGCAGTGCAAATGAACGCGGCGCGCTGGTGCTTCCATGTCACGGTTATCATTGTCTGCTATATTTGCTTTTTATTTATCAAAATACATGCAATTGGTTGATGAAACATTTATTAAAATTAAGATAAAATTAGTACAAAACGAAATTCGTTTTTAAGAAAGGTTTTCTACAAAGCAAAATTTTATGAAGTGCTAAATATCATGTCTGACGATTTACAAAACTTTATTAAGTGGTAAAAACCATGTCTCCCAATATATTGCGCATCTTATGATCCTATCTAAAAAATGAAAATAATTTTTGATAAAAAATGTTTGTAAAAAATATTTTAATGACACGGTTTTGGCGGTTATAGAGTTCTAATGACGGTGTTAAACTATAACCGCCGGTCTCACGGTTATATACTAACCGTCACACCCCTAATAATACATAGTTCAACATAAAGTGTAAAGTCCACGCTAGCTGCTATATGTTTTGCGTTGAGGTGATACTTGAGGCTCGATGTGCTTGTGCTGCGGTGATATGCGAACGCTAGTTGGTGCTCCAGTATAATCGGTCCGCGGAAACTCATCCAGTGAGAAACGTTCCGCGGTGCAAAAATAAGTTATTAAAAATGCGGGAATTTTTTTTTGTAATTAATTAATCTTAGTTAACGCGTTATTTTTTGTGTAATTAATTAATCTCAATTAACGCGTTAAAGTCCCGGCCCTAGAAACAATAGATCAGCCCATTCATCGTCATTGGGGAGACTATTGAATGGGTCGCAATATGCAGGCACTTCAAAATACCTTAGGGGAGAGGAAAGCAGTGCCAGGTGGCAACTTGAATGAAGAAAAAAAAAAAAAACAGGAATATCGCAGTGACTCTATAGGAAGGCTCGCAAAACAAAAAAATGTTACTGGTCGACTTAAGTCTTCCAACTAATCAGTGTTTACTTTAAGTAAATGACAAGTGAACATCAGGGCTGTGCACCTTTCAGAAATGAATTGTGAATACATTGAATTAACAGGGTGGCAAATGACAAGCCAATTTGGAAATGCATAAAAACATACAAGCAACAAGCAACTTCAAGATAATATTTGAATGTTCGCTTAATAAAACCTTGTTAAAGTTTTGAAAAAAGGCTTTAATATATGAAGAATAGAGGTTAGAATGATAAACTGATCAGATGTTGATGTAGAAACACTGAAATAGCATTTTCTTGCACTCCAGTAATGTTAGTTTTATTAGCAACTTTTTTATATAGTGTAGATAGATCTATCATTTCCCAAAATACATTACTTGTGTTGAATGTTTTTCAAATTTCTCTTCCTGCCATTCCAATTCTACTTACTGTACAGTGTGGTCAATGTAAAGTAACACATAAATTAAACATTTTGCAAAAACTTAATGAACACTCCAAACAAAACTCAAACTGTCATAGGGTTTCCATATAAAATGAAATGCAAATACTGAAAATCTGTAAATGTGTTCCTTTCTGATGAAGGTAATGGCAAATATAAGGTTTACTTTTTTATGTAAGAGAAATCAAAACAGTCTAAATTGTAAGAAATGAACTGCTCAAACACGTTAAGCTTCTAGTGTTACAACGTTTGAGGTCTCTGACTTTGCGGCTGCTCAACAGCTACTTCTGCCAAAACGTCTTGAATTAAATAATATTATTTTGGGCTCAGAGAGTTTCAAAAGGTGCAAACCCAAGTCAGTTCCCATTCGAATCAGTTTCTGATGAGCACAGCCGACATTTCGTTAAAGTGCCTTGTCTTTACTAAAGTCACAACCAGAAAAACAAAACAGATGGGCTCTAAACTGGCTCAGATCAAACAGCTTCAAACAGCTGCATCAGTGCACGCCAGTGTGTCGCTGCTTTTCCCATCCTGGCCATGCGCAGAACAGGGGTCACAAGGCACAACTCAGGAAACCTCCTCTTGAAGAATTAGGGTCAAAGTGTTAGTGCGTGTACGTGTCAGGAAGGAAGGTGTAAAGGATGGTGACTAAACTAGCTCTGAGATAACAGTCTTGCACATCCTCTTGAAGACCGTTCGCAGTCTGCTGTACAAGCAACAGGCTCTACTGTGAACATAAGCAGACACATTCAGATGTCATCAGCTTGTTACCGCCGCTGACAGAGGACTGTGTGTTTGGGGTGTTTAATAGCATGGAGGCTAGCTTGAGGGCATTTGTGCTGAATGTAGGAAACACAAGCAGCCCATTCTGCAATTAAATGATGAGGAAAATATGGAAGCAGTATTGTTTATTTGTCAACAAATTGTAAGTGATTCACTTTTTTAAATCAAACATTATTACTGAAATAAAACATAGAATATATATTATGAAATATATTAAATATTTTACAAAGAATATATATATATATATGAATTTTTATATCAAGCATGTCAAAAATGAAAAAAATATAGAATGTCTATTGTTTTTATAATAATAATAATAATAATAATAATAATAATAATAATAATAATGTAGTCTTCGAAAGGAAAGATTAAATTATTACATAAAATAAACTAAACTTACAAAATAAATAATATTAAAATAAATTGTTGACTTAAGTCAAGCATTTGTCAAAAATGAAATCAAATATATAATGTATAATACTTATGTAATATCTAATTTTAAGGAAAGGCAAAATGAAGACAAAGGAAAGATTACATTATATTAATTTATTAAAATATCTAAATTACTAATACTACTTGTTGTTAATATCATTATTATTTTATTATTATTATATTTATTTTAACACCACTAATAAGAAAAGTGTTTTTTTGTTTGTTTGTGTGTTTTTGCCAATGCAAAAGTAACCAACATGATGCTATGGTGCTATGGGTGGTTGCCAGGGTGCTGCTATACGGTTGCTAAGGTGTTCTGGGTGGTAGCTACTGTGTTAATAGCTGGTTACTTGCTGGCTCAAGTCAAAGCCAAACGCACCAAATTTTAATATTGAGGGTGAACGGGTTTGTTCTAAACCACGAATCATAGGTATGAGCAGTAATAACAGCAAAACTTGCCACAGCACTAATAAATCATTTTAAAAAAGCAAATTCAAAGGAAACTGTAACCAAAAGAGACTTCTGAAGCAGATTTATCACTTTTAGGATACAAATGTTCAGCACAAAGACAATTAGTGTTGACAGCCACATCTAACCACTGCACAATCTATTGCTTAAGCTGTCTAAACATTAGATTATCTTATCAGACAGCTCAGGCAAAGAAGCATTCGAGCTGAGCCAAGCTACAGCGAAACATCATAAAACATTACCTCTTCTTATTAGGACGCTTAAAGCACTTGGATAAGAATGGCTCATTTAATCTTCCCTGCACTTTATAACTTCAGCAGGAATTTTGTTTAGTGGAGAATGAGGATAACCTGCAGAAACAACGCTCTGACAGGAATTCAAGAACGTCTTGGTACAAGGAGGACTCCAATTGGGGAACATATTTCCAAGATGTGCTCTGTGAACAGATATCTGTAGGTTGATAAATGCATTCTGTACACGCCAAGAAAAAGGTCACATAAAATTAGTCTTTATATGTCCAAAAAAAAAAATGCTAATAGTGTATTTCTGCACTTTAGACCTCATAGGAGAAAAAGTCATATTATTCAAACTGTATATTCACCAAGTTAATAGAAATAACACGGATGAAAATAAATAAATCAAGCCGTTCACAAAATCAATGTAACATGGTGAAAAGCTAAAGCTCAGGAATTAGTCCATACTAGACCTAGGCAAAATATATCAATATTATTATTATTATTATTTTTTGTTTACATTTATTATAATGTAAAAAAATAGGTCTCATACATATGTAATATAAATCATATAAAAAACTGGAAAAATGCATAACTGTAGACACACTTTTTTACAATATTTAGACAGACAGATATGTCAAATTGTTTTTTTAGCTATAATTTCCAGCCTAGAAGCATAACACCAGTAGTTTAAAAAAAAGTTCTTAAAGTCGGCATGAAATGGAAGTTGCGATCTTTTTTATTCCTACTGTGACGTATATCTGAGTTTGATTGACCGGAAATCTGACCCACAAAGTCTCAGCTTTCAAAATGTGCAATTTTATAATTTTTTTTTTATCCATTTAATAAATTAAAAATATATATATTTTTTTATACAATAAGTATACATTTTGTGACAGATCACTGTAGTGCCTCAGTTCAAACATGAATCGATCTCTGCTAATTAAAGCTTGAAATAAACATGAATGAACATCAGAAGGTATGTTGTCTCAACCGAAGAAGACATCAATAAACCATTTTCAAGTTCGACTCTAGTGAAGTTAATCTATTAACTTTCCTGTCTGGTTTGTTTGTCAGACAAATGGCGGTTTTGGCATTATGATTGGATAAATCCTCTGTCAATCAACCTCCTGGCGAAGGGTGCTAAATGGTCACTGGACAGTCAGTACAGTCCGAGAGAAGGGATGTCGTTCAAAGGGGAAGGGGAGATTAATGTTTTTAATTAAAGATTACAAGAGCCAATTAATATAAAAAAAAGTGTAAAAAAAAAAAAAAAAAGTGTAAAAAAAAAAATTTTAATTGACATTTCTGATTTCAGAACACTTTGGCATATTCTGCCCATCGCCCCCACCATAGGTTAACACTGTTTATTTAAAACAAATAATTACACAGGAGTGCAAAGAACAACAAAGGACACTGTGACCTAGAAAGCACCATTCGAAATTATTCAGAGGCTCTCAGCGACAAAAGGCTTTCCAGGGTACCACATGTGAAGTGACATCATACAGTCGTAATTATTTAATGAGAGATAGACAAAGCAGCAAGCTAGTAAGATTCCTCAATAAATGCAATTATTCTTACTAAACTAACCTACTCTGCAAATAATCAAATAAAATAAACAACACAAAGGACAGCATGACATAAAATTTTTATTTCTAAGGCAAGTTTCATTATATTGCTCATACTTCAGGTAGAACTAAGGGGTTTTCAACAAGCAACCACTCAGAACACCTTGGCAACCACCTTTTTGTTGGAAATGCCATGGGAGCCAAATGTACTGCATTCCTGGAAATAAAACATAATAAGCATATACAGCATTGCAAAAAACAGCTAAAAAAAAAAAAAAAACACCTACCATTGCGTCAACTACCAGCTTGAAAGAGTGACTTATCGCTAAGTTTCTGACAACTGAAAGCATTGCTTTCATGTGGATACGTTTACCACATTTTAAATCAAAATGACATGAGGGGCCACGTTTAACCTGTTAAATGTCACCCTGTCCCGTATATGGGACGCCTACATTGACTATACTATATTACAATCAAATCTAATCTAATCTTGACAAACTATATATCATTGTAAAGGTCTAAGACTCCCAAATATATATTTTACCAATATTTTTTGTTAAAAATTATGTAGGAAAAGTAATAGATGAATTAATGACAAGAGTGCACCCTCAGAAATCTACATTACAAAAGGAGCTTTGACCTTTGTTTAAAAAAAAGACTTCCTCGTTGCCTTTTTCTCTATCACATTTTAGAAATCATCAGAAGTTATATCACTTGAAAACATAAAATCTCAAAATTCATCCTTCAAAACCCATTTTAAAATCAGACATTGCATTACCATGTAAATGGCACATCAAAATCACGTTACAAAATGTTTTCAGTCATGAATTATAAAAATTTAAGTATATATATATATATATATATAACGGGCCATATATTAACGGGTCTGGGCGGGTGCGGATTACATTTTTATATTATCACGGGTGACGGGTAGGATCTGGTGCTGAACTTTGCGGGTACGGGTCTCCAAAAATGGACCGATGCAGGACTCTAGTTTGGACTCTCATTCTGACGGCACCCATTCAGTGCAGAGGATCTATTGTTGTGCATGTGATGTAAAGTTACATTTTTTCCAAACCTGTTCTGATGAAGAAACAAACTCACCATCAACATACATTTTTAATACAATTTTAGTACATTTTCAGAAAATGTTATTTTTGGGTTGAACTGTTCCTTTAAAGTAAATAGCAGAAGAGGAATTTTACACACCAAAAAGGTTTAAAACACTGTGACTTCCAGACCACCTGTATGAAGCAGCCCTGTTAAACAGGGACTGGGAGGTCTGGGAAACCGGCTGGGAACCAGGCCTGTTCACCCTGTAGAAATCGGTCGCAGTAAATTCTCTCCAGGACATTACAGATGCAAACTCATAAAGTAAAGGACATAAACTACACAGCAGGGTGGCTTCCCAAATGAAGAAACCTCACAGAAGATAAACTTCCATATGAAAAAAATGTCACTGATATGTTCAACTAGCATGACCCAAAACCGACCTGAAATCAAGATGTGTATTGTTTGTTTGTGCATTCATTGTTTGCCTTCAGCACAGACCTAACCGTCATGGCACCACAAAGGCACTTTCTCATCACAATAAAGAAATCAATACAACACATCATGAAGCTCTGTTTCTAGTTTGGGTTGAGCTATTTTTATAGGCACATAACACTGCACAGCCATGTCAGCTCGAGTAGAAATCTGTTTTATAGGCACACGTTGCTTGTGAGCCTGGGAAACAGATAGCGGCTGCGAGTAATCTTCTGCAGGTTACAGCATCAAAGCCTTTCTGGAGATCCTCTGCATATTCTGTTCACTGCCAATGATAATTACACGAAGCATCCTCTCATTAGTGACACCGGATAAGATTCTCAACCTGCCGGGCTTGTCCTTGCATTCAACTCTTTTTTATTTTGGCAAGCAAGGTAGACCAGAACATAACATCCCTGTCCAGTATATTGCATCAGCTTGCATCACATTTAATGCTTCTCTGTTAGTAATGCACTGATATTAAAATTCTGACTGATATTGATAAGCTATAATTACTTATGTTCAGTCCCATAAATGATAAATGCCTTATATTAAAATTCTATATTTTATTTTTTAAATAAATAAAATCACTTGTTTTAAATTCTACAAGCGTATTTAGGCAACCAAACTTTATAGCATACAGTATAAAAAGTACAGTATTTTTTAACAGCATTATTCAATTTAGATAAATTAGTGTTATTTATTTACTTATAGTCCTGAACTCTGACATCTATGTAAATTTAAAAAATAAAGAGGGAAAAAATAGTAAGCACAATTATACCACTTCACCCCTTACCTGTAACATATAGGCTAATAACTAATATTTTGACAATACATGTGCATCCCTAGTCTTCTGATAATCTGAGGTCATATTAGATTTAAGCATATAAAAAAAAGAGTTTCACTTCCAAAACTAGAAACTAATTTCCAGAGCTGCAGCAAATTTGCTTCAGTGCTTTTCCTTCTGTCGAGAAGACTTCTGTTGTATATTTAGCCAAGAGGCAGACAAAACATTATTAAATTTTAAGATTAACCTAATACTGAAGCTTTTTCTTCCTAACATTTGAATCCAGGTTCTCCAGCATATCATTGAATAGAAGGATGATGCAAACTTGTGCATGAAAAAGTCAGAAAGATGTGAAGACTTGAATTAGAATGTATATCAAGCACAACGTTTTCCATCAAAATCAGTGTCAAATATGCAAAGAAAAAAAAATCCCTATATTCCTCATACCTATATGAAAAATTTTCCAAGAAACCTTGATATTTTTTATGAAAACACAGAAACATACATATACAACAGCATGCCAATACTTAACTGAAAGAACATAATTAAATAAACTGAAAGAAATGGACATCCGAAGGACTAACATGTCAGACATGTTTGGATGGCTGTGATGTTCAGATGTTTGCAGTGCAAATCAAATCAATTAAGCAAGCTTAATTTAGGGTGTATCAATCAATCAATCCATTGAGGTCAGTGTGACTGGATCAGCATTTATTATTGCTCTTTGTGATGATTTTTACGTGGTTAAGGTCAGGATTCACAGAAAACACTCTCAGTCAGACTTACCAAGGTTAATTAAAGAAGAAATGGAAAGAATGAGTGTTCCACCAAGTATGTAAAGGCACCAATATGGACAAAACAGAAATCATAAAGGTGACAAAGTCAATGATTTTTGAAAAAGGAGAGAAATCCACCTACTTACTGTAGATCATCTATCTTTCTAGATTCTCAAGTAAAAACTCAAGAACATTTGTGAAGAAAACCCCAAAGGCTTAAGCTTGAACCCAGTGCTTCTGATTGCTTTTCTCCTTTGAGATCATAAAAAAAAAAAGAAAAAAAAAAAATTTAAAGTTCAGTGATCAACTTAAAGATTGAGCTGAGGGGTCAAAACCTGAGCAACACCGACCAAACCCTGACGTCAAACACACTGACAATCCTATGACAACCAGATGACATCAGTTCGAACGACTAGCAGAGATTTACTAGTGCACTCACGGTCAACTGTTTTTACACTGTGTTGCATCACACAGCTTAACAGTAGCTGTGTTTCCACTGTCGAGCCAGTGCGAGCCAGGGCTTTAAACCGGCCAGGCGGGGCTAATAACCTCGGGCCAGTAGCACCGAGGCCAGAATAGTGCAGCGTTTCCACTGTCAGTCCTGAAGCACCGCTGCGCTTCACTAAAACACACCCTTTACACGCCTCTCACGAACAATGTCTCGAAACCCCATCATTTCACCAACAAAGAGAAGTTATCAGAAAACTAAGAAATAAGTCACTAATAGCCTGCCTATAAGTCACATTTAGAATGAATGATAATATCTTTATTTTTATAAAAGCTCCTGAAAAAAAAACCATTGTTATATTTTTATGACCTAGCTAGGCCTAGGCTACGCGGAGCTAAACTCTCGAGACGAAACTTATGACATTTATTCATTTAGCTGACGCTTTTATCCAAAGCGACTTACAATTGCTATATATGGCAGAGGTCGCACGCCTCTGGAGCAACTAGCGGTTAAGTGTCTTGCTCAGGGACACATTGGTGTCTTACAGTGGATTCGAACCCGGGTCTCTCACACCAAAGGCATGCGTCTTATCCACTGCGCTAACACCACCCACATGACAGATAAAATATGTTACTAAATAAATTCACGATGGTGATAGAGAATAAGAAGCTGACGTCTGATTTGTCCAAGTGGTTGAATTTATCATGTTTACTTTGGTAACGTTAATGTTTAGCGTGCATAGTCTTTACATCGCTTATAAATATTTCTGCCTTGTTTATTGATTATAATCCATATCGGATCAAGTTATTTCAAACATTTGCTGATTATTGAAAGTGAGTTTTGAGCTCAACTTATTTAAAAAAGTTTTTAATACTGGTGTTATAGCTGTTAGCTTTCTGAAATTATCCGTGTCGCTGACACTCTCCAGACATGGAGAAACTCCGCCTTTGTTCATAACCACTCCTCTAGCCCCAGCTGACCGCTTTGGCCCAAGGTTTTCGTCGGGCCAAAAAACCCTGGCCGCTGGCCCCGAGGAAGCCCCAAAGAGGCACGATCAAGCCCCGGAAGTGACAGTGGAAATCGCGACTGGCCCTGGCACTAGCACGCCCGCTTTTAGCCCGACAGTGGAAACGCAGCTAATGAGTCTTGATCTATGTGCAGATCACCTATTGCTACTCTCTCTCTCAGGACAGAGGTAAAGCCTCTCTCAACTAACTATACTTAACTATACTCCACCCATACTGGAAAAGTAAACAAGTTTAGATTAAGACACACATAGCGCATAGATAGTCTCTCTTAAAGACATGACATCTGCTGCCGCCCATGTATTCCATTCGATTAATGTGCTGAATTAATTAAATCAGCACTTCGGCATCTGGGGGTGTTTCCCTCAAGCTTCTGTAGAATAATTAAATGAGAGAGGGGAGAGAGAAAGAGAAGACAGAAGAGGCACCAGGGGAGGTTGAAAGAGAGCAAGAGTGTGTGCATTCCTAGAGCTCAAGTCTTATTAAATATTCAAGCCACGCAAAGTGGGTTAAAACCTCACACAGTACGCACATTCAGTTTTGCTCAGTGGCCATAAGCATTTGGGATTTGTGGCCAAATGCATCTAATCTCGGCACACAATGTCCTTCATCACTCGGTCTTCCTGACAATGTCAGGGCTATGGAAACAGATAAAACCTACCCAAGACTCTCGGTTTTCACTCTGCCATGGTAAAGGAACTGTTAAAAGATGGTGCTTAGATCAAAAACAGATAAATAAAGTCAAGCTAAAATGGCTTTGCCAATATAATTAGCTTTTTGCAGCAGGGCAGCTGCAAGCTGTGGGTTACCAAAATGACTACTTGACTAAAGTAGTTACATTAGTGAAATTTTGGCAACATTTTGCAGTCCATTGATTAGAAGGCTCTTCGTCAGACAAAGTCAGCATATTAGCTCAAATCTTTACATTGTGGGAAGTCCATTTTCTAATCGTTTAGCATTTTTGGAGCCTATGGTGTGCCAAGTTTTTTTTTTTTTTCCTTGGTCAAGCACCCAAGTTTTAGCATTTTGCCATTGATGTGCGTGCTTTGGTTCCATCTTTGCCAAGATAGTGAAAAGCCACCAGGGTGTAGAAGATTTGTGCTCCTCTCGCAAGTCATTATCACCTCACACAACACTCGAAGAGGACGAGTGAGCTAGGATTGTGGATAGCCCTAGTTCACATGCAAGCTCTGTTATTTATGAGGTGCAAAGCGGAGTATTATTTCTACTTCCTCATCCCCTCTCTTCCCTTTCCCTTGCCCAGGACTTCTTAAACGCAAAGAATAATACACATATATATATTTTATGATTTGAAAAGTGTAGGTGCAATTGACCAAACCCTGTTTTGGCTGTGAGTGTTACTGCTGGAAGGCGACATTGCCTTTGGTATGGTAAGGCTCAGTGCATGAAAACACAGGAGTTGGATCGCTTTTGTTCCAAGAAAGCAGCTGGTTAACAGTTCCTTATTTAAGTCTACAGAGGAATAAAACCATTTGAACACTCTGAAATACCTCACACTTGACGACCATCATGAAAAAAAAAACAGCTACTTCACAAGATTGGCTTTGACAAAATGCATGTTAAGTTTCCTTCTTGTCTTCATGACAAGCCTATTTCTGCACTTCAGAAAATATTGTGCAATGCTCTTACAACCAACAAAAGTATGTAAAATCGGAAACCGTTAAAAAGTGGTCAGTGGTCTCAAAAATCACTTGGTCCAGCATGTGGTCATTTTATGAAAATTGGCTCAGTAGATTCTGCATATGGACTCTCCAGCTGTTTCACTAGCCACCCTGCCAGCTTACTTTATTCTTAACAGTTTCAGATCTCATTTTCAATACTGAGAGTTTTCAGCAACCATCCTTTTACTTATGAAACACAGCCTTCAAGTTGCTTAAGGAGGCAGCAGTCTGTCAGGGACCACCACTGTTTGCCATGGGCCAGATATTACACCAGGTAATACTTCATTAACATAGCAAACAACATAAGCCAAAAGGATGAACTACATTCAGTTGGGTTTGCATTTGCACACGCACGCACACACATTTACTTTTTAGTGAGTAAATGTGTTAATATCATTTAAAAATTAAACAGACCCTATTTTTTTTAACCTTAAAAGATGCAAATCTGTCCTGAAATCTGAACATGTAAAAAAAAAAAAACGGATATGACATTTAGCTGCCATTAAAAGCTTAGCTGGATCCACTACAGTGAGTGCTGTCCTCAGCATTGCTGCCGGCCTGTTGAACAAACAGAGCTGTTGTCCTTTAACATTCATTTGAAAGTGTTTTTGTGTCTTTGAAGAACACTCTCTCTGAAGGCCGGCCAGGAGATGGTTTGCCCCAGGCAGGCCAATGATGGTTAAATTGGGTTAGAACACAGATAGCGCCTTAATTATTCCACTGCATTGATGGCCTCTGCAACCGTCACCTCACACACAATCAAAGCCAATACCGGCAGGATGGACAGGAACTAATCTGGCCGATTTCAGCCCCGCTGGACTGATTCATCATATCCAATTAGTTAATGGAAGACAACGGATAGAACGCCAAGCATTTATTGAGAACAGGGATGGCGATGGTCTCCTTTGATCAATAGAGAGTGCAAAGGCCTAAAGGACCATTCACCACTGGCCAACGTCCAAGTCAGCAACTAATGGACGTTTCCTCAGCAATGACCTAGTGGCAGCTAAAGAGCACCATTCAACCACATGAATCATCTCCAGAAAAGCACATACTTAGAAGAAACAATAGACATTTTACAAGTGATTCAATAAAATGACAAATAATCGAAACTGCTTTGAATCAACCAAAATAATTTTTGAATCTTTTGAATTCTCGCAGCAGATGTAAACACACGGGATGGACACTAGTGGTTTGTGAGTCAATTTAACCCCCCCTCCCCCCCCAAAAAAAACCCAGGGACATAAGAAATCGAGACATTTTGAGGTTTAGAAATAGTTTGAAGACCAGAATCAATGTTTAGGCAAAAAGCAGCATTGGTTTTATTGGTTGGTCGATTCATCAATGCTCCACGCCAAGCTAACACCACAAACACATCCTAATGGGTACAACAATCATTCTTACGTTTCAACTACACAATAATGCCACTGTTTGGGGACTGCTTATTTAAAACGTATGAACATACAATTGAAAACGCCTCGCTAAACCGTAAATAAGCATGCAGAATCAAGATTTGGCACGATTCTTTGTCGAGTGCTCAAGATGTTTATCACCGCTTTTTAGAAATGACAATAACTGGCTTATATTACACTTTTGGAACCATAGACTATGAATACCCATAAATCTGAGTTGAAGTCATAATAGCAAAGGAGAGCTGAAAGATGGTGTCGGAAATATATTTTGTTTCCCACAACTACCTATTATCAACATGACAGGATTGCCAAACCCAGTAATTCCCTGGACAAAATACTATCTTCACACAACAGTGACATACCACAAAAACGCTCTCAAATATGCCGCTATATGAAAGAAAACACATCTGGAGACAGAGATCGTTTGGCAGTTACAGCATCTTCCTAATGGTAGGACAGAAGTAGGCTAAAAGGTTACAGTCGAAATGGGTTAGTTTTATTTTCACAAACTGAATCAAAGGATTTCAGTGATTTCCATGTAATTTTTGTTATATGAGACCATGCGGCTCTGCTGGGCTATTTTATGTTAAAAAGAAAGAATTGGCCTTTGCAGGAAATGTACAAATGCTATGTTTCTCTCCCTAAAGCTACAGCATAAATCACATAATGAGCCTTAACACCAAGGATGTCAAAAAGTAAGTTTTTTGGTAGCAATGTAGTGACAATAAATTGGTACTATAAAAATTTATACAAAGAAATACAGGGGTCACAACTAATCGACTAGTTTTCCAGCAATCAGCCAGTTTACGGTTTTTAACGGTTTGCAATGTTTATTAATCTTGATTTTTTACAACTTGTGTGCTTTTCCTGTACAAGTCCGAGGGAAATGCTGCGCTAAAAGAGACTCACGAACACACACTCATGCATAGAGACCAACAGCCAAGTCAAGGTTATTCATTAAACAATGTAACATTTAAGTTCGTTTTTCACCAAACCCTATCATATACCCACAAAACACGTTAAATATATGGCACGTGTTACATGGGACCACTCTGTAATAGTTTGGGGTCTTTTTAAATATACTGCAATATACTGACAATATATAGACAAGCACACGCAGAACTTTTTTTTTTTTAAATCTACTTTTGTGATCTGAAAAAGAAAGTCGGTAGGGTGAGTAGATAATGACTTCATTTTAATTTTTGGGTGAACTATGCTTATAATTATTATTATTAGAATTTAGATCTAACTATAATTCAAACTAAAAAAAAAAAAAAAAAAAAAAAATCACACATATTACTCTATAAAACTCTAAAACTAAAATTAACACAATTTAAAAAAAAAATCTACTGTCTCTGCTAAAAAATACTAAGAAAGAAAGAAAGATTATGTCAAACCATCATCCTGATGTAGTTTATGAAGCTCAACCAAGGAGTTTTACTTTCAACAAATATGTTTCCAAGTAACATTCTCCTGTGAACGTAACAGTATTACACAACAGGTTTCAGTTATAGTTTGGCCTGTTCCAACAGCAGAACCCTGTGGCGATAATCAAGATGTTTCTCGTGTTGTTTTTCTTCCTTTATAAACACAATTACAAAAAGTAAGCCCACCGCAGTTTGTGAATGTAAAAATCACAGCAAAGTCTGAAGTTTTTCTCAGTCCCAGACAGGGTGCCACTATGGGGATTTAACCTTTAATCTGGTTTATTGTGAAAGCCTGAGCCACAACAGCTGCTAGAGTATGTTCTTTCAATGGGCATTACTGCTTATTAAAAATCCACAAAATAAGAGTTTAAATTAAATTTAGATGTAGACTTCCTTGGAACTTAAAGAAACTTTGGAGCTTAAAAAATATGGGAACCAAACTCCACACACTGAGTATATATACACACTGGTAATTTTTTTTCTAAAAACTCCTTATACTGATAAACATACAGGTGTACGTATACTTTCCATTGTGTAAAGAGTGAATCCTTTTAGTTAAACAGAATTGAAAAGGCATCATTTTAAACATAAGTTAAGCCACCCGAAGCAACTCCATCAAGACCGGACCTATAAAGAAAGACAGTCCTGGCCAACGTATTATTAAAGCATTTAAACAGAGCGTAAATTGAATATTAACCAAAGACAACCATTACATGAGCTGAAACCAAACCCTGTGAAAAGCTGTGTGCCTCTGTGGGTTCTTAGGTTATGGATTTCAGCGGGATCTGCTATTTCAAATGGATCTTTCCGCTATAAATCAGATACGGTCTAAATAAGATAAATAACTCTTCAGTGCTCTTTATGCTGTGCAGACACAATCCAATTTAACTTGAGATACTTCAAAGTGACTGGAATGTCGACTCGAACGTGCCCGCTTGGGTGAAGGATGGAATGGAAAAATTCTACAGCCAGCCACAGCACCGATGTCAAGCCACCAGTGTGACTCCGGCAGTAAGATATGCAGGCTTTGTATTGTTCACACAAATGTAAATATCCTATTCATACAAAGCAAGACGATCTTTAATGGCTGGCTTCCATATGAGATCATGTTTAATCATGCAAATGCAATGGAAGTTTGAATGCAGAACTGAGAGATAATTACCAGAATTAATTTTTAATGGAGCTAATAATGTACTATTAGACATTGTGCAGCAGCTGTGGATGATTAATTTTAACATTAGCCAAAAAGGCAAGATTGTGTAATAATTATAGTTGAATATATTGACCGACAAGGCTTGAAATAAGTAGGCTTAAAATAACAAATGTAAGAAGCCTGGATTGTGTCAGAATGTGTGAAAGGCATTGCAATTTTAGGATTAAGAGTTTTAAACTCTGACTACCACCCAAGTCCAGATTCAAAGTTCAAAACTCAAGTCGTGCACCCGCCGTGAGAGATAGGGCAAATATAACATGCTTGCAGCATGCTTATTGATCCCCATGCCCTCAATGGAGCTTAAGAACTGGGTGGTTTCTTTCCAACAACATTGCACTGACCTTAAATTCTTCTGTTTATTCCATTGGCATCCCCGGTATCTATTGCTGGTGTCATCATAAGGCAATAGAGTGATGTTTCCAGAGTGATTTTTGGAGTGGAACCAGGGCTGGGAGTCGATCCCAAACAAAACTGATTTTGAATCGTTGTTGACTCAACTGTAATATCTGTGGGTGCGATTGTGTCTATTACATCAATTTTTCAGTCCAATAAGAGCATTAAGTGAGGGATTTTATTCCTTGCATTGACTTGAATCTTTTCAATTCACCAAAAAGACTTGTTCATTTTGTTTGCCAATTATTTATGTGACTCTTTCTGTAGATTATAATAGTTGGTAGCAAGGAATAAGAATCTTTAAGTATTATGAGTGACCTTTCGTTCAAAACAGTGGTTCAAGATCAAAACAAAATATTCAGCTAGAAAACTTATATGAAGGTAATTTATACTTTAGAAATGAATTATTATTATTATTTTACCTGCACAACGATAATAATGCTGATAGGAAGGACATTTGCAATTCATACATCTTTATTAAATAACTAATAAGTTATTTTCAGTCTGCATACACATGCTGATCTCTTTCTTCAGCCTGTTCTGAACACAAGTGTGTGATGCTACATTCACCAATAAAGCTCCAGACAAGTGTTGCCAGACCAGCCTAGTTTCATGCTTTGGGAGGCAGTAAAAAGGAAATTAGCTTCCTAAAAAACTGTGCAGAAAAAAAAAACTGAAATGGAAACATGACATCCTTGCTGAATAAAAGCATTAAGGTCTGAATTCAATCCTAATTTGAGCATCCCCATAAATAAATAAATAACGATAAAAACAGTTTTCAAACAGACCCCATAATTGGTGATCGTATTGGCCAATATGGCTTCCAGTGATCTGTGACTCTGATTTTAAATCCTGATTTATAAAGAATAAATTCAAGCCCACTGTACAAATTTTCTAGCTGAATATCTTGTATTGATATTGAACAAGTCTGTTGAGTGAAAGATCGCTTACTCCTCGCCACCAACTAGTATAACCTACAGAAAGAGTTATAGAATGAATTGGGAAAGAGTCTTTTTGGTTAACTGAAAAGATTCAAGTCAAAGCAATGAATAAAATTCCACACTTAATGCTCTTCTAGAACTCAGGTAATAGACACAATCACACCAAGAGTCGCTTAGGCCCTTCAATTCAGAATCAATTTTGTTTGGGATCGACTCCCAGCTGTAGTTCCCTTTCAAAAAACACTCTGAAAAGACCAATTTATTTGACTTTTGATGACATCAGCAGAAGATACAGAGGATGCAGCTGGGATAAACTGAAGAATTCAAGTTCAGTGCAGTGTGGTTGGAAAGAAACCACCCACTTAAGCTCCTTTTGAGCATAGGCATCACTAAGCAACGCCCAATGGAAACATGTCCTCTTGGGCTTGTGAGCCCAAACTGGTCATTCTTTTCTTAACAAAACTTGTTTTTTGGCTAATTGCCTTTTGAAGCTAGAAGCAAGATGTGATTACATCTCAATCTACGATTGCCAGAGATCTCTGTTTTTTCTCATGTCAATACATTACTCTGCAATTAAAGCTAGATTTCGCCAGCAAACATTTGAGGGCAGGAGCCTGCCAATTCATCTTACTACAGACAACCAGTATTAATCACTGAGACAATTAAAACACCCACATGCATACAGAAACACAAACCGTTCCCCAGGCACAGATGCCTTTCCCAGACACATTACGTTTATGTTTCATTTAGGACTGGAAAGTAGATGCTACAAGCAACAGATGATGTCATTTTATGGCAATCTGCAAACAATACATACATAAAAAAATCTACATCTGCTGAGCTCTTCATCAGTGGTTCTTGTAATACATGTTAAAAGTGCTTCAAAATGTTTTAAGATGTGACTCCAGACAGTAAAATCCATTTCTGTCCATAACAGACAAACTGCATTACCAGGAAGCAACATCTGATTTTGACAAAGTGACATCCATTACTGCATTAGATGTTTGGATGATGTACTTCCTGACCTTGAGCGAGCCAGAGTCTGGCACCCAGTGTGCATGCGACAAGCTCAGATCTTGAGACGCCATCTTTTCCTGTACTCTTTCTACTAGCATAAATTAAAGTAGCAACAACAACATTAACAATAATTAAATCAAATAAAAAGTAAATGATAAAACTGAAATAAAACTATATAATGAGATAACATATAATGTATAAATAAGAAACATGAGGTATGATCAATGAATGTTACAGATAAGTGTTTTAGGGTCAATAAAAAGTAAATGGCTGAAATTCTATACTAATTCTAAAAAACTGAGAAATGTAATACTAAAAATGTTAAATTAAATACTAAATAGTTATATTAGACTTTAAAAATGGGTTTAGTCTTTATACTAAAACATTTCAACAGTTTAACAGAGGAGGATCATGGGAAATTGTAAAAAAAAAAAAAAAAAAAAACCTTGTGTAATGTTGAACCTCACCAGAAGGTTCAACAAAATCACTCACAGACAGTGACAGGCCAGCACAATTGAGAATTTCCAAACAGTTCTTTTATTTAAGCCCTTGATGAGAAGACGGAAACTTTGAAGTTCTTGTGTTTGTCTCTCTGATGAGAACCATTGACTTGGGCCTCAAACTTTTATAGCAGTCAATCATGCAAAAGCAAACATCTTTGATAAGCTAAAGAGGGTCTGCATTATTTGAAATGGTTTAAACTAGACATGTTGACATTTTCAACATGCTGGCAGTGGATCTGGTGGTCCAGACTCCTACTTATTGATTATGTAAAGATTCCCACCAAGTCATCAAGGGCGTTTCTTCAGTTCTTAGTTTGTTATTCTTTAAACACGTAATCTAAACACACTTTCAGATCCAGAGAGCCACTGACTAATAAAACTTGATTAATCTGAGATACCCAGAAGAAGCAAGAATGTTGAATTACACGTAATAGTGCGGCAGAGTCTATGGCCAACCTGTCAAAAAGACATATGTATTCTTTTAAAAGCTAAATATCCTTTGAGACCCAAAAATAAACCTCCACTAACTTCCCCATCCAGGAAAGGAAGACCCCACTCTGCCTGACGTCCCACTGGGCAAACTAAACAGAGCGTGAGTTCAAGAGCGAGGGGAAACTTCCCGTAGTTCCTTTTACTCAAGATCAATGCCCTGCAACCTATACAATACACAAAAGCGGTTCTTTATCAGAAGGAATGTCTGACTTCATTCATCTTTTCACAGTGAAAGATTGTGGATATAAAACATGACAACTTTCCATTTGGTTTTAAGACGTATTATAACGAATACGAAGGGTGGGGAGTGTAAAAATTGGCAGGCTAAACTTAGTAAAGGCCTTTTATTCAGAGTTTAGGGCAAACAGTGGATGTAGTATCCGATAGGGATGTAAAAAGTAAGTCAACACTAAAATAATAAAAATTTAATGATCAATGCTCAATCTAGTCTTGGTTTAAATATATATTATCAAGCACACCACAATGCAGATAATAGTGCGTGTCTATAATGAATATTTGTTATAATGTAATTTTTTTTCTTTGACTGTATAAAAAAATAAAAAATAAAATAAAAAAATAAAACACTCAAAGCAACGTTTTTCCGTTAATGAGTTATATTTAAGTACTAAATATATAGTTATGGTATTGTCAGTAAGATTTTTGTCCAAAGTTTAGGGTTAATCATTTTAAATTAATACATTATTAAATTTTTTTATAATTGTTTACATTGTTACAAAATAAAATAAAAAATTCTGTATCAAAAATATTCCATTGTTTTGAACTTTCTATTCATCAGAACTTTCTTTTGAACTTCCTATTCAAAGAATCCTGAAAGAAAATGCATCGCAGTTTCCACAAAAATAACGCAGTACGACTATTCTCAACAGTGATAAGAAATGTTTAATATGCAAATTCACCAAATTAGCATATTAGAATTATTGCAGAAAGATTATGCGACAGACTGAAGACTGTGGTAATTTAACTTTGCCACTACATGAAAAAACTAATTGCATTTTTAAGTATATTACAACAGAAAACGGCTAATTTTAATTGTAACAATATTTAACAATATTACTATTTTAATTATTATTAATTTATTTATTTTGGTCAAATAAATGCAGTCTTGGTGAGCAGAACTTTCTAATCTTACTCATCTCAAACCTCTGAATGATAGTGTATATATATTTAACACGTTTATATACAATATAGAAGACTTGATTATTATTTAGATTTTATTGCCTCCTCTTTTCAAATTTTGTATAGAGATTTTTCTAATTTCAGTAGTATAGCGTGGACTACTAAAATTACAATGTTCTGACAACCCTAATCCAGTCTGTCCCATAAACTACCCCACAAATGCTCTTCCCTGCCATATTGCTGTTGATGTCAGAGCTAGATATGTTTGTATGCATTACAGTGATGACAGAAGAGACAACTTGGAAGTAGGAAAACATGAACGCTGTTCCAAAAGCAATGACTCAACCTCCAAGATGTTCTATGCGATCACTCACAGCCAAAAGAAGCCCCCATGACAGCTGCTGGATTTGATTTGCTCCCTTTCCTCCCTCATATCTACTGAAATATTAACAAAACTAAAAAAAAATAAAAGAACAGATCTCGGTGTAGGGAGTCTTGATCTCCTCAGAGAGTGATATTGGTAATGCAGATCACAGACTGAAAAAAGAAGTTTAATGTCTGTTGGATGTTGAAAGACAGAAAACTGACGATGACAAACAACAAGTGTTGCTTTAGACGTTCAGATGTGTCCTTCATGGGGCCAAATAACAACTTGGTGCCAGGCATATGAGAGAAACTACATGCAGACAGGCAGAATGAGGGCACACAAATGTATCTCTATATATCAAGCTCTAATCTGGACTGTCACAGCTTTTTAAATCTTACAGATGTGGCACATTTCAAAACAAGTACATTTTAACCGCGAATGCAAATTAAAGGGCTATCACACCAAAAATTTAAATTGTGCCATTATTTACTCTCCCTAAAGTTGCTTAAAACCCCGTATGAACTTGTTTCTTTTGTTGAACACTAAAGAAGATTCTTTCAAGAATGTCAGAAACCAAACGGTTGCTGGTAGCCACTGACTTGCATTAGTATGGGGAAAAAAATGCTATGGAAGTCAGTGGCTACCAGCAACTGTTTAGTAACCAAAATTCTTCAAAATATCGGTGTTTAACAGAAGAAAGAAATTTGATGGCGAGTAAATGATAACAAAATGTTCATGAAGTGAACTCTCTCTTTAAATAGTGCTTTTAAATGAATAATTTACCATTAAAATGCTAATTTAGTCATCATTCACTCAATTAATCTTCTCCTCTATCCTAGTTCTCAAGTCACATTCGCCAAGGACATCAAACTTCACAGGTTCTCGCATGTCTCGTGACCGTCATGGTACATTTAAATTTCATTCAATTTAAGGGAGATTTGAGAAGTGACAAAAGGAAAAATGACATACATTTCAGCCTTCTCTTAACAGAAAGCCATCATATATTAGAGCACATGTGGACTTCTTTTATGACACTTTCTTCATGCTTTTATCTTCCTTCAGTAACCGATGGCTTTCAAAAGAGCAGCTAAACATCTGCAACAAAACTTTTTTTTACCATGGAAGAAAGCAGTCATACAAATTTGGAAAGACTTGAAGATGGGCAAATGATGAAAGAATTTTAATTCAGTGGTAAATTATAAATGTAAATGTAATAAAAATAGACAACTAACGAATCACGAATATATTATATTATAACAATTAAAACACAATTAAAACACAAGAGATACAGATAATTAGACTGCCGGTGTTAATCATACCATTCAGACTTTAGATAATTTTCTAAAGCCTTTATTAATAAATACCAAAATCTAATCCTTCTAGCCCCTTGATCTCTGTAGGACATCTGGCATGATGTCAGATATGGAAAGCAGACGGCTCAGATGCCCTAGTTTGCTTACATGAGGTTGGCAAAGTCATCTCTGCCACAGGATTGCTGAATCAAAGGTAATCACAACGAAAAGATCAGTGTAGAGAAAGGACTGTGGAACTGAACCCCTCGAGAAAGGAAAGCTTTACTGAGTCTGAGCCAAAAACAACAACATTTGTTGACTATGCATAAATGCATTATAAGATTTGAGAAAATATTTAAAGATCTTGTTGGATTGCTGAAAGTCTCAGTAAAATTATTTATATTTACAGTAGCTCAATGAATCTCATGCACTGCTTCCTATAAGTGCAACAACTGAAAAAAAAAATATACAGTTTCATATGATCTTTAATAAGTCAATGCAGATTTATTACAGCGAACATACATGAATTACCTGTAAATGAGATTAGAGACTTAAAAAATATTTGTAATGTTACAATACATAATGTAAAACTAATCAACATTATAAAAACGAATATAAATATTATATAATTTTTATATATTTTATTGTATTGTTTTAAATTTTTAATAGAATAATAAATGTAAGAATGTTACACATATACATACATTTAAATGTATAGATTTTTTTCCAGAAAAAATTTAATTAAAACTTATTTACACATGAAATAATTTTACACACACACACAACTAAGTGCAAAACATATTTTGTATATTGTTTTTATTGTATCCTTAATATTATTACATACACTTTATATCACATAAAAAATATATTTTTTTATAAAACTATTTTATATATCAGATATTTTAAAAATGTTTAAAGCTACAGGGTCAGAGTCTTAAGAGTCACTTCCTTTTTTTTTTTTTTTTTTTTTTTTTGGTTGAAGTCAAAATGCATTGAACTGCATTAAAACCATATTTTACATTTATGAAGAATATTACACATTTAAATGTACAATAACAAAAAATGCTGATGAAGTACAAGCAGATGACATGCATGACAACAGATAATCAAAAACAACAGAAACAACTAAAGTGCCTAAATACTCCCAAATAACGCTCTGGTCTTCAGTGGAGGATGTCTGTTGCGGCACATACATGTTTGCCAGGGCTGATCAGATTGATTCTGACAGGGTGATACACAAGGCACTGCATCTACTCCCTCCCCAAATAAACAAAAAAACAGCGCTTCTTTGTTTGAGCCAACAGGCAACTCATCCGAGGCTTATTTCTCATCAGTGAGTGCTAATGGTGTGCCCAGGCAGAAAAGTGAATAGAGACCACACAGATCTCCACAAAGCACAAAAGCTTTTTGGCCAGGTCAAGTCCCAGCTTCCTCTGCAGGCACAGGAGACACTAGAAGGTAGACCAAAGAAAAGAGAGGCATGCTTTATTTATTTTTTCAAGTGCATTATAGAATCCTCCTTATATGCTAGCAACAGGGGAGTTTTGTGCTTCAAAACGCTTTACTGACACAGCACCCCCCACAATCCACAGGCCACTGCTAATCCTATTAAAATGAAGGCAGGCCGGCACAGGACAGGAGATTAGATCCATCAAGAACATTTGCTCTAAATCAAAACTCATGTCTCTGGCCCTTAACAATCTAGTGAAATGAAAGAAAATGATTTGTAAAGTAATGATATTATAAGTCCTATCATTACATCAATATTTGGTGGAAAAACTTCCATCTAAATATCCCCTGAAGCAAGAGCAAACTAACTCCCATCCATCTTTCTGTCGGTGCAGCCAAGTTTTGTTGTTCATTCTTTTACAAGTTCACTCTCGTCTGTAATTTAATTTCTGAGAGGGTTTGCAGTAGTTGTGTTATTTTAACAAATATTGCGACTTCGATTTGAACTGTGATATGACATACGTACATCTAATATTTCTGCAGCTTAGATAAAGCCTGAAAAAAATTTACAAATAAAAATCACACTGAAACTGTAGCTCTCATATTGAGGGGTGCGCAAAAAACCACCACCTCTATGCAAAACAAAACCCAGTTGTCTTTGCATTTCCATTGTATATGAACCTTTCTGAATGTGAATTTGTAGTCTTATTTAGTTGCGATTTATTTATTATTAAAATAAATGTCAAAGTTTACTGAGAATTTTATAAAAAGCTAATTTATTTATTGTGATAGAATACTGAATAACAACAATACAAAGCTAAATGAAGGTAAAGAAATTGACCAAGCATGCATAATAATAATAATTTTAATAATGTTCTTATACATAGCATTCTTGAAGAGTACAAAAGAAACAAGTCATAATTTACTGCATGTTTTTATTTGTTTAATGTCAAAGTTGACTGCAAAATTGATAAAAATGCTCATATACGGTATGTATTGTAACAGAATGCTTCATAACAACAATGCAAAGCTAAAAGAAGGTGGAGAAATTGACCAAAAAAACTATTACTAAATTATTCAAAAATGAAAATAATATTAATAATAATTTTTACTCTTATTCCCAGTATTCTTATTTGTTGTTGTTGATTATTATCTTGAATATTAAGATGATTACATTATTCAAAGAAAAAATTGTATTAATATATATTATTGAAATAATTGATTGTGTAACCCTAGTTTTTAGGGCAAAGGTTAGAACAGAACTCCAGTGAAGAGCATTTATGTAGGTATAATTCTATCTTACTGGTGGCTAATGTGATTACTTCGATAATTTGAAGGGGGCAGTGAAGAAAGCGGCCAAAATAATGAATCTAGACAGATAATCGGTTAGGTTTTAATTAAATGACAGCCACAAAGACGCAGCGTGATTGTAGAGGTAGCCATGCCATCCAGCAGTGTGTCCAATAAAGTTAATCTGCACTGCTGTCTTCTACTGTACAGTAAAGCTGCTGTACATATGGCCTGTCTGTTTTAGAAGGCCTGAAAGGACATCAGCTATGACCAACAACCCATTTTAGAGCCCCATGGGCAGCGATGGGTCAGGCCGCTCTGGCCTGCAGTTCATTTCGGCCCACACATCACAAATGACAATCATCTGCCCTGGCAATCACAGAAAGAATCTGCTCCCTCAGAGAGCCAATAGAGTGGAATGATGGCCATCCAATCTCAGTCTGTTCTGACAGTGCTCTTCACTTCAATAATCAAGCTGGAGAGAGAGAGCGAGAGAGAGAGTGAGAGAGCGAGAGAGAGAGAGAGAGAGAGAGAGAGAGAGAGAGAGAGGCTCCCTCTGCTTACCCAACGATTGAGAAGAGACGGGAAAAACCTCGGCTTTGCTCCCAATCCCGAGATTTCAGTCTAGACGCCATCTGGACAACGGACATGGTTATCAAGAGGCACCTGCATGATTTGAGTATTTTATTGACGTAAAAATAAAGTACTTACATTAAATATGATAATAGTTTGCTCCATTGTCTGATGTCCATGAAGCAGTAATCTGCAAATGATTAAAGCATGCTTCTTAAACTATTAAAAAGGAAGAGCTTTGATCTGATGTTTAATAGCTCTTCTAAATATAATACATAATATTCTTTTTTTTGGAAGAAATTGATAATGGATAAAGAATTATTAAATACATATCAATTTCATATAAAGCATTATTATTAATTATATAATAATAATAATAATAATAATAATAATAATAATAATAATAACAACAACAACAACAATAATAGTCTGTTACATTTATATAGAACTTTACATTTACATTAATATAATATGATTTTGCCATTGCAAAGGATGAACGATAAGTTATAAAAAATTATTTGCATAGCATTATTTGCATAGCACTGCTACTTTGGATCCTTGTCATTCATTCATTCATTTATTCATTCATACACACACACTTTTTTTTTTTTTTTTTTATATACACTTCAAGATTTTTGTGAGAGAGACTAAATCCGCTGGCTTTAAAGCATTCTTTATCGTGAGATAGTTAGTGATACCAGTCCTAATTTTTAGGCTAAGTATCTTTTCAGAACATTTTAGAATGTAGTACTGCATTGGTATTTCTGTCAGAGACATACAGAATGATGTTTTACACTCAGTTTAAACCCCGGACACAGCAGGACTGCAGTAAATTGCAGAAATGGTTGGTCTGAGATTACAGCCTTGAGAAAGTTCACCTTACGAGTTCATGGCCATGGTAATTATAAGTCAGATTGCTCAGTGGGAGACATCAAAACCCCACACACATACAGTAGAGCGGGTTGTGTTTAATAGTGTTTGTGGTTTGTCAGAAGGTCGCTGATCCAGAACTCAGGGGTTAGAATACATCACAGAGAGATTGGTCAAACAGGAGCCTCTCAGGGAACAGAAACGTCTATACGTTCCACAACTATTAACAGTCAACAATTCTTTGCAAATCCAGTTGTTCCTGAGAGCAATGAGAACACTGTTTTACAGTCTATACTAATAAAATGTGTAACATCAATGCTTTGGATAATCGCATCTGCCAAATGCACAAGTAAAATAATACAAGCACATGGAAAATAATTGATTTCAACAAGTTATATTTATGTTTAAAAAAATGTCCAGTGTTTTAATATTTATAGTTTAATAGTATTGTCATAAACATTAATGATTGGTAAATTTTGATTAAAATGAAAATGTGGTAAATTTGGTTAATTTATCAATTCTAAACTATTTACTAATTTAAATGTTTTTGACATTAGTCATTTTTTGACATTTAAATTAATAAAAAGTATAAATGTATATCTACTGTAAATATATAATTTAGCTGTTTTTCTCCTTTGCGCGTTTGTGACGCTTATAAAACCATACATGTTCTAAAGAAAAATCTATAGAAATACAAACAAAAAAAAATTCCACCGAGGTCCTCATGAAACGTATGCATCACAACAGATCTTTTCTTTAGTAAGCTGTACGTAAGAGTCAATTCACACATGTCATTTACACTGAGTTTGTACAATTCAACTTATACTCCTTAACGTTGTGCTTCCTGTACACTTACAAACTGACTCACCAAAACCAATTTACCTAGCATTTGTCACTAAGATAATGTACATTTTGGGCTCTGATTCCATCTATACTCACACCAAGTCACACCAAGTTAAAGCAAAAAAAAGCATTTATAATGCTGTAAAGTGAATGCAGCTATTTCATAAGCAGCTTTAACTTAAATTGCACAGGTGGCTGTTCAATCTGGTTCTTTATTTTATGACATCTCTACTCAAACCTAAAGATGAGGCAATACATTTCCCCCATTCTGGATGTGCCAAAATACTCCCTGAAGTTATATGACTTAACCCACAGCTTGAAGTCTCTTAAACTCGCAGGCCACTGGCATGCACTTGGAGAAGTTTTGCACTGTCTGTGCATAAAAATTTATGAGCCTCAGTTTTTAATCTTATCCCAAAAACTGTGACAAACGATCTAAGTATAAAGTCAACCATTTACAAGTCTCGCCAGTAAACGCATTGCACTTATTAATAAAGAGTGATGCAGAAAACACAACAGACTAACGAACAAAGAGTCTCTATGTTGTCTGGCTGAAGTATGAACAGACACATTACACTTGACCACAACACGCCAATGATACAAGTGCCTTGTCTCAAGAGACTCTTTGAGTCAATTGCATAATCACAGTCATCTGGAACGCTGATGTCTACATCACACTCCCCATGAATCCTCCTTAAACAAAAGTACAGAAGAGGAGGGACAAAACAAATAAAATAAAATAAAATAAAAACACCCACAATGCCTTGCAAACATGACCATCTGGACTGAGCTGTTGGAGGATTAAAAGGGGGCCGTCTAGGGGTGGTGCGAGCCATGGAGTGTCTCTCGCTCTAATTTTTCTTTCTCTGAGATAATTACAGGGTACTTCTGGGATGGATGGATTGAGGAAAGAGATGCTCCAAGTTTGGGTTGCCGCCCTTGGTTCTCGACATCACCACAGAGCCAAAGTGTGCGGTCGGATCCACAGGGTGGACACTCCAGCAGAGCCAGAGGAGAACAGGGCCAGACTGCACCACAAAATCCAAACCAACAGCGCAGGCTATTTAAAGTGCACGTCAGCTCATCCCTACAGCTTCAGCTAAACAGGCTTGGAAACTACAATCAGAACCACTCGGAAAATATCTTAATGACATCCAGTTCTTACAGTGTAAAGCTTAAAGCACCAAAGACATGCTTCTTTGAAACATACTTGAGAAACATACATTTTTGGGCAATAAAGAAAATAAAAATTTATAGTATTTACATTGTTAAAAGCAAAATGGCATGTCCACAACCTATTTACTTCTGTAATCTGAAAATTAATATATATATATATATATATATATATATATATATATATATATATATATACACACACACACACACACACACACTGTAAATATGAAGATTTAGAAGCAGCATAACTTGAGCATGAAAAATAGAACAATTAAAAAATGATATGAATATAGCTTAATACAATTAAGCAACATGAAAAAGTAGTATATGTATTAAGTCATGCCGCTTGAAGTATGCAAATTATATAAAAATGAATATAAATAAATGTTTTTTCTATTTTATTATAAACAAATATAAATATAAGTATATTAAAAGTGTAGTTATCATTTGTGAAATATAATCAGATGCATTATGCAGAATGCTTTACATACTCAAAACCTGTTTAATGCTATTTGACATCAAAAATTAATAAAAAAAAGAAAAAGAAAAAAGGATACCTATTCATCCAATATAAACCCTCCTTGTTTCCATATCCACAACATTTACATACATATTTGATAATTTCTCCTTACATAGCCAAGGTTCCACAGAAATGGAAAAATATATAATTAACCAATACCATCATATAGTCCAATATGGTCGACTTTTCACGGTCCAAACAAATCTCACATTGCATTAGTTTCGGCTTCATATTCTCCTACACTCTGTAAACTGTCACATTATGGATTATGAATGCTTTGCAAATGCCATTTCATGCTGTCTTTATAAGTACTTGTGGAGAATTACTCAGAATCTGATTCTACTGGACATGAGAATTTTTTTTTTTTGCCATTTTAGGAACCCATTCATCTGATTCAAAGCCTTCTCTTTCTAAAACCACAAACCCCAAATAAATACAGCCGGCTAGAACTTGAAACGGCAAGGGGTTTGCCCTCAATTTCAGGTGAATGACGACGATTCCTCATGCAAGCTCATCTATCAGGCCTCTGGACAGGTTCACAGCAGGCCACGGAGATGAGGCCATAACTCAGCCCTGGCATCTATCCACTCTTTTCTCCATCTCTGCTCTGGGTGTGTGGATTACAGCATCACAGACATGAGCTCCGCAAGTTATGGGCTCCACTCTGTAGCGCAGGTGTCAGGGTCAAGTGTGATATGGAGACGGAGAGCAGATACAGAGAGCTCCCTGGGGAAAGTTGGACACACAGCACTAAAGTCGAGCTTACTGAGCGAGATCTGAGCGATGGTGTATCACAACAGCACAAACGGTACACGGATTCCAGAGGAGGAAGCAGCTGAGGTTTTTAAATGATGACGCGATGTGAAATGTAGAGAGGCAATTTCCCTTTACATTTGCAGCAACTGACTTTCCATAAATGGATTTAGGAGTGCATCATGTATAAAACCACAAGAGATGCAGATGCACTTTTAAAAGGTAACTAATTTAAATCAGGAATATGTTTTTTCACTTAGAATTCTGTAATTCTTAAAACAATAATTCCTGTTAAGAAATTCTTCCAACACAAAACAGCCGCGAGTTGCCTGAAAAAGGAACTAAATGTCATGCTTGAAAAGTGACTATAGGCAGTCCAGACATACAATGTAATGTTGATGAATAATTCATGATGCCTTTGCCATCAAAAGTTCACATCTTTCAGTTTTGGGAGCATTTAAGCCAGCATTTTGAAGCGAATGTTTTGTGCATTACTCTGGTTGCAATATATATGTGCAGAACCCACTTTGCTAAGTGCTCAGTTTCCTGTCTCCGCATTAAAAATCATAACCCCAATTCCTAAGTGCTTTTATTATGCTCCAAAATCAAATGCCAACCTCCCATTTTTAATAAAGCCCTTATACGACCTGGGATACCTGATAGTACTCTCTTAAAATGTTACCAACCTTGGTCCTCACAAGCCTTTGGTTTGAATAACAGAGGTCAGTGAAGTGATTTAAGAGATGGTTCTCCTTTACACGTGTTATATCAGGATTCAAAAGAAAAAAAGCTTCTCTTCCCCCACCTTGTCACATCTGCTCTTTCTCAAGGCCAATTAAACGATACACTGCCCAGGACCGGTCTGACACTTGTTTCAACGCTCCTTTCACCTCAGGGAACGCCGTCAGACAAAATGTCATTTCTGGTTTTAAATGATGTCTCCTACTGATTACAAACATGAGGCATTTAAAAAACAGAAGGCACTACTTGACAAATCTACTGAGACTGCAGCTTACCCAACAAAACCAGTACAATGCACAATCTGCAAAACCTGTAGTAACTGGAAATTTTGTATTATATCCCAGAGGATTCAAACTCACTCTACTAGCTCTGCTTTGACAGTGAAATGCATGTCTTGACGACCTGAGGAAAATGATAAACCCCATCTTTAAGATTCCACACATTTCTGAGATAGTCAAGTACAGCAAGAAACAAAAATCATGAATATCATGAAAAAAATCATTTTAAGCCTATATGGATTTAATAGCATGAGTGTCAGTAGGCATATAATTAAATAAATGAGTGGATTCTAACCCTGGAGATACATTCATTTTACAACTGGCGATAGAGGACATGCTCCTCGCTCTCTTGCTCTCTGGATTATTGCTTCTCAACGGCGCGTAACTGTCGTGCAGCTCTAGTTTCCGTTGATGTTATTATAACGTGCCATAACGCCACTTAGGAAAATAAATTTGCCATCCCCATGGGGTGAAGGGGAAAAAAAAGATTATGAAAAGCTACTTTTCTCTCTGTGTGAAAGTTGATGGACATGTGGCTTTGCCGCCCACACTAAAAATGCTAGGTTGTTTCTATATATATATATATATATATATATATATATATATATATATATATATATATATACATACATATATTATATACACACACACACAATTTAAAGAATATAAAGACTAACTCAGCTGTTGTTGTGTCAAATATGGACTAACCCAGCTGTTGGGTAAAGCAACAGCTGTGTTAGTCCATATTTGACCCATAGTTGGGTTGAAACAACCCAGCATTTTTTGCTGGACCAGGTGATGAGATATTTGTTTGACAATGCGTATTTGAATATTACTAAGAGCTGGCAGCAGAGATTCACGATATTTTCATTGCATTTGTGTTATGAGTCGGTTCTTCTCATTCAGTGCGACTGGTACTGTCCGACTGCAGGACAAACTATTCCTATGATCTGATTCTAGTTAATCAAAATGGTACAACGCGAACGGTGCAGTCCGATTGACCAATGAATAACTCTCGAATGAGTTGGTTGTTTACAGGGCATAAAAACACATGAATCAGTCGGAGTGGTTTATGAATCGATCTGACTCACTCGAACCGCAAATTACATTCGTAATGTCCCATCCAAAATGAACCAATAACTGGACTTAAGGTTTGTGAGGCTTCAATCATAGGTTTTAACAAGAAAATGTGCAGATAAACCTATATGAGTTTTGTATAAATATTCTATTTATTAATTAAATATATAGAATATATTTTTAATATTCTTTAATATAGGCTACGTTTAGTTTTAATTGGATTTAATTATGTCGCCCCTTTAAACAGGGATTTAAAGTTTGTTAACACACTTTTTAATATTAAGCATCATGTGTCAGTCAGCATTTATATTTTTTGTAGAAATATTATATTATTTTTAGAGTTTAAATATTTACAGTCATTTTGACAACAGACTGCTGAGGGCAGTAAATGCATGCAACCCGAATCGCATGCAATAATAATCCAAACATTTGTTCCGGAACACAGTTCCCATTCCTAAATATCACCATCTGCCTCTAATTCTAAATTACCCGGCACAAACACGGTCAGATCCCCGGGGCTGACAATTCCCCTGTTATAAATTAACCAACAACGTGTGATATTCTTAAGCATCATCACTTTCCCAACAATCACAAATAAACAGAACGTGATCCGCGTCCTTGAGTGCATTCCAAAAAAAAACGGCAACACATGCTCAAGACTTAATAATGTTTCAAACTTGCACGCCTGGCTGTGTTTATCCGCTGACAGTTGTCATGCTCGCGCCGCCATTCCCCGCGCTGTCGCAACATGTAACAGAATCAAAAGAACAAAAGCGCCGCTACTACATTCTGCTCAACATTCTCCGGTTGCTATGAAACCGGTGAACTCACTACGACGATCAAGAACGTGCAGCTGTATCAGGTTCATTCACTGCATACCTGTCATCGTAGCAGAAATCGGCGTCCAGTGTGTTGACATACAGGAGCAGTGCCACGGCGCTGCTCACCAACTCTGCGATCATCTCTCAAAAAGAAAAGAAGGGAAGGAAACTAAAGAGTAGAAGGATGATATTAAAGCCCTTCTTTGAATTCTTTCTTCGTCTTTGTCAAAATGCCTCTGCCAAAAACCAATATCCGAGTCCCCATCCTTGCAAAGAGTTGAAATGAATTATCCAGACATCCTCCTCTTAACCCATGTTATTTACGGAGAGAATCCTGTAGGCTGGAGAGGATGGTACACATACAGTATCTACAGTACGCTCGACTGTGTTTGGGCGTCCTTACACCGAGAGTGTTGGGATGATGCATAGTGGACGCCGAATAAATGTCGTGATTGAGCCGCGTGTGGTTAGTTGGCTCCAGTGCGCGTGCGCACAACCCCTCCTCCTGGGTATGTTACACACATACACACGGTCCGACTTAACCCTCTATTGCACACAAATGTTTGCAAAATGTTTGATTCCTTTTTTCTTGCATAAAATAAATATTATTTTGTCAAATAAAACATTTTGAATAATAATATTCGGGGGTGCTTTCCATATAAACAAATCAACTAAATTGATTGTTGGCGTCCCTGGCACAATTAACAGAATTAAAGACATTTTAAATAATGAAAATATGTGCTCTTCGATTATTTTGAACTATTGAAATGGTATGCAATCGAGAATATCAAGATTCATTTTTTTATGTTTCATTTGTTTATAATTTTACAATGGGAGAGTTTATGTTGCATTTTAAGTTTGTTGCACACTTTGCACTGTTTATTAGTGTCATGGTACTGTATATGGCAACGCCACTCAGAATGAACATACATTTATCGTGTGGACTTCAGTTTTACCACCTCTATTATCATGATGCTTATCAGTATATTTCAAGGTTCAAAGCAGATTTCAGTAGATTGATATAGTAACATGAAATTAGTTAATGTCACACTAGCATGAAATATGAAGAGCAAAACAGTTTAAATAAATGCACAGATGTATTTAAAGCAATAGATCACTCAAAAATGGAAATTTGCTGAAACACTCACTCACTCACACTCAGTTTGTTTCACCATTGCAACGGATTTAGATAAATTTAGCATTACCTCACTTGCTCACCAATGGATCCAAACAGCTGATAAAAACATCCCAATAATCCACAAGTAATCCACATGAGTCCAGTCCATCAGTTAATGTCTTGTGAAGTAAAAAGCTGTGTGTTTGTAATAAACAAATTCTATTATGATGTTTTTAACTTAAAACCTTGGTTCTCTATCAATAATATTGTTTTCTCCGGTGTTCTGATGTTCTCAGTTCTGATTAAGAAACACTCCTCTACATCTTGGATGGTCTAAGGGTAAATTAAATTGTCAGCAAATTTTCATTTTTGGATGAATTATTCCTTTAAATCTTTCGTATACAGCCTACATTACATCTTATGACATAAGACCACAAGGCATGTCCTTTGACAGTAATAATTAATTAAGTCTCAGATTTAATTTGCTGTGGCATTAACATTAATTATTGAATTGTGTCACAAATATAGCGGCATGAATGTAAAATGTGCTAAAAATTTGTCCTATACAAGAAAATGAAGAATCAAAAGGGAGTCATTTTGTGATTATCCAGATGATCGGCCTACCATTAAGGCACACAATTAATATTATGAAACATTTTCACACTTGAAGATGTGTCCAGTTGAAAGAATTGGTGTTGAAATCATTTAGCATCTGCAACAATAATAAACAGCTCTTGTCTAGGTCAGCTATTATTAATCACATATAAAACAGCCATTTATATATATATATATATATATATATATATACAGTATATCTATATACAGTACTTTCAATCTTAAATTAGCTGAATTTTAAAACATCCAGTAGAGGGCTCACATTCAGAAAACAAGTTATTGTCTTTGGCAAAAGTTGGAAAACACTTAACATTTAACACTGGCTTTATGGGTAATATACTGCTTTCTTCAGACAGCAGGGAGTATTTGGATGCCTTTGAAGACTTGAGGAATTGAAGAAAAGAAACTGAGGAAGAGATAAAAAATCAATCATGTAGTTGCAGAGGACACAAAAAGTGCTCTATGTTCCAGTAAATATTGATGCAATTCTAGTTCAATAGTTAGACCCAGGCTACTTAGACAGTCTTCAGTGTGGCCATTCACAGAACAGCAGGATGCTATGATGTAATCGATTGCAGAAGTGAAGGAGGAACTGACACTTTGCTTCTATCTCACTGTAACTCATGCACTTGGATTTTCACTGAAATTGTCTAATAGGAATGAATGTGCCATAAGTCAACCATTTGTTTTGTTTTTCTGAGACTATAATTAGCATTTTGTTTCCCCCAGACCACATGGCTTAATTTTAGATAAATTTGTGCACTAAAATAGTATTTTACATTTATAATTTTATCTAAATTGTATTTCATTTTTACAAATTAAAAGTTTTCATAAACATCCCATTCCAATGGCAGCTGCAAATTGCATGGCAAACTTCACATTTGAAAGTGTAAATGGCTTGTTTGAGTTCACGATAAAGAGCACAAAAGCCTAAGCACATATTGTTTGCTTCTGGGTAACACTTTAAGCTTATGAAGAATTATACACCATGTAAATTTGATGTAGGTTTAATGCAGCATGCTGAAATGTCATTACCTAAAGTCTAATATCAAATTCCTGTATAAGAAATAAGTTTAATCCCTCTTGCACATGTATTATTTGTACATGTCATTTGTCAATGTCAAATTTTTATGATTTTCTAATAATCTGTTTCCTGTGTGGGGAAAAAACCTTCATTACTCTAAAGCGAACAGCCTGCTATTTGCATAGGTTTTAACCCTAGCTGCCTCAGTTGCCTATAGTTATTTATATTTACAACCAGTATTTTTTAATAAATTGAAAGCTTCATAAATATGTTCTGAAAATGTAAGAGAACCTTTCATCTGTGGTTTAGCATATCTTGACTGAGCAGTTTTTGAAGATCTGTTTCAAAAGAGGGTCTTTTAGGGTTTTGCAAATTTTCAGTTTGCATCCGCATTTAAAGGAATAGTTCACCCAAAAACGAAAATCTGCTGAAAATGTACTAATATTTCAGATTTGGAGAAATTCAGCAAAATCACTTGCTCACTAATGGATCCTCTGCAGTGAATGGGTGCCATTTTAACTTTAAACTGTGTTATCACATTTTTAGCTGATTTCAATATTGGGGTGAACTGATCCATTAAGAAATACGGTATCACACATGAGTGCGTTGGTCTGAAATTCAAATTACCAACATGACTGTAAGTGTGATATTACTTTAATTCAACATTTCAATAAACATGAGGTTAATTCTGAGTACTTTTAAGACACATTATTGGCAGTTAGTTTGTGTTTTTTTGCTCCACCAAATAGTTCCAAACAAAATCACTGCAGAATAACCATTCTTAATCTCCAGGAAACACACGATACACATGACTCGTTGAATGAATCAGCATTTTTGAGAATTCGACTGATGGAATAATTCAATGTTTGAAGAGATTTGAGATATGCCTGGCCAAAAAATAAACTGTCCTTCAGCAAGACCTTTTTTTAAATCCTTTTTTAGAAGATGCTGAATTCAGTATATTAGCAATTGAAAATGCCTTTTCAATAAATTCTGCATAATTAAACGTCAGTTACATAAACTTGTACCAGAAAAATGAGCATTTATCTTTCCTCTGCTTTTTCATTTCACATTTTGATTTCAAACATCATGCATATCCACTAGTTATGACTGCATAGTGACCTTCAACAGAGGTTTGAAAACAGAGAGCTTTTGGATGTCTTTCAGTGATTAAACTCACGATTAAATTTGACAGATTTGGCTTGTATGAGTCATGGATGACTAAGTGTCCCATTTCCGGTCATATGTGCGCATGATTTTGACTATCTGGGAAAATATGATGTTTGCCAGTTCCCTACTGAGCACCTATGGTCTTGAAGTCATGTGTGATGTGGAGTATGAATGAATACTGTATTTGGAAAAGATCCACTGATCTACATTATGTAAGGTTGGAGCAAAGTGTTTCATGCCCATAAAGCAAAAAGAATCGGCATTTTACACTTAAGTACCTGCACCTGCACACATTCGCAACACATCAGAAGTAGTTAAGGTTATTTCCAGCAGAGATGAAAATCTCAGATTTCTCACAGAAGTGCGATAAAAAATGAACAGATGAACGGCAAGGGCAACATAAAACCATAATACAAAATCTAACCCAGAACATCACTGTTAAAACAAACTGAAGATTATAGATAACCCTCCTTCAGGTTCATGTCTACGTGAATTTATGTGTAAGGAAATTCCAGGGTGTAAATGATTGCTTCCTCGTGCTATCAGGTAAATAATCCTTCCTTTTGCAGCAGAATATCTTAAATTTCCCATCTGTTTATGCTGTACGAATGTAGGAATGTAAGCATTTTTGTGGCTTTATTCTCAAAAAGTCATAGACAGAAGGGGGTCAATGACTGTCATTAAGAGGCTTGGATGGAGGCCTGTTCCCCACAACCGGCCCGTTCCAGCCACTCATAATTTCTCTCCGCATCCAATGGCTTTCCCACATCTGATTTACATAATCAAATAACCCCGTTGTACATTTTTTCCAGACTCAAAACTTGAATCGCTCAAATAAACCTTTCTTCCACATTCTCACACATTTTTTCCTCACATATCAGTCAAATATCCATGTAGATCATGTTTTAAAGTCAACTGTCTGGCATTCACAACCCATTTTACTTCCATAATATGGCACATTTTCAACTTGAAAAGGATATTCAATGAGAAAAAAAAAGTATGCAGGACTTGATTTTATCTGTTGAGAAATCATGGATCTTAAAAAGTAGACACAAGATAGTAGAATGATGACTTGGTTGAAAAATAAGAGGCATTGGTGACGTCAGCTGAAAAAGAAAGATTTATAAGTACATTTTTTAGTTCAAATAACTTCCAGTGATGAATTTAAGTATCTTTAGTCATGCATCACAGTAGTCTCTGAACAAAAGTTTTAAGCGATTCTCTCTAATCTATCACACTTTAGAAACTGTCCCAGGTGTGATTCAGCAGGCATATTGACATTTGAACTATCCATGCGCTCAGATGGTGCTCTGCAGAATGCCTCCAGTCATTGGCCGGGCACTCCTTCTGGTGCCTCTTTTAAAGGCGGGTCAGCAGACTCTCTGGTGTTGACCTTCAAGTCCAGGACAGAAAGAGAGGGTGGCTGCAAGACATTTGGAATAATTAAGTTATCTAGATTTTATTTATAAGCTAGGATGGTTGCTAGGTTGTTAGTTGCAGGAAAGATCATAACAGTTTATAAAGCCTATGATATAAAAGTATGGCTTTTGGCCATTTGAAGTTTGCAGATTTGTATTATTACAATGCTGGTACAGGCCTTTGTAAATGAACAATGGGTTCGCTTACACATTAATCCCCGTTTATTTTTTGTGCAAAAGTCAGCCAGATGATGCTAATTTTGTGCCATCCACTGGATTTTTGACAGCTCCAGGAACTACTGATCGAACGTTGGCACTTTTGTATTCCTGTCCACGAACAGTCAGATCAACAGTGACACCAAAATTAAAAGTAAATTATGGATGTTTTAGTTTTTGGCAAAAGGGAACACCACAGATTCTCTCTCTCTCTCTCTCTCTCTCTCTCTCCCTCTCTCGCACTGATTTTAAAAAAACTTCTCACCTTTCTACAGCATAGACAGCCATGTTTTATTAAAACCCCATCTTTTAAGCACTGAAATACCCCATCAACTCAATATCTGTTAGGTTAGATCAACATATAGTTTACGTCTGAAATGAGCACAGATAGTGGAGAATGGTGCTATCAAAGTCAAGGTCATGGGTTCGATTCCCAGGAAATAGCAAGAACTGATAAAATAATAATAATAATCAATAAATAAATAAATAAATAAATGAAAAAACATGTGCCTTGCAGTCACTTTGTATAAAAGTTATATTCTGGAAGGGAAACATTTTATGTTTTTGCCCTGCTGTGACATAAAAGAAATGATTTTTAAAGAAAAAAAAAATCAAAAGGGTGTTGAGTACAACACCCACATAAATGCACCAACTGGTGCATAGAACCAAGACAATTTCCTAGCCTATATATTTATATGTGTAAAGATGCACTGTATGGGAAACAAATTTTTTTATATTTAATGGCTGTCTCATGAACAAATGACTGTAAAGATGTATGTGATAAATATCAATCAAACCTTCCCATCAATCATTTCTGCGTATCCAGGCTTTGGCGCCCTTTGAAGTGTCACTGACAACGTGACAGAACCTTCAACAGAACAGCTACAGAGGTATGTGGGGTGTTTCTAGACTCAAACCTTTTTGATTAAGGTTTTAACAACCAGTGTGGAGCAGCACTGGTTCTGATAAGCAGCGTGCCATCATAAAGCCAAGAAGCATGTGATGAGATTCCCAGCAGATTGAAGTTAATGTGTCTGGCAGAGGATCCGCATGGAAAGCTGAATCATCCCGTATAGACCACAGACAGAGCATTCAGCCGTACTACTGCTCTGTGTATGATGCACACACACACACACACACACACACACACACTCTCTCTCTCTCTCTCTCTCTTGTCCAGGCACACATGACAGCAGAGCATACTGCGGGGGAGCTTTTCTGGACGAGCTATACAGGATAAGATATCAACACTGACAGAAAACAAAAGACTCTGTTAAGTTAAGTTCATTAAAAAATGAAAAATCTGTCATCATTTACTCACTCATGTCAGTTTAAACCTACATCCATCCAGAGATGGGACCAAGTCACACATGTGCAAGTCTCAAGTAAGTCTCAAGTCTTAACCTTCAAGTCTCAAGTAAGTCCCAAGTATTTTTTTCTTGGGCAAGTCAAGTCAAGTCAAGTCACAAGCTATGTCAAGTCAAGGCCAAGTCAAGTCACATTAATATTGTTATTTTACCTGCAGAATCTGATCTTAATAAAGTTAAAAGACAAGATATAAGTAACTGTCAGTAAATTAAAATAATTTGGATTTGCATTGTAAATACTCATGTTCAGTAAAATACATCATGGAATCAAACAAAATTGTAACTTCCTAAAATGTATTTATTTTTCACTTCTGCCAACAGTGTTTGAAATGTTTTACATTTTCAACATTGAGTCCATAAAACAAATAATAGCTAAACATCCAACAGACTCCTCTCTGAACACCTCTCTCTCTCTCTCTCTCAAACACAGTTTACATACAACATTAAACTGTTACTTTTCTCCTCTCCCTTTCTCTCTCTCAGAGTATAGAATATAAATATGACGTATTTTCAGTTGTTTCATACTTTTTTTGTTATGTACAGTACAGACCAAAAGTTTGGACACACCTTCTCATTCAAAGAGTTTTCTTTATTTTCATGACTATGCAAATTGTAGATTCAACTGAAGGCATCAAAACTATGAATTAACACATGTGGAATTATATATGGAATTATATACATAACAAAAAAGTGTGAAACAACCAAAAATATGTCATATTCTAGGTTCTTGAAAGTAGCCACCTTTTGCTTTGATTACTGCTTTGCACACTCTTGGCGTTCTCTTGATGAGCTTCAAGAGGTAGTCACCTGAAATGGTCTTCCAACAGTCTTTAAGGAGTTCCCCGAGAGATGCTTAGCACTTGTTGGCCCTTTTACCTTCTGTCTGCGGTCCAGCTCACCCCTAAACCATCTGGATTGGGTTCAGGTCCGGTGACTGTGGAGGCCAGCTCATCTGGCGCAGCACCCCATCACTCTCCTTCTAGCTCAAATAGCCCTTGATGCCTTCAGTCTGACTCTACAATTTTCATATTCATGAAAATAAAGAAAACTCTTTGAATGAGAAGGTGTGTCCAAACTTTTGGTCTGTACTGTACATAACAAAAAAGTATGAAACAACTTAAAATACGTCATATTTATTTTCTGTACTGTATATATATATATATATATATATATATATATATATATATATATATATATATATATATATATATATGCACTTCTCATGATTGGGTAATCGCGGCAGCTACATTAGTTTTTCTGATTAATTGTTTTGCTCTATGAGAAAGACAAGGTAACAAAATATTCGGGGCTTATGCCCCCTTAGCCCAGCCCTAGCGCCGCCCCTGGAATGCGTTTTTTTGACGGCCTGCTAGCGGATCATTAGGGGCCGTTCACATCACGTCTTTTGCGCGCGCAAGTTCGTTATTTCCAATGTAGGCGCGCGGTATGCGCGCTCATAATGGAAGCAACGCGCGCGCGTCGCACCGCATCGAGTTAAAAACATCTAAACTTTTCAGAATGCCGCAAGCGCACCGCAGGTCATGTGACAATAACTAACCAATCAGCTTCATCCTTTCCCGTATCAACGTTGAAAGCTCAGCTAAGATGAAGGAACAGCTGTTCATAGCTGTATATGGATTGCCATTTTGAAACGAATTTAGTAGCAGAGCTACTGCGAGCGATTTTTAGTGCTGCAAATCCATTTATCCTTTGCTGAAATTTCCGCGTCTTCAATGAGAGAGAGCGTGTCATGGATGCTTAGCAACGACAGACGCCCCAGGAGCACTTCTGCCCGAGCGCTTTGGAAACAAGGAGAAAGCGGCGCGACTAGCGTTTTCCACGCGTTTTTTGAAGTTTTCTATTGAAGACAAAAGCGATGACCCTCGGTACCTCTCAGGCTGACATGTTGATGTGATGTGATATCTGATTTAAGTGGGCGTGGTGTGTGTAAGGTAGAGAGGGCATGACTGATGATAGTGTCCTGATCCAGTCACGACGCTATTCTCAGCCTGCGCTCCAGCTGAGTAATTAACTTTATTTAAAAAAATAATTTATATATTTTATATTCAAACTGAAAACATGATGTGATTAACACTCAAGTCATTCAAGTCATCGTGTCTCAAGTCAAGTCAAGTCCCGAGTCTTTAACTTCCAAGTCCGAGTCAAGTCTCAAGTCCTAAAAATAGCGACTCGAGTCGACTCGAGTCCAAGTCACCAAGTCACAAGTCCCCATGTCTGCATCCATCTTTCTTCTATCAGACACCCAAAACTTTTGGACTCCCATGATTTTTACTATTTCCCAGTAGTTTCTGATTAGCGAATAAGGATTTTAAAGGGGTTAATGAAGTTGCTAAAAAGAACATCATGTTGTGTATTTAGTGTAATATAATGTGTTTATGCAGTTTAAGGATCAAAAACACATTATTTTTCACATACTGTACATTATTGTTGTTTCTCCTCTATGCCCCGCCTTTCTGAAACGTGTCGACTTTTACAAAGCTCATCGGTCAGAAAAGCAAGGTGTGCATTGTGATTGGCTGAATACCTCAAGCGTGTGATGAAAATGTTACGCCCCTCACCATACTGTGATGCCTTCTCCCGGCGTGATGAGACAAAACCAATAAAACCCATTACAAATGAGGCATTTGTTGGATCCATTGGGGACATAATTACTGATTATAATGACTTATATTGTCTTTTTATGCATTGCGTTGCGTACCAAGATATGACAATAGCAACTAGGAGCAGAATAAGCTCAGTGAGTTCCAACCAGCCGCCGCACAAATTTCTGTGATAGTCACACCCCTAGACCATGCCCAGGATGAAGACACTGCTCTCGTCGAATGGGCTCTTACTCCACTTGGGCTTTGCAGGCCAAAAGAAGAGTAGGCTAGCTGGATTGCGTCCACAATCCACTTAGAAAGCCTTTGTTTTGAGACCGGTAGTCCTCTGGTGCGGTTTCCAAAGCATATAAAGAGCAGCTCTGATCGCCTTATCAGTGCAGAATACTCTATGTAGACTTTTAGAGCCCTCACTGGGCAAAGCAGATTCAGCTCTCGATCATCCTGTGTGTTATGTAATGCAGAGAGAGTGACCACTTGTGCTATGAAAGGTGTGGAAAGCACCTTTAGTACATAGCCATGCCTTGGTTTTTAGGATGACCTTCGAGTCGTTAGGCCCGCATTCCAGGCAATTAGGGCTTATCGAGAGTGCTTGCAAATCGCCCACACGCTTAACAGATGCTAGTGCCAACAGCAGAGCGGTCTTTAGTGACAGGGCCTTGAGGCCTATGGACTGTAGCGGTTCAAAGGGGGCCCTCTTTAGGGCTCTCAGTACCGTGGGCAGGTCCCATGAAGGGACAGTGGGAGAGCGAGGCAGATTAAGCCTTCTGGTACCTCTCATAAATTGGATGAATAAGTCGATTCTGCCCACCGACTGGCCTGCTATAGGGGCGTGTGATGCTGCTATAGTCGCTATGTAGACCTTGTGCGTGGAGGGGGATCCCTTCTCCAAGAGCTCTTGTAAAAATGACAGTATCAGTGAAACATCACAGGAGGTCGGTTTTTCACCATGGTCTGAGCACCATGTGGAGAACACAGACCATTTGGAGGTATAGAGGCGTTGTGTAGACAGAGCTCTAGCCTGTGAAATTGTGTTTAGCACATGCTCAGGGAGTCCCGTGGGTTCCCATCGAGTTACCAAAGGTGCAGAGACCACATGTCTGGGTGCAGAAGCCAAATTGTTCCGTCCGCCTGAGAAAGGAGGTCCCGTCTCAGAGGAAAGGGCCATGAGGCCGCAGTCAGCATCTCTGACAGGTCGGCTATCCAGTGCTGATTTTCCAAGAGTGGGGCTACAAGAAGAACCCTGCATCCCTGACCCACCTGATTACTTGGGGAATCAGAGGGACCGGAGGAAAAGTGTAAAAAAGATGGTTGGGCCAGTCCTGGTGCTCACTGTCATGCTGTCTGATATGACCAGCACGTGGTGGCTCTTTAGGTCTGAAAGGAAGCTCTGGCAGGCTCGTTGAACTGTAATCATATCGAGGCAGTTGATGTGAAGCCTGCTCTCCTCACATCAACTAGCTGTAAAGCCGCAACACGCTCCTTCACCATTGTTGCCCTCATCGACACTGAGTCTAACACTATTCCCAGAAATTATATTGGCTGGGAGACAGCGAACTCTTGGCAAAATTCACCCTGAGCCCCAGGTATTCCAGATGGCTGAGGAGCAAGGTTCTGTAACTCGATGCCTCCCCCTCTGACTGAGCTAGAACTAGCCAGTCATCGAGGTAATTGAGAATGCGGATTCCCTTCTGCCTGAGAGGGGAGAGAGCCACATCCATACACTTTGTAAACATGCCAGCCGCCAAAGACAGTCCAAAGGGGAGGACCTTGTATTGGTAAGCCACACCAATCTCAAAATTTGCTGTGACGGGGGGCCTATCTGGATTAGGTAAAAACAGCTTCGTCAACACCCGGAGATGGACGGCAAAACACACGTGGCAGTTTGGGTGGTCCAGCCGCAGCGAGACTTAGCTCCCTCCTCTTTCTTGCATGTAAATCAGGATGACGGTGGCAGCGTGGGATCCAGCACTACCTTGGGCCGGGGTCCCATGTGTTTAGGGAACTGAAACCGTCTAGTGGCCGAGCGAGAATGGTGTCGAGGCTTGGATTTCACAGCCTGGGCAGCGGTGGTAGCAGCGGGCGCTTGGGAGGCTAACGAGTCGACACCTGCTTGGGGTGACTGGCAGCAGCAGATGAAGTGTGTTTTGGCAGGACTGGGATGACTTCTGTGCCTCCGTGAAGCGTTCGGTGAACCCTTCAATCACTGGACGGCAGAGGCTGCAGGGGGAGATCGGCGCAGCCAGGAACTGAGCTCTGCCCAGTATCGTATCCTCTTATCCTCTCTCTTCCACACTGAGTTGAGGGCGGATGAAGGGAAAGTATGCAAGCGCACCGAGTAGGGGGGACACCATGATTTTGTAAGCTTGTCGTGGACTTCCGGGAAGAACGGGGCGGTTCTCTGATGAGGGGCTTTCTGGCGCCCCCGGCAGAAACCATTCATCCAGACGACTACGGTATGGTACCTCTGGAGGAGACCATTCCAGACCCAGCTCATCCACTGCCCTGGAGAGAACACAGATAAGTTTGGCATCCATCCCGAGTTTCGTGTGGCTGGGTTCAGATATTGTTGAGGGGATGGGGTCCAGCGAGCACCAACAGCTCCTCAGCATCTGAAGCAGCTAGAGACATACTGTCATCTAGCGGATCCTTCTCAGTCCCTCCAAACAAAACCAGATCACTCACGGCAGCAGAGGGACATTGGTCTGTCTGAATAAAGAAAACGATGGGCGGCGAAAACGATGCACGCAGGGGCTGAGCCGGCGTGAGCTCGTATAAATCCTGCTTTAATTCTCTGCTTCGCCTTTTTTCCCTTGGCGTGGATGATTCTCAACTTTTATAAAGAATATCTCTTTGGGTTTGAGACTTTAGTCTTTGCAACTTTAGGGATTGTAATACTCCAAAAAAAGAAAAATAGCATCAAATGACCCCTTTTTTATTCAAACTGATTCATGAATGAATCATGCAAAAACAATTATGAACCAGGGGTGCATTTCCTAAAAGCATTAATGGCTAACTATGGTCGCAAGTTCCATTGAACTCTAACGACAGAATTTGCGACTGTATTTGCTTTTGGGAAACGCACCCAAAACTTACCGATGCATTAAAAGATCTTACTCAAATTAATTGACTCATGAATATGTAATCGCTTATGTTTCCTCTAGACAAGAATGTGTTGTATAACTATAAACATTTGCATTCTGCTTTATGTATATATAAGAAAACATGTTCTTTTCTAAATTAAAATGGATGATGAGTCACACTGATATGCCCCCAAATATAGTGATACATGAACAACTGCATTATGAAAATAAAGTAACTTTATGTTATTAAAATTCTGAAATTGCAACTGCATGATGCTTTCCTAATTCATATTTGGATGTGCTTTGGTAATATGTCTATTGTAAACAATCAGTAACTCTGATGGATGAAATATCTTGAATAATGATTAGTTCAATTTAATTTGAATGAGATTCAAAGATTGAGAAAGTAAAACAGATATCCCATCAAAGTTACATACAGGTAAAGTACACACAACAATGCAATGCTATGCCCCCCACCATGTATAATCAGGTATGTAGTAACCATTATAACCATTCAGATATTCCTTTGAAAAAAAAAAAAAAAAACACTTTCAGGGAACATTGTGTTTCAAAACATTTATGAATGACACCATAAACATTCCACTTGACTCGTGCACTGTATTGCGAATCTTCTGAAGCCAACATAGCATTCTGTGATTAACAAAATTTAAGCCCATCTATCACCATCTGTGGTTGAAACGTAAACTGCAAGAAAAATAAAACTATGGTAGTTAACTTGCAATTACATTCAGACTTGATGATTAATTCTTAGATAAAAGGGAATACTTTAGGCAACAGGAAAAAGTCAAATAATCTCTACTTCAAAGCCAAACATAAAATGAAAGCTTTAAAAAGAGAATTTATTAAGCTCTTCAAAAATCTGAGAAATGGAGAACAATCAATATATGAAACATTAATGACTAAAGATCGATGTTAACTGCAAGAGACCCAGTTATCTGGTTGTGAGAGTGAAATAGCGAAAAAACATTATTGCATACAGTACATGGCTTATAAAGGAGTTAAAAAATAATTAATTATGCATTAGAGTGAATGTACGGTAGGTGAAGACTGAACTCTCATGGGGTAAAGAGTTCAGGTAGAGAAAGACAGCAGGTGTTGGCAGGTAATGGTGTTACTTTGAGCCGAGATCAGTAAATAACCAGCCTATGATGCTACAGGGTCTTACAATGAAGTACTCAAATAACATGAATGGCAATTATCTGTCATGGAAATAACCATTTACATGATTTGTGCACTTTATTTAAAAATAACTTTGGTCTGAAAGCATCTGCTAAGAACATAAATGTAAACTCATGTTGACCTTGCTGTATGTTTAAAAGAAAGAAAAAGACATTGGTGCCTAAAACTGATTTTATAAAACACATTAATGCACATTTAGGCCCTGTTTGCTGTCGACACTGATGCCTGAGACACAAGACAGCCTTCACAGAAAAATGATCAAGTTTGCTTAAAGTTTTTTTTTGTAGTTTTTCATGAAGAAATTCGAGTCTAATGCAGGATTTAGCACCTCTGAGGAAGCTCGCAAAATTGCCTTTTGGTAACTTACAACTTCCCCTCCTAAGACCTATTGCATTAAAAGCATTACATGAGGAAGTCTGCCAAGGGCATGAAGCTTTTAAAAGCTTTGCTTTCCCACATAGGGAATAAAACTCACTCTTTTTGAATACTCAGATAGTCATTTGCAAGCTTTAAAATAACTAAACACCTGCACGTATGTAGTTTACAGTTTGACTATTGGTTAATTAATGATTTAAAGGTGCACTAAGTAAATTTATTTTCGGTGGAATGAGAAATACACTGCATATTTGTCAGCCCATGGTTGATTAATAGTATTCGGATGGTTATTTTGAGTAAATTTTTAATAAGAACTTATGTTTATCTCTTGCATGTGTGCAAACATGTTCTAAATTCAGTGTTTATTCATTAGATCTGTGATAACTGGGTTTTGTAAAGTTAGTCATTCGTTTATAGTGTACAGGCTGACATGTAAAAGGCAAGAAAACTGTCTGAATTATAATGAGTCCAGTCCTGAATACTAATGCAAGGAGTGACTCTGTTTTCCGCTGCAAAGCACCAACAATAGAACTGGCCCAGTTTACTGACTGCTGATTTACCACTGAGTGTTTGGACAAAATATCCTCCCTACTTCTCCAGCTATAATAAAAAAAAAAAAAGGACATTGCAAGAAACACAGACATTGCAAGAAAATACTGCCAAACATGCTAAACTTTGCTTAAAATAGTAGGCTACATGAAATAATGACAGCTTTTGGTATTATAATGATCAGATACAGTCGCGTGTCTTTGTTTGGAAACTTGAATGCAGAGCACAATTATTATGACAACTATCGTTGCATCCGCAATGTAGTGAAATGCTTCATTTACATCTCCATAAACAGGGAAGATTGTGAGCACCATTCAAAATTATGTTCTTTCTATTAAAGAATAATAATAATAGTTCTCATGGTTTTCATTTTAATATCCTTATTTGCTGCTCATGAATACTTTCTTGTGGAAGTTATGATACACTACTATTCAAACTTTAAAACAAATACTTGCAATCACCAAGGACACGTTAAATCGATAAATACATTTAATGTTTTCAATGTTTTCCGTGAAATTTCATCAAAGAATCCTGGGGGAAAACACTGGTAATGAAATTCCATCACAGGAATAAATTACATTTCAAGATATTATTTCACAGTATTACTGTTTACTGTATTTTTGATCAGATAAATGCAGCCTTGGTGAGTATAAGAGACATCTTACAAAACATGAAAAAATATATGTTTTTCATATTCTTATACATGTATATAAACATATTTAGGAACATCACACGATTAAAATGATTAAAATCTAGGGTCTAGTTGTTCGCTCCTTAACCTACTTAGACAACGATGCATTTTTAACAATTTAAATGGAAAAAGCGATGGAAATACATAATGACAAACTGAATCCCTGGTTCAGAAAAATGCTATCTGAGTCATGAAACATGAAAGAGTCCAACTGTGGCCTTCATATTTTCCCTGTACGCAAAAAAATAAAACTAAAGGCACCACATGGTCAATATCCTCAGCTCTAAAGGAGCTGCTTTTGTGCACTGCATGAGGTGCTTTAATTACATCCCACTGGTTACAGCTCTGTCTGACATTATAGAAGATCTCTGAGCCATGACTTCAGTATTGAGTCTGGGAAGCGATCAGTTTTTGTGTCGTAGGCTTTTATCTGGACGTCGGGTCAGCACAGTAGGCATATCAGTGTAACACAGAGTGAGACAGATGTACAATGCAGGGAAACATTTTTAAATCAGTCATATTGATTGATAATATTTTGACAGTCAGCCAAAACAGTCTATTTTTCCATAACCCAGAGCCATATCTGTTTCCACTCAGCTGGACTAAAACATAAAGACCACTTTGAATTCTATATGGTAAACATCGCTGAAATACACTCTTAGGTTACTTCTTGTTTGGATTGCCACACAAACTGTGCACACTGTTCCCCACAAATTACATTTCACTGCTTACTTTAGATACAACTATTGCCTTGACCATACCTTTGATAAGAAACCATTTTCAAATCTTCAAAAAATAAAGCCAAGAAACCGTACAGAGCTGACCGTCACACTGTCGAACAAGAAACCCTGAACTTTCAAACAAAACACACCAGCCGTCAAATGTTATCTTTTTCTCACATACAAACTGCTAGCAATGAAAAACAGGAAAATGATTGGCTATCTAAGCTGGAAATGGTTTTTCCATTGAAAGGCCATCCTGTAAGGCCACAAGTCATACAATGTAAAATAGGAAGATTAAGTTTTACTCATATTTACACCAAGCCTTTCTATTCACAGGATCCTCAAAAGTGACTCCATATTGGTTAAATAATCTTAATGACCACTTCTTCTGGTGTTTAACTAATTGTTAAATATAGAAACTACATTAGAGTATACAATTCCCATTGCTGTTTTCAGTAAGTGTTGACTTGTATAGCCTTCATTTGCCATTAGCTGATAAAGGGTACTGATAGTTCTTTTCCTAAAGTTATAAAAATCGAACAAAATTGTTCTACAGTTTGTACATGTTAGACTATACGCATGTTGTGAAGACCTGTGTTGACAGACAGGTTTAAAAAGGTTTAAGGCCGGCATTCTACTGTGAAAAAAAAAAAAAACTTAAAAGAACTGAACTACACTCTCCCCATATGCTGGTAAAATCTCTTTTTCACAAACAATTGCACATGCATACTAAGCACCAAACATAAACACAGGAATTGTCTTCTAATGACACAGTTTAAGCAGTAGCAAACTAAAAACCTCAGTGGAGAGTATAAAAAACAACTTATAAAGCCACAGTGGCCTGGGCATCAGAACTCTGGGCTCCTGTCCCAGCTAGCTATAAAAAGGTTGTGATCATGTTATTTTTTTTTATAAGTATGCTTAACTGTAGTTATGTTAGTTTTTTAAGTAATAATTACATATTTTCATAATGTTGCAGTAATTCTTTTATTATTATTATTATTTGTTAAAATTAAGACATTTACATTCAAAAAGTAAGTAGATAGACAGATGGATATAGACATTTTTCTGTTTATGTAATAATTTTGTTATCATTATTTTTTGAATAAATAAACTGCAAATAACCCGTGCTTCCTAAATCTGCACCCAAAATGCTGCGTTGTGAAAAGTTTTAAAAAACATCTCATGCTTGCTTGGTTGAGTGAAATGTGCATGTGCACAAAATTAACTATTCAGATTCAATTACGTTTAATCTGATAAGCAATGTAACATTCTGGTCACTCTTTCTATTCATATTTTCCACTCTTCCCCTATAGCCAACAATCGGATTCACCAAAACTGAATCACTGAGAGTCATCTGAGCATCCTCCCAAGACTAAAGATTTTTAATTAGCTTCTTGTATTTATTTTTCATATATAACATTTATGGGAAACAATGTTTATTTATTGCATGAAACATAAGGGCACAATGAAAACAACACGGCTCTGTTTGCTGACTGGAACAGAGTGCATGTGGTATTGTGCGAGGTGTGCCAGGAGGACCCAACAACAGGACACAACAACGATACAGCAGAACAATCCCACTCTCGCTGTTTGCCTTAAAACGTACACACACACATCTTGAATTGCTTAATCTCATCAGTGTAGTTTGATTTGTGCTGTGGTGTGCTCTGAAGTGGTGAGCTTCCTGGCTCCTGCCTGTTCCACCCATACATAATAAAGGGCAGCCAGATGAGGACAGAGGTCCAATTAGCGTGCCGTTCATTATGGCTGATCTGGAGGCCCTCACTGCTCTTAACTACTGATTAAGAACCATATCTACCAACCACCAAGCTTGACTTTCCACTTAACCCTGGAATCAAACATGGAATATTGTATAGATGTTTTCTAAAAGCTAGTGAGCTGCCTCCCTGTCTTTATACACATCACTGCATAGGACATTACTGTCCTAAATATGATTTACCATTGTGTACGAAATGTGCTATATAAATAAACTTGCCTTGCCTTAAATAAAATATGCATTTGATTGATCAAAATATTAAAGACTGTTACAAAACAATAAATGCTGTCTATTTTGGACTTCTCATTCATCAAAAAAATATTTTTTTAAAATACATTAATAAATAAATAAAATAAGAACGTCTGCTTTCAACATTGATAATAAGGAGTAAAGTTTTTATGAGCACCAAATATTAGAATGATTTCTGAAGGATCATGTGGCACTGAAGACTGGAGTAATGATGCTGAAAAACCAGCTTTGAATCACAGGAATAAATAATATTTTAAAATATATATTAAAACAGAAAAAGTTTTGTAATAAAATTGTAATAATATTACTGTTTTTATTGTATTTTATTTATAAAATAAATGCAGCCCTACAACAACAACAATAGTAATGTTTTTATTATTATTATTATTATATAACTGTGAAAAATATTGTATATATATATATATATATATATATATATATATATATATATATATATATATATATATATATATATATATATATATATATATATATATATATAATTTTTTTTTTTTTTTATAAATCGTAGTAAATTATTTGCTGTAATAATAATGTAGAAATTGGATCCTGGATTTTCTAGCTGGACCGTGCTCCACAAGGCTGTGTGCTCAGCCTGCTGCTCTTCACGCTGCTGACCCACGACTGCACTGCCGAGTTCCACTGCCATGTGCCAAGCTCCAACCACATCATCATGTTCGCGGATGACACAACTGTGGTAGGTCTCATCAGCAACAGTGAGGAAACGCACTACAGAGAGGAAGTGGCAAATCTGGCTGAATGGTGTGGCACTAACAACCTGTCCCTCAATGTGGAGAAGACAAAGGAGGTTGTGATTTGACTAGCTGCATCACTGTCTGGTACAGGAACTGTAGTGAAGCAGTCTGCAAGACCCTCCAGCTGACAGTAAACACAGCTGCAAAGATCATCGTCGCCCCTCTCCCCTCCATCCTGGACATTTTCCTCACACGATGCTTCAGCAAAGCCAGCAGTATCGTGACCCCACCCATCCCTCCCACAGTCTCTTTCAGCTCTTACCAGACTGTACTGGAGCATCAGAGACTGCTCCGCCAGACTGCTCAACAGCGAGAGCCCTGAGCTCAAATCACCCCACCCTCCTCTGAAACCCCACACAAAATCATACCTCCTGAAACATGGATCATCTCACCTCCTCCACCCCCCAAACACCCCTCAACCTTACCACATCACAGAAAGACTGTCTGAAACATTATTTTTTTTACACTACATTACAAATGATCCTGCACTGTTCCCCAGCCAGCTGACTTACAGTGTTTCTCTTTGCACATGTACGGTATTATGTGAAGCATTCATATAGTCCATATATTTTTATTTTTCAGTCTATGTACAGTATAGGTAAACATTTATACATGTTCAAATTAAAATCTGTCAGTAGGTTTGTTGTGTATAGGTTTATACTGTTTTACTTCATTGATGCACCATGGTCCTGTGAGGCATGGCACATCTCTGCCTGTTTGCTACAAAGATTTTCTGACTGTGAAAATACTATGTGAGGCTACCACTGACATGCAACTCACATCTTCTGCAGTATTCCTGTTTATTAGAATAGACCCAGCAGCCAACAGCGTGTCCTCCCACCTATTGTGCTCGGAGAGTTTCTTCAGAACATGTACAGAGCAGACAATTACCATGGGGCCCAGGCATACGTCTGCCGCACATATCAAGAGGGAAGCATGCGGCTCTCACAGAGAGCTCTCATCCCACACGTTCACATTACAAAGCCACTGTTGGTCTGTAATACATTTCACGGCATCTGGAGCCAATCTTGCCATGCTGACATACGAGCCCTTCTCAGGCACTGACCTGACTGTCATCCGTAAACTCAGCCTTTGTGTTTTATATCACTCGTAATGCATAGAGGAATAGATTTAGCACAGAGGCAGAACATTAGAAAGGAGCTTGCTTGGAGATAAGAGACACTTCTCCCTAAAGGATTGATTTTGGTACCTTAATGAGATGCTGAGCTCAAATATGCAAAACTGAAGTACGGTGGTTTACAGATGGTAGGTGACCACGTCTTGTGTTTGTAACCTAAAAGCATGTCTTGCATGAACCTTCAATGTCACATAAGCAAGAAAGCCCGATGAATCAAAGAGCTAATGTTGGCTATAAGCCTAGCAAGTTTGCCCCTACTGGTAGATGCTGTTACTACAACATTCTGCCAAAAAACATATTTTGCAATTGACAACCATAAATAGCACATACAGATATACGCGCACACACACACACACACACACACACACACACACACATATATATATATATATATATATATATATATATATATATATACATTTTATGCAATTTAAACTAACTCTACATGTATTAAATCTACCTGTATATTTCCAGGTAAAAAAGAAAACAGCTATAAATATATAATTTTCAGCGACATTACTGTCACATTATCCTTCAGAATTCATTTCAACATGCTAATTTGTTACTAATTTGTTATTATTATCAATAGTGAAAACAGTTATTGTGAAAACCATTATAAACGTATTTCCAGGATACTTTAATGAATATAAAGTTCCAAAGAAAAATATGTATATATTTAAAAGTATTTTGTATTATTTATTGTAAAATGATATTAACAGTCACTTTGATCAATTGAATGTTTCCTTGTTGAATATATATATATATATATATATATATATATATATACATATATATATATATATATACACACACACACACACACACACACACACACACACAGTTTTGAATGGATGTGTACAGTACATGGTTAATAATGAGGACATTAATTATTAACTGAGCACCAAATCAGCAATAAATGCAGCCTTGTTGAGGATGAGACTTCTTTCAAAACATTACAATTTTTTTTAACCAGCAGTCTATATAAATTTGAGATGTTTTTAAAAATATTAAATGTATATTTGTAATACTTATATAAATACATCCTACGCCTGCCAAGCAATTGTCATTGAGATATATATATATATATATATATATATTTTTTTTTTCCTTCTGTCATTAAATGACCAATTGTTCACATCTTCAGGGGGAGATTAGTATAAGTTTCCATTCAGAATATCTGCTGGGAAACAGATTGTGTGTCCATGTAAAATGATTGCATCTGAATCCCAAGCTAATCTCTAACGCATCCGTTCACATCTGTTTGACTGGGAACCTCCTTTCATATCAGCAGTTTCAAAACTGCATTAGCACACAACCCTGGGTAATACAGGCCCAATGACAAATGTAAATGATGATAAAAAGAATAAGAGCAGAGTTCTATGTGCAGTCTTACAATAGCGAGCCATTGCTCGAAAAACAGGCCCTCAGTCTGATTCATTCTCACCCTCGGGTGATATTTGTGAGGAAGACAGGTGCTAGAACGGCCAGATCCATCCTCGCTCACTCCACTCACTCTGCTTTCAATTTACACGAGGCTGTGAGATTGATGCGAAAGGGTGAACAAATTGTTCGACTGAAAGAGGATGCTCTCAGGCTACATTTGTGATTGATTTTCCTCTTACCTTCACAAAAGATCTATTAAGATCTGAAGTTGGATAGCACAGGATATTGCTCCATTTGAAGGTTGTTTCAGATGGATCTGTGCATCGCTAATAAGAACAGGCTCGTGGGAATGATAAACCTCAGCAAAGAAAAAAGATGAGTTATCCTTATCACCATTAGGACGACACGCTTCTGCATGCGAATAACCTGGAGTTAGCTTTATCTGTGAAAAAGATTTAATAAATCACATTTTAAGTCATTTATAGAGGTCACAGAGAGAGTTTGAGAGTTTTCAAACGTGTCTGATGCACATTACTATATTAACCAATGAGAACTTCATTTTCATTCATTTCATTTATTTATTTTCATTTATTTCATTTATTCAAGGTGAATGTCATATTTAAATTATGTGAAAATAACTGTCAACATCTGTTAAAAATCATTATACATTATATTTAAGTCATAATTATGGGATAAAAAGTCAAAATTATAACCTGTAATGTTGAAATTATGACTTTAAAAGCTGAAAAGTTGAAATTTTGTCATATTAAATCGAAATTATGAGATTTAAAAGTCAAAATTATGAATTTAAAAGTCAAAATTATATTGAAGCCCATTTCCATCACATAAGAAAAATATAATTGTTTTAAAAAGCCTAAATTAGTTCACAATATTACTGTTTCTGAATTCTTTATCAAATAAATGCAGCCTTTTTGGGTACTGGAGACTTCTTAAAAAATTTATAAAAAAATTAATCACATAAATCACATGAAATACATTATAAAAACAACACAAAACAGTGTTTTCTAAAAAAAAAACAGGAAAAGCCTCACAAAACACCCGGCACACAATCATAAGATTTCAGAACATACACTCACCAGCTGATAAGAGCTCTTAAAAATAAAGACCCGAGAGATATGCAGCTGTTTTCTGATTCAGAGCAATTCACCATTATGCTGCCAAATGTTCCTATCACCCCATTTCAACCGAGCACCTGTCCTCTCACAGAGTGAATTGAAAATATACGATCATCATTAATAAGTCAAGGGAGTCTTGATTTTCTCCCAGCCGGACTAGGCAAACCCAAAGCTCAGGTAGTAAGTGTTTATGAAGCATGCACAGAGACATGGAAAAACCTCCTTTCTTCATAAAATAGAATTTCTCAGAGGTTTAAACTTTGGCAGAAAGAATTAAAAAGAGCAGAAAAAGCTGCTAAATCAAGACACGTTTGGGAGTCTGTAGACACTGCACTCTAGCCCAGAGAACTGTCAAGGGTCTTTAGATATAATTAATTCCAGTCCACTGCCATCACCAATCAATACAACTGAGGTTTTTCCAAAGAAACATGCTAAATTAGATCGGCAGCGGTGCCAAAAACACACTCAGAATCCTTTATTGTGCACTATTTTGTTTGAACTGTAAGACAAGTTGAGGATGTAAATAAATTAACCAATACATGAAGTCATAATAATGCTTAATTATTAAAATTAAAATTTTCCGCAATAGCACAATGGAAAAATATTGCAAGATTTGGCTGAAAGTGCAGTTCTGTACAACCATGTAAATCAGATAACATTTTTTTTTTACCTTTATAAACTTCATAAAACAAGTCTTAACACTGTTAAACACAAACACAATAAATCCAAGCAGCATAGATCTAAATTATGAAAGCATGTTTCTATCATGCAGGGACATTTAAAAAACAAATAATAATTATTATTGCAACTTTTTATTTAACAATTCTGATTTTTTTTTTCTGCTCACGATTCTGTTTATATTTTACAATTTACACTTTCTTGCAATTATGAGGGGGAAAAAAGTCAGAATCGCAAGTTTAAAAGTAAGAACTATGAGATTTAAACTCATTTTTGTGAGGAAAAAAAAAGATGTTATTTTTAATCCTGTGATGGAAATGGGCTTTCATATTGAAATAGATCAAACGAATGAATATGAGGTAATTTTGTGAATAAATATATTTGTAAAAAAAAAAAAAAAAAAAAACGAATTACTTAAAAATAATACATTCTAATAATAATACTAATAATAATACTACTAATAATAAATTCCCGATAAAATCAAATAATTACCAGTAAATTTGTAAAATGTATAATACAAAATGCAAATGAAATGCATATGAAGTAATTTTGGCAGGCCTTTTTTTTAAGACTAAATAAAGAATTCAAACCATTTCTAAATGTCACAAAAACTTAAAGCAACTTCAACAAATGTACATGTGGATCCTCAAGTAAGTGACTTGCTATCTCTCAGATAGATAGATCAGTCATATGATTTTGCCTTAGAATTAAGCTAATGTTATGTATGATGCAGCATAAGTAAGTCATTATTACGTGCTGCCCTGCTGTAAGTAAGCAGCTCATATACTGTAGGTTTTTGTGTTAATCTTTTCTTTCATGTCACTGATTTTTGTCTTGGTATAGTTACAGACTCCATTCAGACAGAACAGAGATCCTCCAGCATTAAAAGAATAAAATTACATGCATTATGTGGCTTTCACATAGTCTGTAATCTTGCTATGGTTATTGTAGTGAAATACAGCTCTAAAAAGAAAAACAGGCAATTTTGCTAAACTGCGTCAGCAGCACTAAGAATACCTTTCCAGCGTGAATCATAAATGACCTCGAGGTAAAGATGTAAACATGTTTTTGCACAACCCCGTTTCATTTTAACTCTAATAATAAAGGTGTCCCAATGTATAATTCATGGCAAACGGATATCCAGAACTACCCGGCTTTTCACCCAAAGTGTTTTAAAAGGCCAAAGGAAAAGTGCAATTCAAGAAGAATGATCTTAAGTAAAACCCTGTGAATTATCGTCACCACTTTTTTCATAATTTACTAAGGGCCAGAGGGCCTGGCTAGATGAGCTCAGCTCTTAAATACAACAGTAGATCTCCATAAAAATGATAAATGATCTCTTGTGAGGAGAATTTAAAAGCTTTCTTAGTTAGGAGTCCTAGACACTGTCAGCATTTTAAATTATTTGAGATATTTTACTTCAGTTACATGAATGAATATAATAGGTTACATATCTGAAATGCATGTTTTAAAATGTCTAAGTGACTTTGACAGCAATGTGGTATCATCAATACAACTGTTTTACTACTAATCACTAACTCACGGTGCATTATTGTAATTCTAACTGATTATAAAAGTAAAATGTGTCATCTCTGGCAGTGATGTATTCCACATCTGCACAAAACCAGATGCAACAGTGAAGCGCATATCTGTTTCATTATTTTTCAGCTCTGTCATAGCCATGTCTAACCTACTGTAACACTGCGGTTTCCCTGCCATATGTTTTAAGTAATTCTGTGGTCGTATCATTTTAACACTATGGCAAACTTCTTGTATCACCGTAATAAAATAACAGAAGACTCTTATTACATTAAAAGGTAGTTAGTGTTAAATTTCTCATACTGTACCCCTAGGGTGACAACAAGTCAATGGCAGCTCTGTTGTGGTGGAAACATTCTTAAGTACATTCATATCAACAATTATTTAACTCACTATCTCTTTACTTTCTACAACATACTCTTTCTGCAGATTACATAAATACACCAGGTGCTGACAAGTGACTGCTTATGAGCGAGTGAGTCAATTAATCATTCATTCAAATGATTTGTTCAAAATATGGATTCATTTCGGAATGAGACAACTGTTTTTAGGAGCAAGTTAATAAAACGTTCACTAAAATGATTCATTAAAAACACTGATTCATTTAGATACTGAAAAGTCATTGTGTCTATGAGCGAGTTACTAAATAATTCATTCAAATGATTCATTCTAAACATTTTTGTTCAGTGGTGCGCTATGATTAAGGCAGTGGCTTTTGGAACTCCTCTTTGTTGGCAGATTAAATTTTGACAAAATGACTCTAAAATGTAAACCCCCCCTGATGTTTACAATCAATACATTGCTCAGTTAAAGGAATAGCTCACCCAAAAATGTAAAACTGCTGAAAATCTACTCACCCTCGGGTATTTTTACCTGTATAGGAATCTGTTTCTTCATTGGAAAAGATTTGAAGAAATTTAGCATTACATCCCTTGCTCACCAATGGATCCTCTGCAGTGAGTGGGTGCCGTCAGAATGAACTATTCTTTTAAAAATAAATGGCACTTGATGAGATTTTATCCTTGATTAATGCATAAACACTGAGGAGAGTTTAACCTTGAAGTTTGTTGGAAATGTCAAAAACGTTTTGGGGTCACTGTATAATATGCAGACTGGGTTCTAGGGGAATCTGTCAAAAGACTCCGACTGCATTTTCCATCATGAAAGACTCCATAAGGATAACATTACATGACTTCAGATAAGTGGCATGGCGTCTCTGCCATAATCAGCTAAAGCTAACTTAACTCCACTTAAACCACAAACAAAGCAGTTGGTCTTTTATAAAACCTCACCAAATTTGCAACCCAAAGCTCTGTTGGCTCATCTCTCACCATGTCAAAATATGCAAATGAACAGAAAAGCCTTACCAGTCGGATAGCGAATTATGAACTTCCATGATGTCTGCTCAGATTTCCCTCACTGGAGCTTGCTTGCGTGTCTGTCATCAAGACAATCTAACTGTATGAAAGCTGTGTTGACTAGAGGGGTAGAAACAGATTTCAGTTCTGATATGTAACAAAAGTTCACATTCTAGAGGGTCATATGTGCATTAAGGAACATTAGCAGACCAGCACTGCGGAGAATCAAGCTGTAGTTTTTTTCCACATTCAGAAATAAATTAATAAACAGTCTAATTGTGGTTTACTTGGTCATTGAACCTTTTCAGACTAAATTTAATTCATCCTGATTTCCACTGTAATGAATGAGACCGAGGTAATAGACCAGCAAAGAGTAAATTACCCAAACAATGCTTTATCTTCTGTGTCAGACAGACATTACTTAGAAACCTAACAAACGGCAACAGATATACAATGTATCAGTTTGATCCATTGAAAACAGCTTCAGGGGGAGCTCCCTGTTAAATGTCAGCTTGGTGGGATGTTGAGCATCACTGAAATAAACTGACTAGCATGCCACATTTACACGGTGTTCATATGTGAATAGTTTTTTCATATCTTGGAGTTCTAGTGTAAAAGGCAGACACTTGTAATTATAGGAGAAATTAAAGACACATCATGTTCTGTGTCTGAGGCTTAAACGTGAAACCGCACATCTGTGCTGCATATGTTTAAGAATGGGCATCCTCTGTCACATTGGACACAGCAGATGTTCAGGTAATTCAGAAATATCTAATAGGGAAAAAAAATGGTTATGTACAATGGCACTGAAACGTATTTAGACACTTGAATTTTATGAATGTCATTGCATTAGAAAATATCAATCCAAATAACATCTGCAAATTTACAGCACTAACATTTAACCAGCTAACAATATATTAATATTTTATTTCAGTATAGACACATAACATTTCTATTCATCAAAAAAATAAAAATAAATTAAAATGTAAAAAAAAAAAGCAGCGAAACATTACTAATAATAAGAGATGTTTCTTGAATGATTTCTGAATGATCATGTGGCACTGAAGACTGGAGTAATGATGCTAAAAATTCAGCTTTGCAATCACATAAATAAATTGCATTTTAATATACATTAATATAGAAAACACTTATTTCGATTAATAATATTTCACAATTGTAACAATTTACTGTATATCTGATCAAATATAGGCCTTGGCGAGCATTAGACTTTAAAACAAGGGGGAAAAAAATCTTACTGACCATAAACTTTTCTGTATTTTCTTTACTGTATACAGTATATATCATTTTAACCTAAAAACATCTATATGTGATTTTTCCCCCCATTTGATTTCTCCAGAGTGGAATGACATTTATATATTTCATAATGTGGTCTAAATGTCCAAATACTTTTTGGGTCCACTGTATGGTTTTATAAATTGCCCGAAGCTTCACAAAGATGAAAAAGATTGTGGTCTAGATAAAAACAATAAAAAAGCAGCTCAAGTATCAGTGGAACCTCATAAAATTGGACCTGCACTAAAATCGCACCAAATCAACTAAAGCTAGGGAAGCACTAAAATAATATGGGTGATAATAATGGGCAAAATTAAACTTCTGTTATTATTTATTCAACCTCAAGTTGTTCCAAACCTGAATGATCTTTTTTTTTCATGTGAAAAAACACTAAAGAAGATGTCCAGAATCCTTTTTTGGTCACTATAAGCTTATATGAAAAATAGCATGTGCATGCAGCAAAAGTCATTGGTTTGTGTTCCACAGAAGAAAGAAGTAAGCTTTTGGAATTATATGAAAGTGAGGAAATGATGATATCATTTTCTTTCTTTTTTGTCTTAATCAAAAACGATACATACTGATATATGACGACTACATCAAACTGTTTCCTAAAACATCCAGTACAAATGCATAGATTTGTCTCTTTTTCCAGAATTACATCACTTCCCAGTGTGCACTTTTGATGGTCTATAAATGAGTGTGGGGAAAAAGCATGTCAGTAGTACATAAATCAGAGGACAGATCATAGTGTATTTACATTGAGCCCCGAGCATGTGTGTCAAACTGACACGGCTTGATGTTGACGGATTCCGGTCTGTGTGTATGAGTGTTAATGTGCCACAGTGTCCATTTCTAAATGTGCGTCCACTCTGGAATCGCCTGCCCGTCTATATGAAGCAAAGATGTCTGGGAACATATTTCTACAAGTGGAAAGAACAGCTGAGAAATCACAGCCCCAGGATTAGAGTCTGTGAAGGAAACACAGTGGCTTTCCAAAAGTTCTGTGCTGATGTAAAATGGATCGATCCTTCATGTTAATCCCAGTATTTACCCAACACACTCCAGTAACTATAAACACTGGCCGACACACACAGCGAAACGGATATGTGTGATCAATCAGTGAACAACTGTGGGAAGAACGGCAGTTCTATAGAGCTTCATATGGTAGAGGACTTCAATGAGGCTATTTGTCTTGCCAAATCAGTATCATCACCTGATCCGTCTCGTTCCAAAATGCTGTGATGGTTTCTTGACAGATTTGCATTACAGAATTTTATGTAGGAATATATCTTACAAAGAGAAATAAATCCATGTTTATTTAATATATCAAGGACTGGTTTGTACAATGAAGCATTCTATCTTACCAAAGGAAAAATTAACTGCAGGTTACTCTTTCATAACTTATAGGAGACTTAACAGGCTTCTCTTTTTGTTATTTTTATGTTATTGAACAAATATTCTTAAACTCGGCAAGGCTATAGCAAACATAAATATGTTTATAAGATTAAAATATTACAATTTCAACTTTGTATTTTAATATATTTCAAAATGTAATTTATTGAAAGTAATTTATTGTTATTTATTATATTAATTGTTTTTGTTTGTTTTTTTTTCTTCATATAAAGACATTTCTAGGTTAAAAATAATGTTATTAAAAATGACACACACTGTTCCCATACGGTTCAAAGTTTGTGGTCGGTAAGATTTTTTAATGTTTTGAAAGATGCCTATACTCACCAAGGCATTAATTTGAACACAAAAACTGAGAAACGGTAATATTGTGAAATATGACATTTTAAAATAACTTTTCTACTGTACTTTGAAGAGTCTTTGTTAAAATAGAAAGTTCAGACGAACAAAACGATTTGAAATATAAATATTTTGTAACATTATAAATGTCACGTTTGCACAATGTAATTTGTCCTTGCTGAATAAAAGTATGACTTTCTTTAAAACATTTAATAAAAATAAAAAAACAATAAATATATTTAGACAGCAGTGTATTACAGTAATCCCTAAAAAAGGGGAAAGGAGGGTAATGGAAAAAAACTATCACTCTTGAGAAATAATACAAATACAGAAATATTAATGTGAATAACATGTATAATTTTATTTTAGAATAACTTTAATGTTTTGAAATGTTTGAGCTCATATTGAGATCACTGACTATTGATGTACAGATTTTCAGATTGCAATGTGACATCTTTTTTGAAACCTTTGAGGAGGGGAGTCTTCCACAGAAAAAAAAATCTAACAATCATGATACTGGAATGAAAAAAGAAAGAAAAAATATGTTAAATGAGATATTAAAGTGACCTCATTTGTGAATTTTTTTTTTTTTTAAGGGCTGCTATTGAGAACTAATACAAAACATATTAATTTATATTTCAGCATTCTCACTGAGGAGCTGTCCACTTAACCACAGTGTCATATGGATCTCCCAAGGGAAATTATTTCAAATGGGGAAAGGTAGTCCACCTTTTCAGGGTCATTCATCTTCTCTCGCGCTTGTGTTTGAACAAAGCTGCCAAAGAACAGCAAAAGATGTGTAACTCATATGCCCTCTGGTCCTATTAAAATGACAACAAAGAAAATTTATTGCAAAAGAAATGATCTTTAATCCATCATTTGCTGGACTAAAATGAATGTCCATGGGCACAACTTGAAAAGAAAAACAGCAGACACCCTAAACTTTCAAAATAGAATGTTAATAAGATTTTAAGCACACAGTAAATGCTGACAGATAATGAAAAAGCGCCTCTAACTCAAATCCATGTATAATTTATAGCACTTTTAGCATTTTAGGGCATGTGTTTAAGCTCTAAAAAGCTGAAAATCAGTGCTATTTATGCTGAATATTTCTAACATTCTGTTTAATACAGTGAACTCAAAAGGTATTTGAACTTTTAAAAACATATTTTGCTAAATGTCTGTTAAAAAACTTTTTTAAACGAGGGTTAGGGTTAGGTTAGGGTTAGGGTTGTGTCTTGATTTTGTGTATATTATCCGGAGCCACTGAAGGTTTTCTTCCGGATAAAAAGAGAGATTTCCTGTTTACCTTTTCAGCGTAACATTTGGTTCATTAATAACATCTTAAAAGACATTTGGCATGTGGAAAAACAAACGCCATCTTTGACTTTGTGTTGTCAGGGGCATTTGTGTAAAATGACTAGAGCTGATGTTTTCAGCACTCATTTATCATATGTTCACTCTGGAAGCGATTCAAATTCAACTTTAACTTTACTTGCTCTCGGATGGCCAGTGCTAGACGGCCCAGCATCCAGTAAAAACGGGTCAGGGCTTTTCATAGGTCACAACAAGGCAGACAAAAACATTCCATCTCCTCGGTTGTGACGTAACAGCTGATGGATGTGCACAATCTGGCTTTTGTTTTTCAGATTACAGTAATGCATATTTTCATACTTAATGCTTATAGGAGACAAATAGGACAGAGAATACATGCCGCCCACATCTGTGGTTTATCTAATGGTGTAATACGCATATAATGCAGTTCGTTTTGAGGATATTTAGCAATGTGATTATGTCTGGAGTGGTGCTAAGGGTTTGTGATTAAAGCATTCTCTTGAATTGAGATGGATGACAATATTAACGAATTGACAAGTTTAAAGTACCTTGGGTCTGGTTCACATTAAATTACTCTGATATTTAATCAGACAGAAGTGTCTAGCTGAGATCAGTAATGCTGCTGCTTTAAGGGCATGCTAAGAATTTAGATTTTTTTTTTGTGTGTGTGTACCCATGAATAATGTTTATAATTTCTCTTGGGGTCAAAATATTATGGGAAATCTACACTACAAATGATGCAAAGTTGACTTAGATGGGCGGAGTCAATGGAATGACAGCTGATGCAAAAGGAAAATACACAGAAGTGTGACAGACAGAGAAGCCTAAAACTGCTGCTACCATCCAAAGAAGCTGTATGAAAATAACACCTAGATAATAAAACCTAGAGTTCACCCTGTGCATTTCATTATAAGGATATGTTTGGCAGTTCAGTAATTAGCTGGACTCCATGGCCTCTCAGTATTTCAGAAGCGAAGAGGAACTTAGGCCACCTCTGTGCATGCATATGCACTGATAATATGGTGGCAAACCAAACTTGCTGACTCTTTATTTGTTTGTGAAAAGCATCTTTCCTCATCATACAGCAATGCTTTTGTCTTCTGCTAAAACCACAGAGGATTGGAAACACTTATCTATATTGTCCATGAAGCTGGATCCTTCACAACAGCATGATTAAAAGCAAGCTACACCAGTCAATTGTGCAAAACCAGATGTGCAATTGTCATAATGTGGTCACTGCTTGCAACAAGCGCAGAAACTTGTTCTTCAAATCTTTTGCACTTTTCATATAGAATTGTTGTGCAACCTTAAATTTCACTCTGGTCATTATAAGAGATATTGTTACGCTGTCCTAATTGATGCTTCATCAATGTAGCAACAGAAAAGAAATCATGTTGTATTCTCCGTACAATTGCATATTTTAGCTTAAGAGATCCCCCCTCCCACATTCCTTGGCTCTGAAACAGAGAAAAGCAGCGTCATAGAGAGAAAGATGTGTGAGAGTGCAGTATCATGCCATTTGAGCCAGGTACTGTAGGATTTATCACCCATGTGGTAACCACATGTCTACTTCTCGGAGGAGGACACTTGATTCATTCTTGTTCACTTGGTCTGGTGGGCTTTATCGGCTTCGGCAGCTTTCTTCATTCCATGAAAATATGTGAAAAAAATGACCTGAAAGCACATGGGTGAACTGGAATATACTCTAGACAACCTGGTGTGACTGTTTGAGGGTTTAGTCTCTGTTATTTATTAGTAGTGCGGTCAAGACAATACACTAATTGTTTATCAAACCAATTAAATAAATGTAATGAATTCAAAATAATTTACTGTATACCTGTATGATGATAAAAGCCCAAAATGATTATAATGAATCTACAGTTTTTCTCAGTCACTTTGGTACATTTCTCAGATCAGAATTGAAATTCTCAAAACTACCTGTTCAATTCTCACATCATCGTGTCACTTGTGCACATCAAAAAAGCAGTTTCTCATTTCTTTGAACAAGTTGCAAATGTTTTGGTACATCCATGCAAATGATTATGTACAATTCTCTGTTGTTTCCTACATTATCAGTTGCTAATGTCATGTTGCTCAAAGTGTTTTCTATTTCTATTTTTCAAATAGTTTTCTGTGCAATAGTCTTACCCCTCAAAATATCTAGTCTTTAGTTCATCGTATAAGTCATTAAATGCAAAATGGTTAATCTAGTTGTCATAAACTGCCAAGCACACTTTTTTTCCCTTTTTTTTACACATTATTATTAGACTTTTTGTCAATTTGGCATGAATTGTTCAAGTGAATATTTACTAATGAAGAGAATGTAGATGGTAAACCAATGATAAACCATTTCTCATCTCATGAGTCTTCAGTTGGAAAGTTTATACTGTATATAGACAGAGGACAGCACAAGAGTTACACATTCTGACAATTGACTTATTTTCATCTTTGTGCCCATATTTCCTTTTCCTTCTCTATATCACAATGACATTGTAAAGGTTTTTTTTTTGGCCAGACCACTAGTATACAGTAAGTGTAACTAGGAATTCAATCCAGTCTCTTTCAGTCAATATCCCACATACAGTAATGTGGAAATGTGTACTTTTGAAATGATTATATGGCATGCATAAGCATATGGCATACTGTTCAATACAGTAACTGTCATCCAAAATGTTGCCATAGTTTACATCAGAACATCCCACCAGATTACACTGTTATATTGACAAAATGACTAAGCGATTTGACTGTCTTATCTGTACACAATGACACAAGGACTTGTCATTCTGATGGCACTGACATGTTCATTGACACAGATATTTACTTTTGACAGATAAACTAAGGATTTTGAGTAAGAGATTGGCTTTTGCAGGTAATCCGTGGTGTTTTGCTATTTGTACAAATTGTTTTGAGAAATGCACTTACTGTTTTGCAAATTGTGAGTTTGATTCGAGAAATGTACCAAAGCGACTGAGAAAAACTGTAATAGATTATAAAAAGTTGTTATGGATGGATGGATGAATGCATGAATGGATGATAGATAAAAAAATGGATGCATGGATGGATTGACTGACAGATAGATAGATGGGTGCATGGATTGATGATAGATTGATGGATGGATGCATGGATGTATAGATGCATGGATGGATGGATGATGGACAGACAGACAGACAGAAAGACAGAGACAGACAGATAGACAGACAGACAGACAGATAGATAGATAGATAGATAGATAGATAGATAGATAGATAGATAGATAGATAGATAGATAGATAGATAGATAGATAGATAGATAGATAGATAGATAGATAGATAAATGATGGACGGATTGATGGATGGATGGATGGATGGATGGATGGATGGATGGATGGATGGATAGATGGATGGATGGATGGATGGATGGATGGATGGATGGATGGATGGATGGATGGAGGAGTGACAGATGAATAGATGATGCATGATAGATTGAAGGATGGAGGCACGGATGGATGCTTAGATTGACAGATGACAGATAGATGGATGCATGGATCGATGATAGATTGATAATTAAAAAAATAGTTTATTTGTTATTGAATTTGACTTAAAAGAACATATTTTAAATTAAACATTTAATAATAATAATAATAATAATAATAATAAACTTTATTTTATATAGCACCTTTAAAAGCAGCTTTTCAAAGTTGATTAATTACTCATTACTGTAATCAGTTGAACGGCTATCATTGAGCCAGGAAAAACATGCAACATCTACAGTACATGCATCTAGTGGTAACTGCCAGAGGATCTCTGTTTAGTGCTGAATTTCAGTGCCAACACATTTCAGTGTGGATTATGTCCAGGGCTGAGACATCACAGCACTGATGAGGCAGGAAATTGGACTGTAGTGCAGCGTGGTGCAATGACCACAGACTCCCGCAGGACATTACAGGTGGAGTGACATCATCCATACAAATAGCCAGCAGAAAAGCAGAACATACTGCAAGTACTTAGAACTGCCTGAACATCTTAATGTTCTCTACAATAAAGTGGTGGGAACTACTATGCACTAAAGGGAAAATAAGACTTTTACAACAACTAAAGGTCTATTTGCACCAAATGTGAAGCAAAAATATGCAAAACACAAACTATAATTGCTAGACTGAAACTGAGTTCATGTCTATGTAGTAGAAAAAAGGGAAATAAGAAGAAAATATATATATTTATATATATATTTATATTAAAGGGGGGGGGGGGGGGGGTGAAATGCTCGTTTTCACTCAATATCCTGTTAATCTTGAGTACCTATAGAGTAGTACTGCATCCTTCATAACTCCAAAAAGTCTTTAGTTTTATTATATTCATAAGAGAAAGATAGTCTGTACCGATTTTTCCCGGAAAAACACGACCGGCTGGAGGCGTGACGTGTGGGCGGAGCTAAAGAATCACGAGCGCCAGTAAGCTTTAGCGTTGAGAGCGTCCAAAACAAACCATGGCTAACAGCCAGATTCAGCGTATATTTATGATCCAGAATCAGATCCAGAGGCTGAAATTGAACAAGAGCAGCATCAGCAATCAGTCTCTATGTGGTATGTACTGAAACTGTATATATTTGCTTAGCGGTTTTGGAAAAGTTCCACTTTGTCATCTTTTTTTTTTTTTTAAGCTGGAAAGTGGAAAGTGCAGTTTGATGACAACATCGCATGTTGTTTACATGATGTGCTTATGCGCCGATAGCTAAGTTAATAACACAGAGATATTTTAAGCAGTTTACTCACCGCATGCGGTTGCAACACACGATCGTGACCCTTTTTCCTTGGGACTGCATTATCCTTAAGAAATAAACGATGTGCAAATCTGGCGTCAAACTGGACCTTGTTTGTAAAACAAGCATCTTCGAAATGCAGGGAACAAATAAAAACACTTGCACAACTCCGTTGATGCTCTGTAAAAATAAACTCCATCCACTGGTCCCTTAATGCTGTTTCTCTTTTGGTAATCTGTGCAGGGTTGTCTTGCCCTGGCAACCAAAAACACACTCCTTTTGTGACATTTTGTGACGCTCTCGCTCTGATCAATGAATGCCTGTTGTGCTCTCATTGCTCTGCTATACGGGAGCGTGCGCTCTTCCGGGAGAAGTGCCCTCAGGACCCATATAAGGAAATTCCGCTCCATCTAACGTCACACAGAGCCATACTCGAAAAAAACATTCCGAAACTTGTGACAAACCGGAAGTAGTATTTTTGGAACAGAAATACTCCTTCAAACGTACAACTTAATTTTTTTAACTTTGTCCATGTTTAGCATGGGAATTCAAACTTTTTAACAGTGTAAAAAACTCAGTATGCATGAAATAGCATTTCACCCCCCCCCCCCCCCCCCTTTAATATATATATTTAACTTACCATTCATTTCAAGTATCGAAAATGTGTGTGCTGTTTTGGGTTTTTAGTTTTAGTTTATGTTTTACTTTTAGTTGATACCACTGCAACAAATACTCGCAACTTTATTCTTGATGTGAAAAGACCATACAGCTGGAGTTTTTGGTTGTCCTTACAGCAGAACTATAGCAGACTTCACACAAGGAACCTATCAACTCAATGAGTCAAATTAGAGTCTCTGTAGCCAATCAGGCAGCATGTAAGTTGGATAGAAAAAAAAAGTTCACATTAACTTAACTAGAGCTATGTATATACTCATCCGAGAAGTACAAAATTAGGAACCTCTTGCAGACTGACAGCTCGGAAAAGCCATCCAGAACAACAGCAGTGTATATTATGTAAACAGATTGGCAGCTCAATCTAGTTTTGGCCTTGCATAAGAAAGTTATAAACAACCAATTTATTCTGCCGCAGCCCAAGACATGTCGCCCACCAACTCCTATAAAGATTCATTTCCTCCGAGTTTATGTATAATCTGCCAAAATCTTTGTGTTTCCAAAATATTTCTTTTTCCATCGTTTTTTGGCTGCTCTCAGCAGCTGTCTGTATCTAAAGAATATTCATGTTGTTCTCGACCTCACAACACCTTTGATGAGCACACAGGTAGAATTACAATATTAACCTACAGCATGACTTGTGAATGAGCTGTGGGTCAAAAGCCACAATCCATCACAACTAAAATTCAATAATATGTGTGGAGACTCTGGTTTGAGGTTGTTGGTGACATATTAGTTTTTCTTTCCCAGCAAATGTCAAAATATTCAGCTCACTGCTTATTTAGTACAGTGAACATAGAGCAGGGGTATCCAATCATGCTCCTGAAGAGGACACTGTCCTGCAGAGTTTAGCTCCAACCCCAATTAAACACAGCAGCTAATCAAACTCTAACCAGGCATACTAGAAACATCCAGGAAGGTGTGTTGAGGCAAGCTGGAGCTAAACTCAGTGGCCCTCCATGACCAAGTTTGGACACCTCTGACATAAACCCCTTTCACATTGCATACTTGTCCTGGAAAATTGTGTGTCGTTGTGATGACACGTTATCGTGCAACTCTTTTACCGGGTGTTTTGAAAGCAGGTCAAGGTTCACAAAGAGTGTCAGTTTCCCAAAATGAAATCTTCTTGAATAGGCATTTACCTCCAACCCACAAACACTGCTACCACACTGAGTATCTCACTGGCTCCTATAAAAAATGACAGGGAATAACAACATTAGTTTGAAAAAATTGAGTTTGAGTTTGGTTAATTCTGAATATATAGATTTTTTGCAGAAAAAAAAAAATAATAATTTCAAAAAATTACATTTCACATTAAACTAATCATTTAGTTTTAGTTTTTGTTTGTTTGTTTGTTGTTGTTTTTTTTTACAGTAAATGAGAGCTAGTCCTCTCCTAAGTTATTCAGAGTCCCCGGCTCAACTTGAGTACAAACATCAATTGAAGCGTGGAAAGCAAACAAGTCTCAGCCAAACATTTGTTTTCACTTTAGCCTTTTAGTTTTTTTTTTCAGTGTTAAAATACTTTCACATATAGAGTCAACTATAAAGCATTTGCAGGTTGGTTTCTTGAAGAAGTGTAGCTGGTTATGTAACTACAATGGTTTGTGTGCAGGACTAACTGTTTGTCTGACCAGTGGAAAACTGGCAGGCATTATTTTCTGTAATTCCATTTGGTAACGCTAGTGGAAAGGAAAATTTATTTTTATTCCATTTAATTCACAAGTATGCCACATAATGGGGGAAAATATGGTTGCAAATACTGTTTCATAATTACTTCTCCCTTAATATTCATTCAATTCATTCAGTAAACCAACAGAAGTCATTTAAATACAATTTAAAGACAAAAACTAAATAAATTTTAATGGTCAAAGAGGAGGAGGAAAATGGCAATGGGTAATGTTGTATAAGTATACATTTGTATCTTCATATCAATACTGCCAAAAGATTATGTTATGAGTCCTTGTGTGATACCCTTATACTGCATTATCGGTACCACATAATAAAATCAGGCCAAAATCAAACAATGGTAAAATAATGAAGCTTTGCATTTTAATGAACCTCATTTTATTCATTTGCAATCCTCTGAATATATCTTCTTGTCATTTATGGACCACATAACCATCTCCAAGACACCATTAGTAATATGGACAGAAACTGTAAAAGAACTAAAAACTAAATTTGAAGCGTCATATTCTCCATCAAGCTCTCTGCAGAAATCTGTGTGAGTTACAGCCCATGTCTTGACATTTACAGAGTCATCCCCTGAATCCAAAATTTACTAGGTCCAATTGTTTAAAATTTTCTTTAAAGGTTGCACTAAGACAAAAGACCAGTAATCTAAATCAAGATTGGTGTAAGAGCAAGAAATGCTTGAGTAAATTAATAATAATAATTAAAAAAAAATCATCAGTTTGAGTGGTGTGTTTATTGTATTGTTCTTACTCCTGAAATATTTCACTCATGACAAAGCAAATACTGTATATGGCCACAAGCTTTTGTCTGAGCTGCAGCCTTGAGAACAGCTTTGACGCTGACGTTACCCTGGACCACAAAACCAGTCTTAAGTGTCAAGTTTTCGAAATTGAGATTAAAACATTTTCTGAAAGCTGCATAAATAAGCGTTCAATTGATGTATGATTTAATAGGATCGGGCAATATTTGGCCAAAATACAACTATTTGAATATCTGGAACCTGAGGGTGCAAAAAAGTCTAAATACTGGGAAAATCTGAAAAGTTGTCCAAATGAATTCCTAGCAATGCATATTACTAATTAGAAATATTTTTTATATATATTTATGCTAGGAAATTTACAAAATATCTTCATGGAACATGATCTATACTTAATATCTTAATGTTGTTGTTTTTTTGCTTTTTTTTTGGCTATTGCTAAAAATATATCCCAGCAACAGTTTTAAAATAACATTTCTACTATTATTTTTTCAGCAGTCATCTCAGTCTTCAGTGTCACGTGATTCTTCAGAAATCATTCTAAAATGCTGTTTGCTGCTTAATAATTATTTCTTCTTATTGTTGAAAACAGCTGCTTAATATATATATATGCACATAAAGAGATATGTATTAGAAATCTGTTGACTTATCGTAACACAAAATCCACTGCAAAATAACTACAGTATATACAGAAATATAGGCTAGGATGACATGGCAGTTTTTCATGGACGTCACTTGTTTGCAAAGTCTGTGCTAACTGGGTTACTGTACTTCAGTGATAATCCTCACAACCTTAAACAAGGTCACTCCTAAATGTCTGCTGGGCTCTAAATCATAAGGGGTATTTCCACTTCTGTCTGAATGACAGCCTGGCGTTCACCAACCTCGAACCAAAACAGGGATTTCAATGGATCGTGGTGTCTGACTGTCAGCAAAACCAGGGAGTTTACCCATGCCACCCATACTACTAGCAATGCCTACTCAGCACAGCTCTGGGTGGTCCACCATTATCTGGACAACCTTGAATCAAGCTCTAAGATGCCTCAAAGCAAGAACCACATTTAGAGCAAGCGCTTGGTACAATGAGACAACCTGAACATTAGGCCTAGGCTTTAAATGCCACTTGGATTACGTGAAACAGCAACATGCTTTCAGCCCAGACACAGACCTAAAGCCTGTGATGGAAAGAATTGTTTCAATCTGAGAAAGAGAGAGAGAGAGAGAAGACCTAGACATTAAACAGCCATCACCCACCCTCAGTTTCTGGGGAGATACACTTCTCAACACACTTGCACTTCGTTAGGTTTTAGCAAGACTCAAAACCTTTTGTGACACTGAGGAATCCGACTGAATTTAATACCTCCAGGAGGTGAACGAAAGCACAATTTACCACTTCTGGCAAGGAAAATAGAAGGCGCAGGAGTAAGATGAACCACAGCATAAATGCTGGCCAATAGTTATTGCCCTCAGAGAGCAAGAGGGGAAAAAGACAAATGAAAATAAAATAAAAATGGCAAAGATTATGGCTTGAGGGGAGACAGAGAGAAACAGTGGAACAAAACAGTGGCTTACATTCCAGCAGCAACCAAGAATCCAAAATATGTTTTGTGCTCCTGAAGTTTTTCCCTTGCATCAGTGCTGTCAATCATGATGTCTGCACACTAGAAATAAAGGGGAAGTCGTGGCCTAGTGGTTAGAGAGTTTGACTTCTAACCCTAAGGTTGCGGGTTCGACTCTCGGGCCAGCAATACCATAACTGAGATGCACTTAAGCAAGGTACGAACCCCCAACTGCTCCCCAGGTGCCGCAGAATAAATGGCTGCCCACTGCTCCGTGTGTGTGTGCACATTGTATGGGTTAAATTTGGAGTATGGGTCACCAAACTTGGCTGTATGTCACTCATAAAATGTTCCAATTTAATATTTTACTCTAAAGGTGCTGTATGTAAGTTTTTGACTCTACTAAAGCATAACAATACCATAATATGTTTGCAGAAAATGTGCCAGAATGTCGGTCTCTGTTTTGGTTTGTGAAACCCGACCAGCCTGTTTATCCACTTGTATTTCCGCATCCCGGGTTGCCAGTTGGTGGAAAACACAGCATATTTTTTATTTCATTCACTGTCAAATGTGCTCATTTCTGTTGGTGTCGAAAATCTGGCAACCTGTGTGTGTCAAGTCTGAGGAAATGGGACTGGGTGAAAAAAAACCCTCTCCAATATTTTGAATTTGGACTGCAATATCTAGTTCAACCACTGGTGTCAATCCTACATGCAGCACCTTTAAAGTTGAAGTGAATATTTTTTGGTGTTAAAGCAAGCAATAGTTCACCCAAAAACGAAAATTCTGTCATCATTCACTCAGCCCATTGATGTCCCAAATCTGTATGGCTTTCTTTCTTCTACTGAACACAATGTAGACTTAAATAGTTTATATTTAGCTTGGTGATTACAGAATGACCTGATGATGTCTGCACATTAGATCAGTCATGGTGCTCTGCTCCAAAAGAATCCTCATGTTGACCACCTGATGCTTGAATACGGATATATGAGCCCATTTATTATCCAACACTCAACTGTTAGAAGTGCATTCCTGAGGAAAAATAAACTCAGTTATGGTCATTCAAGGCAAAAGAAAAGTGATTTTCAAGATGGTGTACAGTATATATATACAGACCAAAAGTTTGGACACATGAAAATTGTAGATTCACACTGAAGGCATCAAGGGCTATTTGACCAAGAAGGAGAGTGATGGGGTGCTGCGCCAGATGACCTGGCCTCCACAGTCACCGGACCTGAACCCAATCCAGATGGTTTAGGGGTAAGCTGGACCGCAGACAGAAGGCAAAAGGGCCAACAAGTGCTAAGCATCTCTCGGGGAACTCCTTCAAGACTGTTGGAAGATAATTTCAGGTGACTACCTCTTGAAGCTCATCAAGAGAATGCCAAGAGTGTGCAAAGCAGGAATCAAAGCAAAAGGTGGCTACTTTGAAGAACCTAGAATATGACATATTTTCAGTTGTTTCACACTTTTTTGTTATGTATATAATTCCATTTATATTCCACATGTGTTAATTCATAGTTTTGATGCCTTCAGCGTGAATCTACAATTTTCATAGTCATGACAATAAAGAAAACTCCTTGAATGAGTTTTATATATATATAAATGCAAGGCAGAGCTCAGTTTTACAGTAATGAACATTGAGAGCTGCTCAATTTTTCCTGTGTGGCTCAAAGATCACCAGCTGAGAGATGAATTCTTTTTTAAGTTTTGCGTTACAGCTGTCAGGTGTATCTACGAAACAGATGATATTTGGACACAAACTCTATCATTCATAATAAATCTGATTGTTTAAAAATTCATAAACTGTACAAAATTATTAGTGAAAGGGGATCTCTAAGACCATTAAATAGAACACGGACTCACAGAATTGCAGAAGCTATTATGGCTAAACGTTTGAGTATTCTCTCACATCTGGTCTTAACACCTCTAAACCAGGATGCATATGCAGTTGTCCGTGTACTTATTTGGTTGCTAGGTTACATTGGTTGAACTATATTTAGAGGTTTCAATTATATTCATAGCCAGGACATTAACTAATTTAGAAACTAATTATAATGTGAGCATGATATCACATAAGTTTGATGGTTGAAATGCGCCTCTTCTCTGTGATTACGATTCATTTAAGGACTAAACTATCATGTCAAGAGCCTTATTATACTGAAACTGTTCTCCTTTTGGTTCGATTGCAGTCTCTTTCACAAACAACTATGTAATCTTTGGTCACACCATAGCAGTGTGTGTCATTTGGTGACTCAGCCACCAATAAAAACAACATTAATACATCAGCATACGCAGTTCAATGCAGATTTTCAGCCGTAAAACCAGACTCAGCAGTGGCACAAGGGACTTAAGCTTTTAATTTGGCCTGGGTTCTGCTGATAAATAAGTTCTAAATCTGGATAAATCTGGATGGCTGACATTGGCGGCAACAAGCACACGCAAGGTAGTGATTACTTTTGCATTGTTGAACCAAATCCGCTGGAAAACAAACTGCCCTTGCATCTGACCTGCAGTGACCATAAACAAATATCACGAAAAAAACACTTCAGCAAATGCTGGCCTTATTTACACACACACATTGTGGCTTTTGTAAGTCTCCACAGCCATTTTTTTTTTATTGATAGAAAAAAAGATAAGATAATATCAATTTAATGCTCAAAAAATATAATTCTGTATATTACTGAAAAACTGTATCATTTTAATAAATCATAAAATGGCAAATATGTTTTTTTCTGTTGTTATGCTTCTCATTATATGGTTTATAATATCATTTCTCAATAATTTGTCTCTTTTTTAAGCAAAATATATAATGGTGGGTCAAAAATAATACACAGTAAATACAAATCTGCAATGGTCTTTTGTAGTCGGTGCTATTGATGATGGATGTTTAAAAGAAACTGCTTAATTTTGCGTAAAAATTGTGTCATTTGGAAAGAATTGGCAATATGGCTTTCACACTTTGAAGATTGGCAGCACAGCTTGACAGATAGACGACATACTGTGACTGCTTTTAGCTGCTCATCAGAGTGTCATCTGACTTTCTGTGGTAAGCAATAATGGCACTGACTCTCACTCCTGATGAATTTGCACAGTCACTTCCACTGCCATGGGTGAATGCCTCACAAAATGAAAGAAGACTGAGGTGTCTGACACATTTGAATTCACAATCTCATTCCGAATTATTCACAATAACAATAGGTTTGAAAAAAAATATCATGCCAATTTACTGAGGAAATGTTATATATGCAATGTGCAACAAATGAAATAAAATACAATGTTGTGTTACATTCCTAATTGATGGTCTTTTGTGGTTCTTTTTTTTTTGCTTTTTCTTGCATTGCCTCAAAAAATTGTGGTTGGGAGTTTTTTCAATTATGGACGCTTTTATGTCCTCTTTTATGAGGATTATTCAAACTACAGAAAAAGAAAAGGAAACTTTTCTCCATGCTACATAAAGGTTATATAAAACTTGTTCTTGGACACTTTTTAATGTGCCGTCATCGTTTATTACTACTTATCAAATGCTATCAAATGCACAGATTGCATTGTTACACCCTCTTCCTGTAGACTTTCAAGATGAAAATATGAAAATTGCATATTAAACAAACCAATTACTGTGTGAAGAAGAATTACATTTTTACACAAATTAACTTTTAATGTAATTTCAACCGCAACCAATTTTGCTTCAGTTTTAAGTGAAAAGCTATTTTGTCTATTTTATTCCAAAAATGTTTAAGATGCCGTTGCCAAAAATATAGTTCAAATTATTCTCTTAGGTTCAATTGAAAATAAGCACTTACTGTTTTTCTGTAAAGCACATTGATTAACATGCAAACTAGATTATCTTGAACCTAAATGATACTTACTGTGTACAAAAATCAATCAAGATTCATGTTGACGCAAATATACTTTCACTGCTGAGATTGATTCATAATTTCATTCAAAGATCTTCATATCCAGGCAGCTTCCCTCCAAGTTAAATATTGTCTCTCAGACCAAGTAATGAACTGAAGAAAAATATAATTAAAATGACATTTAAAGGCCAAGCTGACTAAAACATGTTGATAAATCAATCTATTTTTTATTGCAGGCATATATTATGTCTGAAAATTAATTTCCATTTTGGAACAGCTTGTGAAAATCAAAGGCAGCGCACCTGTCCTGGGGGATTTGAAGAATTATAGGTCAGATTAGCCAAATATTTTAGCTGTCCTGGTCAGTAGTTTAAATGACACCATGAAATATTACTAAACATTTCAAATGTGAATGACCAAGAAAAAAAAATCTTTAGAACAACATTAAATTGAATGTTCTTTGCCCTAGTGTACGTGCATTGGTGTATTGCACATTTTTTAATTAAGATATATTATTATATAAATACCTACAGTAGATGGTTCAGTGTTAAATTATTTATACATTTGTAATTGAAACTAATATGAAGACAAGTAGAAAAATAATAAAGTCTGGAGTTTCACCTGATGTCATTTACTTTATTTAGAGAGCCAAAACACAGACAGCAGTCTGAATGGTTTAGCAAAAGCTTTAAATAGTAATCTAAAAATATAGACAGTGGATTCATTAAAATATTATAACTACTATTAATTTATATTTGTAACGTTTATATTTATATATTCTCTTTCCTTGGGCTCTGTCTATATAAATGCATTATTCATTCATTTATTCATTCATTCCACCAACCACATATCTACTATATTTCTTCAAATAAGATGATGAGTGAAAATTTTGCAGCCTTAATGGACACTGCAGAAGGGTATGGAAGCCGGGTTTTGCCATGGAAAAATTAATTAATTTAAAAGGTATTTACAAATTGTTACATCACAATTCTATTTTTCCCCCTCATGATATTTTATCTCAGAATTAAGAGAATTAGTTTAAGTCTCAGAATTAAGAGGGAAAAAAGTTAAAGCTGTGAGACGTTAATCTGAAATTCACCTTTGCCATATATATATATATATATATATACATTTTTTTTCTCTCTGAATTCTGATAAGAAAAGTCAGAGTTGTGTGATACAGAATAAACATGAAATTGCACGAACAAAATTGAGATAAAAAGTTGCAATTAACTTATATATAATAAACTTATATATAATTATAGAATAGTTCGTTTATAGCAAACAATTCTGCCTTTTTTTTTCTTATAATGGCAAGTTTATGTCTTGAAAAAAAAAAAAAACAGTGTGAAAAAGACAAGCAACTCCAGTCTTAAAAATTCAACATCCATGGAACTGTTCCATTCCACAAAAGGTTCTTTACTGGAAAAAGGTGGTTTAGGTTATTATTATTATTACTAAGAATGATTGCATGGGAAACCAAAATGCTTCTTCTATCTTTTCTTTTCTCTTTTACCAAATGTCTAGGCTACTCTGCATTAAAAATAAAAATTGCCTTAAAATTATCATTGCATTCTTACGTCACATTAAAATATATATTTTAAAAAATACTCTTTTTCAATTGCAAGCAGCTAAAAAAATACTGTTGGCCTGATCTTTAAAATAAAAAGTGCCTTTCAATCACAAGGCAGGCTAATTAATTATAAGTAAAAAGCCTGTGCTAATCTCAATTGGAAGCAGGCAAGGTTTTGGACCTCTGACAGCTGGTTGGGGCAACTCAGACTTCTTATCATAGAATGATCTGGCAACCCGCCCTAACTCCAGCTTGCCTGAAAATGGGGCGTATAATTACCTTGTCCAGCGCTGTGAGGCAGGACACACTTAGATAGTAAGTGACAGCATCACCAAGAAAAAATTAAAAAATTAAAAAAAAATAAATAAATCCTTACAAAAGATTACATATTTTATTCTTTCAAAATGTTATGGCATTCTGCTCCATAAAAGTATTAATGTCTACAACTGCAGACAAATGCATAAGCATCAACTCACGTGGTCTTGCCCACATTTTCCACTTAAAGGTTATTTACAGGTAATTTCTTTACAGCATAACACTTCATACACATTACTCAGGTCGGGCTTATATAGATATCATTATCATACATGGAACATATTTCAAGTTTTGCAGACCTGAAATCAGAGCAGACTCAGGGATACACACGGCTTGGCATAAGACTTGGCATTCTGTAAGATAAAACACTGCAAATACAAATATCAAAAAATATAATTATAATATAAAAAAGGCTTCATAAAATTTCACAGAGAAAATATTTTCAAAAAGACAGAGATTGATCCCATAGTTAAATCAATATGTAACTACAGGTAGACAGGTACAGGTAGATAGATAGATAGATAGATAGATAGATAGATAGATAGATAGATAGATAGATAGATAGATAGATAGATAGATAGATAGATAGATAGATAGATAGATAGATAGATAGATAGATAGATAGATAGATAGATAGATAGATAGATAAAATACCCTTCATGATAAATGATATTTAAATGATGGACGTGATCTATCACTCTCAGGTAGATCTTTGCCACATCAGAAAAGCAATAATGACTTTCCCTTATCTGAGATTAGCTGTCATCATGGAAATAAAGTACAGAAAACTGGGAATGTTTCTTCTGTTCAAGCCCATCAGGACATTTGATTGGTTCTGAACTCACTAGGCATATCAGACAAATATAAGCACTCATTCACCATTCAATACACAGTCAAGGTCTCACATGAGGCATTTCTAACACAGATGTAGATTTTCCTGATAATAAAACAAACGACTGGAAATCTGACTTCAGATGGCGTCCAATCGGAAATGCCTTTCTCAAAACTCAGATGCCGAACTCTGTATGCATTTCATGTGGTTTTTGCTGATCAGACTGCAGACAACCAAACAGACTAAAGTTGAATAAACAAAAAGAAACAATTTTTGTGGCCTGTCTGATCAAAGGCAAAGAAACCAATCTATTTTCTCAGAAGGACAGACCAATGACTTGTTACAGACGACTCCTTTGCTCCCATGCAGTCTGATTGCTTTCGCTCTTTCTTCTTCTCATTGTTTCCATGCTGTTCCTGAGCTTCTAGGTTTGTGGAAACTGCTCCCATGGGCACCGTTTCACTCTTCTGAACTGTTGGGTGTTGGTGCTGGAAACAGCGACAGTTACTGAGCTTGTTTAAAAGCATAGATGAAGAAAAAAAAAAACTTTTAAATAAACCATTGCTTTACATTTGTATATTTCACAAAGCAACATGTGATTCATGAAGTAAACCAATGCTTTTATGTGAGATGATTGCTATTATGTTGAGACTGAATCGACTGGCACACTGCATCTTTTGATGAAAGGTAAACATTTCTTTCTGTCAAACTAAATCAGTGGTTTTCATCGTATTGCTACCAATAACATCTGAGGAGCTGATCCACCCTTAGCTCTGAGCAGCTTGTCAGTAAACATCTGCAAGCGTTTTCTTGCAAATCCACATTTGAATGATCTAGTCATGTGGCGCCACCAAGCGGAGGGCTGATGTAAGCTCAAGTTTAATTCTTAAAGGTATAGTTCACTCAAAACTGAAGAGGCTGTCGTCATTCAAGACTTGTCCAAATAGCCACAAAGCGGTCTTTGCACTTTATCACTTGACTACTTATATGACGTATTTCCTGTATTTGGCCCAAGTGTTTAAGTTAGCATGAAGACCACAGGTGTGTGTACAACTTTTCATTACCTGATGGGACACACTTTAATTCCTGGTGCTTCTAATTAAGTGATAAAAAGCAGTTGCAAATGATGTATAAAATCAATATAGGCTACTCACCTTTGCACCAATAAAACATGTAGCACTTTGTTTTACTACCAAATTATTTGTAATATCTAATTATTATTCAATATTAAACTTACATTGGAAAGGTTTCTGTGACTTCTCGGGATCTTGGCAAAAAGTTGCACGATTTATTTCCACAACACGATGCATCATGGAATACAATTGCCAACACTTGCGGTCTTGGCCACTTGAGAGAGCGTGCGGGCGACAGGAAGTAAGTGTGCAAGACTGTCCAGATCTTAAAAATGCCAAAGCACAGTGCCCTTAACGCACACTAAATCCACACTATCTTGAATACTGCTCCAGAGCGCCATTCAAGGCTTTGTGTATCCCATCATGCATCATGTTGTGGAAAATAAATCGTGAGACTTTTCGCCAAGATTGCGAGAGGTCACGGAAACTTTCCAATGTAAGTTAAATATTAATAATAACTAGATATTACATATCATTTGGTAGTAAAACAAAGTGCTAAAAATTTTTATTGCTGCATGGATTAGTATATTAATTTTGTTCAACATTTGGAACTGCTTTTTGACACTTAATTAGAAGCACCACAAATTAAAATTGTCATGTTATAGGGACTACTGAACAGAAATTTAAATAAAATTAAAATAAAGCTATGTAAACACTTGCATTTTTACAATACTATAAGTGTGTCCCATCAGGTAATGGAAAGTTTGCCACACACTTGAGGTCCTTATGCTCACTTGAACACTTGGGCCAAATACAGGAAATATGTCATATAAGTAGTCAAGTAGTCAAGAGCAAACACCGCAAGTGTGGGTATATGGACAAGGTTAATAAGCCTCGAATACCGATCTGGAGTGGGCAATGCGCTTTGTTGTTTTTAAGATCTGGACTGTCTTGCACACTTACTTCCTGTCGCGGGCACACACTCTCAAGTGGCAGACCGCAAGTGTGGGTGTATTTGGATGAGGCATTACTCATCCTTACGTTGCAAACAAGAAGATTTCTGAAGAATGGTTTTCGTTAACACAGTGAATGTGGGGTCCAAAACACTATTTGACCATTGAACATTTCTGGTTACTTAACATAAAATAAATGTTAATTGACAAACTTATTAAAATTATATATTTATATATTCCGGCTAGTTGCCAGTTTAGCAACTTTTGTCCTTTTTATTTAGTTTAACCTGATGTACAGTACTAGCTAAAACTGAAATAAAAATGTATAAAAACTATAAAGATATATTTAAATAATAAAAAAGTATTAAATCTGAAAATATAAAATACAATCTTTGAAAATATAACAAATATTATAGTACCTCAATTATGCTACAATATAATTAACAACAACAATACTAGAGAAAAATGTCCAGAAATAAAATTCCTAAATTTGCATACTATTTTCTGACATAACCCAATCAAAATAATCTGAACAGCAAGAGAATCCAATCAATTAAAATGAAAAGAGTCACAAACAGATGTCCAATGTACAATGTACAATTTATTCTGATCGCAGTGCATGCTGGGAACTCAAGTAGGCTTATGGCATAATATTTGATTTGCATTATTAAAATCACTACAGTTTATTTGTGATTAAACTAATGAAAGTCACTCTGTCTATTGAGAATGCACAACCACAGCTGCATGTGCATATGCAACTGCGAAATTACTATTGTCAAGAAAGTAGTTCATAGAAACCATGCCATGGGTAGAAGGGAAACATTTGCATTTTTGTGTTCAGACACAAAATGCTGGCTTATATGCTAAGACGATCTCAGTTGTACTGAAACATGTGGTGCAGGTAAGCAGCTCTGATGCATGCTGGCCACACGTACTGTATAGAAGGGTCTGTTTTTCCAGAAAGGGAACCAAACATGGCCCTGTCACTGAAACACTACTGCTAAATGAACTAATGTGTTCATGCATTAAACATGAATGTAGAGTCCAAACTTTCAGGGCCTATTAGCACACAAGCATCTGTAACACCTAAAAAACAGACATACTATTTCTCAGTTACAATATCAGCAATTTTAACAATATTAGCTCAACACAGAAGTATTTTTTTCTAATTGACCTTACCTTCAAACTGTGTCATAGCCTATGTAAATTATTAATGTCTGCTGATTGCCTTGTGAATCTGCTTTAAAAAAAAAAAAAAAAAAAAAAAACACTAGATGGCACTGCGCATTACAAAAATAAAAACATTTAAATGTATATATTATATTTCTATTATTTTAACAATTCTTGTTTTTGTATACTGTTTTGTAACATTGGAAAACATATTTTAAACCTACTTTAAATAACATGCTAAATTACAAGCAGGTGTAAAATGTATATATTTTAAGAGACATATTAATGTGTTCTCATATTATTATTATTTAATTGTTTAAATGTATTTTAACTTCGTTTTGATTCATTTGAAAATTATTATTATTATTATTATTCCACCATGCGTCCATTTAAATTAATTCACATAACTACATTTATTAATTATTGATGTATAATACTCTTTGTCTTCGTATTTAGTGTTTGTATGTTTGTTTGTTTTCTATTTTAATTTTACATGTTCACCTTGTTGTTGTTATTCGTTATTTCACATACTCTAAACTGTACAACCATGGCTTATATCTGACTCGTTCTTTTTGGATTGTACTTTTTTGTGATTAAAAAAAAAATCTAAATCTAACTTCCGCATGCGTTCTTCGGTTGCTATAGAAACAGACGGATGCAGGTCCACGTGGACGCGAGTCCCTCTCTGTGAACGCGCACAAGTGAGTGTTTGATCAAACTTGTCGGCAGCTTTCTGTAGTCATGAGACCTTAACGCGAGCAGCTCCAGCTTCAGAATCTTCTGCACGTTCAGTTAATCTTCAGTCTTAGTCTTTGCTTGAACTTAATGTCCAATTGTGGAGAGTTTCACGCTTAACAGTACTTTTCAACAAGAGTTTGTCGCTTAATGGGTGGACTTTATGAAGTAACATCAGCAGCTGCCTATTTAAAGGTACAGTAAAGGTTGTTATTTTTTACCTTGATCTGCCTGTTTAACTTGACCATTTCTGTGTTTTGTGCTTTGGCAACTGAGAGCAGGAAGTGTGAAAGAAAGTGTGTGAATGAGTCTCCTATTGAGAGGAGGAAACAAGTGTTCCTGTTTTCATCAGCTGCTACAAGTTGCATGCATATTGTTTGTTTTCATGTAGTACATGACTTTTCTTTTCACTATGGTCCCTCTGTGAAAGTGTATTGCCTTTGTTTTTGTCCCAGACATTACATTTCACTTTAAGGGACTTTCAAGAACAGTATATTTAGTGACGCAATAGATGTTTTGTTCTCTTTTTTTAAATTTAGAAACTATTCAAGAGTTGATTCACTAAGCAAAGAAGCATTGTCTTTGACTATTGTAGATGCAGTCTAACTGGACTGACAAGAAATGCTTTCCATTTGGGTTTTGATACAACAAAATGTTTGCATAGTGTAAGAACTTTGTTGAATCTACAGTGACACACAAACTACTGTTTGCACTAAACTTCAGAATCACAGATAGCATTCCAGTAGGTTTAGTGTTAAATAGATCCAGCCGTTCGCCAAACCGCTTATCCTCTGTAGGGTTGTGAGGATGATGGAGCCTTCACTGGTTATATACCTCAAATGTATTCAATGCTGCTTAAAAACATCTGCCAAATGCTTTAAATGTAAATGTTTGCATGAGGTCATGCTTTTTGCTGTAATATTCTGGGATAGCCTGTGTATTTTTAGTAGAAGTAGAAACCTAAGAGACTTCTTGTCAGATCAAATACATTGCAAAATGTCTAGTTAGAAAAGGTTAGGCTGAATCAGAAGTGCAAATGGTGCCTATTTGTAAAAGTGTTCTTGTACATATTTTATTTTAAATGCATTTATGTGAAGCTAGTAAGTCTGTCCATGCACCCAAACAGTTTGAACATCGTGGCACACTGCACTGTTCTCTTTATTGACTTGGCAGCAAAGATAAAGGTTTCATGCAAAACAGTAGTGATATTCCTTCTGAAGGTCGTTCACAGAGGGAGGATTAGGTCAGGCTAGTGCAATACAGTATTGTATTTTCCTGTAATGTAGTAAAGAATTTACAAATAATTTGAAATAATCCTTATTTCAGAGAAAGAGAGAGAGAGATGTTTGAGACTGCAAACTTGTGCCTTTCCCGGTCAATACCCAGAGGAAATGTGCATCACTACTCTCATATATGTGGCATGGCTTGTCAGCTCCCATCAATCCCATCAACTTTTAACTTGTGGTCACTGCACAAATAACATCTGTATTCCACTAAATAAGAGAGACGTGCTCTCTAGTATTCCAGTCCACTAGTTTCTGCTATTCTCAACGGACGAGGACTTAAAGGGGTCAGTAACTGAGAAGTCAAAATTCCCTTAATCTTTTGACATATAAGAGGTCACTATAACTTTTTGTTGTTGTTGTAAAATTCACATTTTGCTGAAAAATGGTGTCATGCTTTTTAAAATAAAGGATAGTTTCACTTGTCACCGTTTCACTGCTCGTGTGACAGTTTATAGGAAAAACAAATATTCAATCGATATGGAACCTAGATAACTTATCATGAGACTTTGACCACCGTGAAAATATAAGGAAAGAAACATTTTTGCCTGCGCATTTTTAAACACAAACACATAATTGTAGGATATAGCCGACTGCGTTCCAAATATTACAGCCAATTAACTCGATTTGTAGCAATCAAAGAGCTGTTGTCAGTGAGATGTGATGCTTTGCGGTCTAATGGGCTTTACAAACTTTGAAATTACTTTTGTGCAGCAGGAATGCCAAGTTCGTTCGATTTTTCTTCTTAGACAAAGGAAATCAATATTGCACCCATTCAGGCTTTTATGACATGTAAACAAAAAGTTTAATCAACACATCTGCCTAGAAACCCAAAGCTGCGATCATTATCATGGATTTATTTATTTCTTCTGTTTCATCTGCTTGTTTCATTTTGCATCAAAGTTTCTTACCAAGCTGATTAGCATTTTTAGTTGTTAGTAAGTTGTTAGTAAGAACACACTAAAGTGGCTAAGACTTAGAGAAATCATTCTTCTTACAATGATTCAAATATGATATTTGAGAGTACATCGATGTCGGGGGGGGTCAAACTCAATTCCTGGAGGGCCGGAGCCCTGCAGAGTTTAGATTGATACCTGATCCAACTAGTCAAGTCCTTCAGGGTTATTTGAAAACTACATGGTACAGTATGTGTGTTGGAGCAGGGCTCCGGCCCTCCAGGAATTGAGTTTGGCACCTCTGATCTACGGTCACCGTTGGCTTTATCCTACTAGCTGTCTAAGGACCGAGACATAGTAGGGACTAGAATATCATGTTGAGGTGGGATTATTTGACTTGGCCCAGTAAACTACAGCATGGTGACATGTTACAGTGGGGGAAATATTTATTTGATCCCCTGCTGATTTAGTAAGTTTGCCCACTTATAAAGAAATAACGGGTCTGTAATTTGAATGGTACGTAGGTTTATTTTAACATATAGAGACAGAAAACTAACCAACCAACAAAAAAAAGAAAAAAAAGAAAAAGATTCAGGTTGTACGGGGCTCACGCGATATAACCTATTTACACACTAAACATGTTAATATAGCAGGATATTCTACAAATTACTTATTGCAAATAGTGGCAATCATCTGAACCTCAACTTTGTAATACATTGTAAAATTATTTAAAAAATATATATAAAAAAAATCAAATTATTAAATAGATGCCTCCTAACTGGAACAAAGAGGCCTAGACCTACATTAACCCTACCCGATACTTTATTTTTAACTTTTTGATATTTTCCTAATTTTTTATAAAAAAATTTGAAAAGGGAGAAAAAAAGTTAGCCGAAAGACAGATTCGAACCTGGGTCAATTGCGTCAAAAAGAGCATGACTCACACATTATCATCTACACCACTGAATCTGATGATTCATAAACGTCTTTTGTAATCTTGACCAGCCCAATCACACATTGGTGGGTGCAGCTGGTGTCTGCCAACAAGGCGACCTCTTAGCACTTAATGTAAATAGACACCTCACACTTTTTTATTATTTCCAACAGTTAAACAGTTGCCCACAGAAAAAAAGGGGGTGCTGCAGCACCCTCAGCACCCCCACTTCCTGCGCCTATGACTCAATGTGGTGAAGTCGTCCTGTACCCTTAGCAGAAAAACAGCCCGAAAGCATAATGTTTCCACCTCCGTACTTGACTGTAGGGATGTTGTTCTTGGGGTCATAGTCAGCAATACTCTCCCTCCAAACACAGCGAGTCGAGTTAATGCCAAAGATCTCAATTTTGGTCTCATCTGACAACAGCAGTTTCTGCCCAGCCTTCTCGCAATAATTTAGATGTTCTTTGGCAAACTTTAAACAGGCCTGTACATGTGCCTTCTTGTTCAGGGACCTTGCGGACGCTGCAGGGTTTCAGTCCACTGCAGCGTAGTGGGTTACCTTGTTGGTTTGCTTGGTGGCTATGGTCCCAACTGCCTTAAGATCATTAACAAGCTCCTCCCATGTAGATCGGGGCTGATCCCTTTTTCATGATCATCTTTACCCCATGAGACGAGATCTTGATGGTTGTTTTGTATTTCTTCCATTTCCAAATAAGCTCACCAATAGTTGTCTCCTTCTTACCAAGCTTCTTGCTGATGGTCTTGTAGCCCATTCAAGCCTTGTGCAGATCTACAATCTTGTCTCTGACATCCTCTGACAGCTCTTTGGTATAGCGCATGGTGGTGGGATAAGTTGGAATGGAAGATACAGATTGTGTGGACAGGTGTCTTATATACACCTATTGAGCTGACATTAGGAGTAACTGGCAGGACAAATCTTTTATATAATGTTTAATCTTTTTTTACTTTTTTTATTTTTTTTTTATTTTATATATATATATTCTGTCTGTATCCATTAAAATAAACCTACCATAAAACTTACACACCCTGTAGTTTTTCAATTCTCTGTAAGTGGGCAAACTTACAAAATCAGCAGGGGATCAAACAAATATTCCCCCCACTGTACCAGTCACACTTTAGACATTAGCAACTACATAGAAACACCCTGGTAACCAGTTTTACCTATCATTTGTTTTTGAAAGAAGTTTCATAAGTGCCAATATGTATAAATAAATAAATAATAACAGTAATATAATTTTTTGATGAATAGAAAAAGCTTTTTTTTTTTTTTTTTAGTAAAATTCTTTACTGTCACTTTTGATCAGTTTAATTCACTTTTGCTGAATAATAGCAAAAGTTTTGATTTCTTAAAAAAAAAAAAAAAAAAATCAAGATTATAATGACTCCAAACTTTTGAACAGTAGTGTATATTCCTATCCCTAGCAGATCTCAATGTGGTTTAAAGAGGTGGTTGCTAATTAAAGAGGTGGTTGCTAAGAGATGTCTAAGAGGATGTGATGTGGTGTAACTCAAAAGCGTTCTCTCTTCTCTTCTGTCAAGGGCTGACCCATGTGAGGAGAGTGGAGTTCACACATACACATACACACACACACATGGACGGCATGGCGTCTTTCTCCAGCACCTGTGGCTCTACGGTGGACCGGGCATCCCACCGTAGAGGAGAAGACAGACAGGGGACACCCAATGACAGTGACTGCAGTGCTGTGCTTGAGAAGACCAGAGAGTTCTTCCAGATTTGTGACATCGAGGGCAAAGGCTTCATTACACGACGCGACATGCAGGTAAGGATGTTGGGAAGGGCATTCATGTGATTTGTCATTAGGCAAGGAGTTTTATTGGTGAAGAAGTATGAAAACCCCAGGAAATGTCTCTAGTCATCTGGTCGTCCTGGCATTGTATCATCTACAAACCATGGGCTAATTGAGCTAATTTGTGTTTGATCACCCTTATAACTTGTTTACTTACAACAGAAGACAAGCAGTAATCTGAATAAAGTAATTAGCTTACAAAAAATTACATGCCTCTGTTATTAAGCGCTATTCTTTTTTTTCCCACACTGTCGTGAAAAACCTGAAAATATTAGGAAAATATTATATATATATTATATATATATTATTGAAATGTTTAGTAAAAAAAAAAAAAAACTAAATAGTCAATAAATATTTTCTAATTATTTTAAGGTCTAAAATATTTGATCATCTAAATATATATATATATATATATATGTATGTGATCACTCTTATTTTGTTAAAATGAATAACATTTAGCTGTTTCTGCAAGGTCTATGTAAACTAACAGAACCGTATGGTATGTTTTATCTTTTTCTTGCAAAATGAATAAAACTGTATATATATGTATATGTTTTTTATTTAATTACAGTTTTTGTTATTTTTCTGTGGACTTGTAAAGTAGTCATGCAAATACGTACATACATTACTATAGTAATAATTCAGTAGCCTCATATACTTTCTTTTAAAATATCATGATATGGCATCAGATACCATCATTGTACCATGGTACCACCACCATGTTTTATTTATTTATTTTCAGTTACACCAATTGGTCATAGTGTGTGTGATCCATCAGTCGTCCATAAATGTGGTTGATTTATATAAAATGTTCATTTTCAGTACAGCCTCTTTTCGTGGAGTGTCACAATTGGAGGCGCTTGTGAGATCATCCTAAAATTGTGGTGGGCATTTTGAAACCACCCCTTCAGTTGTATTATTGTGCAGATTCGATCACCTCTTAGATTTTCCATTCATTGCACAGGTTTCCTTTGAAGTCTGGCTCTCGGGCCTTTCTCTGAAGAGCCTTTTTCAAAAGCATCACACCTTTGATCCAGTGTCTGTAGAAAAAGCATTAATAAACATTGGTTCCTAATCTATATTTAAATGATGCCTTTTGTTATTTCAACCCATTTGGATTAAATAGATCCTATAAATTCATACATATTTAAATCTTAAGTGATTGTATATATGATATTGTGAAGACCGTGACAAAACATTTGCATGAGTAACTTGCAAGTAACTTGCATCATGGGTCCACCACATGTTGGTCTGGCTGAAAATGCTGACAAAACTATTGGGGTTTCAAAGTGCTGCATTTTCTAAACCTTCGGCTGTTAAAAAAGCCACAGGAGGAGTTTTATTGCTGTTTTGAGAAGCTGTCACTTTGGTTTACCCAAGGAACTGGGTGATGGTCTTGCAGTTTGTGCTCATTTTTACGCAAAGGTTTTCACATGTCCGTTAGCTTTTACAACTGACTTTTACAAGTACAGAAATGCCAAAAGTCCATGCTAAAGTCGCACATAGAATTATACAGTATGAAGTGTTTTATGGGACATTTCTGAGCAAACATGTGTCAGGTTCCCACACAGGGTGTGTTGTTTGCTCTCTAAGAGTAGTAGCGTTCTTACTGTGTGTTTTAAAGTTGTCAAACGTCACTGAAATCTACAGTCAGCGTCATTTTAAAAGTGTCAAAACATAGTTTGAGACCCTACTCTTGACACAAATAACCTGGCAAAATATGTATGTAAAGATAGTTATATAGATATATAGATAGATATATTACACACACTTACACTCACTATATATACATACACTTTATATGTACATACATACATACATACATTCATATATATATATATATATATACACACACACACATATTTATAACTATGTATGTTTGCTTGTGTGTAATATATATACAGTATGTTTGTTCGTTTGTTTGTTTGTAATATATAGTATATACAGTGTGTGTGTGTGTGTATAATTTGCTTATTTCCAGGTGATGTAATATGCTTTTCATAACATGTCTGTATCATTTGTCATTTGTTGTAGAGGTTAAATGGAGAGCTTCCTTTCAGTTCTGATGAACTTGAGAACGTCTTTGATACTCTGGACGCAGATGCCAACGGATATCTGACCTTCGAGGAGTTCTCCTCCGGCTTTAGTGTGTTTGCATTTGAATCTATACAGCATATAGAAACCATTAATAACAATAGATAGATAGATAGATAGATAGATAGATAGATAGATAGATTATTGTATCTTTCAAAAGTTTGCTAATGTATTTATGTCTCCCATTCAGGTGAATTTATGTTTGGTCCAGGTGTGGTGTCAGTAGATCCACATGCAGATGAGAAGCCGGTCTCAGGAACGACTCCGGAAGTGCTCTATGAAAGCCAATGGGAGGAGAGACTCAGCAGGGGAGAGGATGACGAGGAGAAGCACTTCTGCATGCTAATGGATAACCTGGGGGCAAGCAACATCTTTGAAGAGTGAGACTCATTCCAGTCAGCCACACTATTACAAACCGATAGTGTGATTGTGGTGCACTTCCATGCAAGAATATTTCCACTAATGTATAAATTCATTTTTAGGTTGTTATACATTTCAGTTGTATGATTTGTACATTCTTAGAAGTATTCTTGCATGGAACTACAACAAGATGCTGTTTTCATGCTATAAAGCACAATATATTAAAATATCATTTAGATTTCATTTAAATGCGACACAAAATGGAAAAGGCATGAGAATTTAATCAGCTATGTGTACAATACAAATATCACCAAAACCAATCGATAGTCAAAGACGCCATACTCTTTTCTTCTTCTCCTGAGAAAAATGTAGGTTTTCTATCAAGTATCAAATTGTTAAAGCTTATTTAGTTTAGATATTTCTAGAAAAAATATTATTACATTTTTATACAGTATATATGTATATACATACACTTACACAGTATATAATAGTTTCATTTAGTAAATTTTGATTGTTATTATGATTATCTTACGATCTACTTTAAGTTTGCCAATAAAATAATGTTGCTGCTGATATGGTGTTAAATAAATAAATTAATTAGACAGAGCACATTCCCAAAGGAAGACACAACATTTTTGATAAGACCAAAGGAGTTTGATAAAGATCTGTTCTTGTCATCTCATTGACCATATGGTGTGTTAAGCCCATTTTTGTAACACATGACCAGATGCACTTTCAGTAAATACCGCCACTCCTAAAAGGCAAACGGTGATGGTGGAAGCCATCAGTTATAAATGTTCATCCTTCTGACGGAATGTAATCCTTATGTACGGTTAATGCTTTTTCAAAGGGGATAGTGTGGATTAGATTCTGGTTCCATCTTTTATACAGTCAGTTTCATTTTGCTGTGTGATAAAAGCAGCATTGTTGTTGTTTTTTTCTTCTACTGTATTTCCACAAAATCATGATGTGCAATTTTCATCTTCTTTCAGGAGACCTATTGCAACAGAAAATTACCAAGACCTGTGTTACTGTACTGAAAGTATTTTTTGTAAAAACTAAATTTTTGAATTCATCAGACTGTGGCCAGACATTTATAGTTGTTTTTAACAGTGGAGCACATTTTTGTGGAGTTTTTTTTTTTTCTCTTTTTTTTTCGCAAACTATAATTTGGTGAACTAAATGATGCTGTTCTTGTGTTTTGATGTCTCAGACCAGGAGAGGTGCGGAGTCTTTGGGTGCAGCTTAGAAAAGATGAGCCTCACCTCCTGTCCAATTTTGAGGAGTTTCTTGCCAGGGTCACTTATCAAATCAAAGAGGCCAACCAGGAGAAGAAAGAGATGGAGACGGCCCTTAAAAGGTCAGATGCCAATTAAGACGCTAAACTTAATAAATAAATGTTTGTACCATTTAAGGTCAGTAAGATATTATTCTTATAATTTTAATTCAGCAAGGATCCATTCAAATTGACCAAAAGTAATGGTAGAGACAACTAGAATATTACAAAAATCACAAAATCAGAAAGCATTTCAATACTTTTTGCAACCTTTCTTTTGGCTGATTTTTATAGTGTTCCTGTAGCTCAACTGGTAGAGTATTGCGTTAGCAAGCGCAAGGTTGGGGGTTTGAATCCCTGGGAACACGTTAGGAGAAAATTGTTAGCTTGAATGCAATGTAAGTCACTTTGGATAAAAGCATCTGCTAAATGCATAAATAAATATATAAAATATTTTATCTATTCTGTGACATTCATACATTTTTGAGTGTCAGCCCACTATATGAATCCCATTTTGCTTGTCTACTGTGCCTTTGCCACTTGATTTGTTATGCAAGTTTAATAAGAAAACTTAAAATGTCTCCTAGCAAACCAAAAAAAAAAAAGCATTGGAGTAAGTTAACAAAAGATAAATCACTTCTGAAACAACTGGCAAAGAATAAATGCTTTTTGAATGACGTCTGTTCCATTGACCCAATGAATAGTGTTTCATTCTTTCATTTGACTAAGTGACTAAAAAGCTTTTTGAGTGATCCTGACGTCTTTCGTAGGAAAGCGGCGACACATGATGATGAAATCCAGAGGCTGTATGAAGAAATGGAGCAACAGATCAAGAATGAGAAAGACAGGATACTTTTAGAGGTGAAACAATTATTGCAGTTGGTCATTTGAACAAATTCCAAACCTTGAGTGTTACCTTAAGTTGTGTACTTAATTAAACCTAATGAAGACTATAAAAAGATAACTCTTTTACATATGACTTTCATTAAAAGTCATATGTAGAGACCAGAATATAATCCAAATTTGGGAAAAGGGATCTTTTTTGTTGGGTCAAGAAAGAATCACCCAGAACACCCACTGTCAATATCAAACTAAAACAAAATAAATAAATAAAAAACAGTTCTGAAAGGTTCTTAGACTAGCAATCCCAATATGTGATTGATCATTTATGATTTTACAGTAGAAACACTAACTGTTGCTATGTACCAGGGTAAATTGTATGGGTCGTGTGATCTGTGTATTCTCCAGGATTCTGAGCGGTTCTTGTCTCGCAGTCAGGACATGGAGCATCAGCTTTCCACCAAAGAGAAAGAGCTGGAAATTCTTTCTAACAAACAGAAACGGGTGGGTCACAAGTTCCTTTGCTTGTCGCTAAACCAGTTTAACTAGTAATAATTATGAAGACATTGCACACCTAGTAACTATTTTAATAATGCATTTTGTATATAATAATACATCTAAGGAAATGACAATCTACCGCAGACCTCCAACATGTACACATTTTGCATAGCAGACACGCATTTTGTCCTCAAAGTACGCTGGTATGATTTGTCACTCTAAACTACGCAAAAATCTAGTGACTCCTCTGTCCACGCGCATTATTCAAAACAAGCAACACAAAAAGATGAAGAGTGCAACCAATCAGAGCATTTTTATTTCTTTTTTTTTTTTTGCATTAAAATAATTTCTGCGTTTCATTTCTCTCTTAATAGCCTATAGTTTATAGTAGTATAGGCTCGCGCTCGGGCTATAATTACTTTCTTTTTTTTACTTTTAAAGGATAATTTTAGTTTTTAGATTGCAATGTTACATTTAGAATGTAATATGATTTATTATACCAAGATATATAGGCTATAATATTCCACACATTTTAGCTCCTATTGCCCAGCGTTATTGCTCATAATACCCCTTTGATTTATTTTAAAGATGTTTGGATAAGAATTATACAGATGGGTAGATTATTTCCTGTAAGGGTTTAAGTCCTAGTGAAAGATCAAGAAAAGGCTGTAACTTGAGCTCAAGAACAAGCTAACATTGACTTTTTAAGGACTTTTACTCAAATATAAGTCTTAATGCTCAGAAGTTTCTCTTGTATTACTCTGATTGTTTAACATAATCGCCAGGTGTTGATCATTTGGTGGAAATTTGTGTTCAAGTTTTAGAAAACCACACCTGATTGTGCTGACGCACACAAAAATAGATGCTGATCTATACACACAATAGACACAACCCAGCAAAACCTTTCCGTGCTAATGAATTAACAGGAAGTAACAAAGTCTTAATGCCTCATTTGCCTCTGTCATTAAAAGCTTCATTTTCTTCTCTTCTCATTTGTGAACAGCTAAAGCATATTCGTTCTATTATTGGTTATGCAGCGTTGTGCAAAAGCAAGCAGAACTGCTTTTCTGCTGTGAAGAGCTGAAGTGTGGTGCTGTATGTTTGCTCCTGTTTTTGTCTATATTTAGCAACATAGCATGAGTGTTAGAGCTTTCTTATCAATTCTTTCTCTCACAAAGTCCCAGCCAAACACTCACAATAACACTTCCAAGGCCATCCTTCCAAGGACAGTGGTGTTAATATACATGGCTGGTATGAAGGCCACACATTTGTGTAAAACCTGATGGTCATGTTATCCAGCACGATTTGATTGTTTCATTAGTACATGTGTGTTTGTGTGATGTCGGTCAGCTGGAGCATCAGTGTCGAGAGCTGCACAGCGAGCAGCGGGAGACGGCCGTGGAGAATGTTAAACTAAAGCAGTATAATGAGGACTTGGGCCGTGAGCTGGAGCACACCACCCAGGAGCTGAGTCTGGCCCAGGAGCAACTCATGCTGCTGCAGGAACAGGCCTCGCGCCTGAACGAGGAGAGAGAGATGTGAGGAAGATATATATATATATATATATTGCATATATGCATGTTTTGGACATAGTGTATAAACGTAATCAATCTCAAAAAGTGAAATTTTTTAATTTTAATTTTTTTTACATGAGATAAGCGTCTTCCTTTTTTTTTCTTTTTTTTTGTGAAACTTTTTTTTTTTTATATATATAATATAAAATGTAATACAATGCAATTTAATATAATATAATTTAATATTTTTTATTTCTAAAACATGAATTTTACACTGTTCAACGCATATCAGGGTCACATCTCCACATTTTGCACATGAGAATATATATATATATATAAAATTTAATTTAACCTGTTAAATGTCATCCCGTCCCGTATACGGGACGCCTACGTTGACTATACTATATTACAATCAAATTTAATCTAATCTTGACAAACTATATATCGTTGGAAAGGTCTAAGACTCCCAAATATATATTATACCAATATTTTTTGTTAAAAATTATGTAGGAAAAGTAATAGATTAATTTATGACAAGAGTGCACCCTCAGAAATCTACATTACAAAAGGAGCTTTGACCTTTGTTTAAATATAAGACTTCCTCTTTGCCTTTTTCTCTATCACATTTTAGAAATCATCAGAAGTTATATATCACTTGAAAACATAAAATCTCAAAATTCATCCTTCAAAACCCATTTTAAAATCAGACATTGCATTACCATGTAAATGGCACATCAAAATCATGTTACAAAATGTTTTCAAACATGAAATATAAAAATTTAGGTGTGTATCATGCACATTCAAGTCTATCTTCAAAAAGTGAGTGACAGTTATCAGGTTAAAAATTAAATGTATGCATTTAGCAGACGCTTTTATCCAAAGCGGCTTACAGTCCATCCAGGCTAACAATTTTTACCTATCATATATTGCATAAAGAGAATTAAGTCTATCTTATATCATTACTTTCACGACTGTATTTAAAATCATTACTCACAATTAATGTTATGTTTTTGTTTTGTTTTTTTTGTCATTATTTATTTTTCATTATTTTTGTAATTGTCATTATTTTGTCCCTTATTCACATTAGTGTATTTGATACAAAATGTAAAAAAAAATCATAAGTAATATATCATCATTTATTTCACATTAAAATGTATTAGAAGTACAAATGTAATAATGTATTTTTTAGTTTTTGGAAAGCTGGTGTTTCATAATGGCCACTTAGTGAAATAGTACATTTTGTCCCTTGTTTGATGTGTTGTTAGTACTGCACACAGTATCATTAAAAAAGTACTAAACACATTATCATTAAAAGAGTTTGTGTTTTCTCCAGGGAGATTTATAGAGTTACAGAAAGCCTACATAGAGAGAGGGCAAGTCTTCTTAAGCAGCTTGATTTGCTACGGTAAGAAATAACTACAGTACAATATAAAGAAAGGTGCATGTCTTTGTGTCATCCCAGATTTTACATGTGTTCTGTTTTATTCCTCCTAGAGAAATGAACAAACACTTACGAGATGAAAGAGACATGTGCTATCAAGTAGGTTCTTGTGGACGTTGTATTAGACATTGTTGTAAATACTGATCCTGCATTTGAACGATTTCAGTCAATTTCAAATCATCGTTTTCTGTCTTTCAGAAACCAAATACTTCTGCTGCAAAACTCTCATGGAAACAGAGGTCTGAATCAATTACTATGAAGCACTCTGAGCGGAAGCAGTCATTTAAGAGGTAAGGCTGTGTGAAAATGTCATCTGTACACTCCTCAAGATGAAAAGATACAATGAATCTGCAAAATCTAAAAGGTCTGATTCTCCTAAGATAAAAGAGGTAGTCATTTTAGACTTGAGTTTAATCAAAGCTTATTGTGATGACCACAATGAGATGTTTTCTTATTTATTTTTGGGATGAGTAATCTAAAAAGGTATTATGTGGTTGTTGTCTTCTCAAGCGATGAGGATGAAGAGGTTCTGCCGCAGTCGAAGCGGAAGAACGTGATTGGCGTAAATGGCCACAGTATGGACCTGGAGGACATGGTAGATGCACGACCTCCATCAAAACACAAGCTCCAGAGGATCATCTCCATCGAGGAGGACCATCTTCCTCAACTCCTTCAACAGGGTTATCAGGCCCAACTCCGAGAATGGAGTGAAGATGAAGAGTTGGAAGAGGGCATGGACCTCCAAATGAGCAACATTTACCCCACAACCAGCACTCCGACCTCCGTTTCACCTCCTCCAGGAGTCGCACCCACACCCACCTCGCCCAGAGGACAGCCTGTGGGCAAAGAGACAGTGCAGTCGGTGAGAAAACAGCTCGATTTGGTCTGAACCTCAGAAATTTGTTGAGGTTTCAAAATGAGTACACTCTGAAAGTAATGGTTCTTGATTGGCATCAATGAGGGACCTCGAACACCCATGGAACATTTTCATTGCGCAAAAGGTTCTTTATAGTGCAATAAAGTTCACTATTGAAATACTTCTGCACACTAAGATCAAAAATAGTTATTTTAAGAGCTGTTCACAGAAAGGCTTTTGGGGAACCTAAAATGAACAATTTGGAACTTTAGTATAAAATATAAGCATTTGGGACACATGTATCCTACAGACTTATGCTTTTTTCCTCTTTCCTTAATCATAGTATCTTTTTGTCTTTTTCTAGGAGGAAGGGGCCAGTTCAGGTCCAGATCGTCTGTTCAAGATTGTTATGGTGGGGAATTCTAGTGTGGGAAAAACATCTCTTCTACGTCGCTTCTGTGACAACTGTTTCCACTCTGGTACATGTGCTACTGTAGGTAAGTAGCCTTTCTTTACATATTTACTAGTGTCTAGGGGTATTTTTCATTTAACCTGATTAGCCTCAGTTTTAAGGCAATTTGTTAACCCAAAATGAACATTTTCATCATGCTCCTCCAAAGCTACTGTATGTCTTTGAGTGTGAGTTCACAGGTTGATCACAGTTTGACGGTCTGTTCTTGGGTCTGTTATTTACTGATTGTAAACATTTATCAATAACTTGGTATTGACTGATACCACAAATCAACTCCGTCTGGCCTTTAGTCAGGTCTTGTATGTATGGAGCTTCTTCTGGGATGGAATCAAAAGCAGGAAAACATTAAATGGCAGAAACTTATTTCCTCCTTCAGACTGACTTTCTTGTCTTGACGTATGCAGGTATTGACTACAGTGTGAAGACTCTGACAGTGGACAGTAGCCAGGTAGCCTTGCAAATGTGGGACACAGCAGGACAGGAAAGGTGAGTGATGTTTTTATTGGATTTCTATTAATAGTCTTAATGTGTGTTGATTGATTGCTTCGTTGCGTCTTCTAACTGCTAAAAGAAGGGAATGCTGAAGATGGTTTCATTCTGGGGATTGCAGGTATCGCAGCATCACTAAGCAGTTTTTTCGTAAGGCTGATGGTGTGGTAGTGGTGTATGACATCACTAATGAGCAGACGTTCACAGCAGTGAGACAGTGGCTGGTCAGCGTGCAGGCGAGTGATTCATATCCACTTTCCTTCTGAGTAAATGATCATATTTAGACATATGTACACATACACCTAAATATTTCATATTTATGTGTTTTAAATTGATCAAAAGTGTAAAGACATTTATAATGTTACAATAAATATCTACTAATTATATTCATCAAGAGATCCTAAAAAAGGTGTCATGATTCCACAAAGCTAAGAAAAAGCACACAGGTCTTCAACATTGATTATAATGAGAAATGTTTCTTGAGCACCAAACAGCATATCTGAATGATTTTTGTTTGTAGCAATAGCCAAAAAAAAAATTAAATGGGTCAAAATTATCGTTTTTTCTTTTATAGCAAAAATCATTAGGATAGTAAGTAAGGATCATGTTCCATGAAGATATTTTGTAAATTTGTAAATATAATTTTTGATTAGTAATATGCATTTGCTAAGAATTCATTTGCACAACTTTAAAGGTGATTTTCTCAGTATTTGGATTTTTTTTGCACCCTCAGATTACAGATTTTCAAATATTTGTATCTCAGCCAAATATGGTCCTATCCTAATAAACTATATATTGGAATATTATATAATGGAAATATGATTTATTCAGCTTTCAGATGATGAATAAATCTCAATTTCGAAAAATTGACACTTAAGACTGGTTTTGTGGTCCAGGGTCATAAATTAGATATATCTACCGTATTTTTTGGACTATAAGTCGCACCTGAGTATAAGTCGCATCAGTCCAAAAATACGCCATGACGAGGAAAAAAACATATATAAGTTGCACTGGACTTTAAGTCGCATTTATTTAGAGCAAGAGCCAAGAGAAAACATTACCGTCTACAGCCACAAGAGGGCGCTCTATGTCTTCAGTGGTAGACTACAGGAGCACTGAGCAGCATAGAGCGCCCTCTGGCGGCTGTAGACGATAATGTTTTCTCTTGGTTCAGGTCTCTTAGTTCATTGCTCTTGGTTCATGTCAAATTAATTTTGATAAATAAATCGAACCTGACTATAAGTCGCAGGACCAGCCAAACTATGAAAAAAAGTGTGACTTATAGTCCGAAAAGTATGGTATTTGTATACAGTGCATTAGTTTTAATGGGAAGTCTTTCTCTTTCTCCATCTTACAGGAGGGAGCAGGTGAGGACATTCCCATCATGCTCCTGGGGAACAAGACTGATCTAGATGGACAGAGAGAGGTTCCATTGGGATTGGCTGAGAAGTTAGCCAAGGTGAGTGAATCTGGGCCCTGGAGTGGCACTAATCGATCACCAATAAACATTTTAAGCATGGCGGTCTTGAAACGAACAAGTTAAAGAACTGACTCAGGGCTGAATGAGTATTCGGCTGTGACGGGCATTCTGTGGAAGTTTTCTGTCCTTTACGTGTGTAGTTACAATGAAGATGCAATATGTGGCTTCCTGTCCGTTACTGTTGCAAGAACTCAGCAGATAAAAAAACCCACACTGAATGACAAAGTAAGAATTACTCGTTATTCTAAAAGTACCTTATTTTGACATTTTCTTGTCACTCTTTCAGGACTTTCAGTTAATTTTCTATGAGTGCAGTGCTTTTTCAAGCAACAATGTGACCGAGTCCATGATCCACATGGCAAGGTAAGAGGTGGTTAACCAATTTATTTTCTGCTGAGTATACAAAAGAATGCTTTTGAACACAGGCACACCAGATTTTTGCCAACAAGTATAAAAGTATATATGTGACCCTGGACCACAAGTCTTAAGTCGTTGGGTTATATTTTTAGCAATAGCCAAAAAAAAAAAAAACATTGTACAGGTAAAAATTATTGATAGTTTTTTTTTAAATGCCAAAAATCATTAGGATATTAAGTAAAGATCATGTTCCATGAAGATATTTTGTAAATTTCCTATGGTAAATATATCAAAACTTAATTTTTGTTTAGTAATATGTATTGCTTAGAATTAATTTGTATTTTCTCAGTATTTTGACTTTTTTGCACCCTCAGATTCCAGATATTCAAACAGTTGTATCTCAGACAAATATTATCAGATCCTAATAAATCATACATCGATCTTATCAAGCTTATTTATGCATCTTTCAGATTATGTATGAATCTAAATTTCGAAAAATTGACACTTAAGACTGGTTTTGTGGTCCAGGGTGACATATGTTGGTCCACTTTGCAGTTTAATCTGGCCAAGAACTGCATTGCTGTAATTCCTTAAAACTCAATATCTTTCAAGCATTCTATGCCACCAACCTTACTTTGCAAGTGCATTTTTAATTACTATTGTAGTAGCTTGTACTTTGTAAGCACATCTGTTCTTGTGTTGTTATTAAAGGGGTCATGTGACATTATTTTGTGTATTTGGTGTAATGGAATGTTTTGGGGTTTTTTTATGTTTTTTTTTCCTACATACTGTATATTATTGTTGCTCCTCTATGCCCCGCCTTTTTAAAATGCTTCAATTTTTACAAAGCTCATCGTTATGAAAAGCATGGTGTGCTCTGATTGGCCAGCTGTCTAATGCATTGTGATTGGCCGAATACCTCAAGTTTGTGACGGAAATGTTACGCCTTTAAAACTGCTTTTAACACTCCAAAGACAAAAGAAAACATGAAATTGCTTCATATGAACCCTTTAGCTAAATCTCTTCAAAATCTTTTATTTCGGTAATTGAAATAAAGCTGGAATAAAATATAAACTACGATATATAAGATGAATGTAGTGTTGGCTTGGCAATAACTGAAATAAGTTCCACCTGAGACTAAAATTACTACAACTAAAATGAATAAATGTAAGCGATTATATATACTAAGAATTACAAAAGCATAAAATATTACTAAAACTAAAAACAACACATTTAAAATAATGAAACTATTGTAATATAGTATTTGAACTTTATAACTATAACACAATAAAAAACAATAACCCTGACTATTATGTGTTAGTTCAGGCAGTATTATTGTAAGTTTTTAAATAACATTTCACCATTGTATTCCAGTTTTGAGTGCAATATGCACATGAATTGACTTCTGGCATAACAAATTGTACTATCAGTGCATATCCAGTCACATTAACAGCCAGGTATTCTCTGTACAATTTTATTTTGGTTGTACTGCAACTTATAAGTGCTACTCTTTTCTCTCTGTTAGAGTTCTGAAAGACCGAGAGGACAGAGAAAAAGAGAAAACCGTGTCACTAGTAGATAGCCACGCTAAGAAGAAGTCCTGCTGCTAGTAGAAAGTCACCCATAAACACTACAGATCTTTCCAACCTTTTTTGCTTCTGCATTTTAGTATGGTTTGGTGTTAATGCTGATCTGTCCCCCCCCCCCCATTCTCTTTTTGTATGTCCACTGTGGAGTTCAAATTGTTTGTTCTTTTTATATACCAGTACCGGTACCTCTTTACAGTGTGAAACAGACAATTTTTACAATATCAATTAGGTATAGGGCTTTAAGTAGAGCACTATAGTTTTGTATATTACTACAGTTGTCAAACGTTTCCCTGTTAAGGTCATTTAAATCAGCCATCACACTATTGAAGTAAACAAACCTTTATTTTTGTATTGACAGTTGTTGTAATTTATCTTTTTAATATGAAGGTCTAAGAAAGTATGTTTTAAATGAGCAAAATAAGCTCCTACATGCTAGTTTGTTTACAGCACAGTCATTTGCACAAATGTGTTATTTATTACTTATGATGAATTGACTTATTCCTTTATTATTCCTAGCAAGAAGACATATTCTGAAAAATGGCTCTAATTGCTGTAATCAGCATGAATATTTTTAATACACTGCCATGCAACCAACATAAGGTTTGCATAAGGATTCGGTTTTAACAGGATTCAGTGTTGTTCGCTTTACAGTACTGAATAAACCAATGATCTGTATAAATAGATTTAGTCTAATATTGATTTCAGATTACTTTTTGTATTTTATGTATTGTGGCAACAGTAATGTGTGTTTGTGTATGTATATATATATATATATATATATATATATATATATAATATATTAGTCTGTATTTAGTATTTAATGTATTCAGTGTTAAATCAGTTCAAAATGTCTCACAGCAGTTGATGTTCATCGTTAATCTAAATTATTAGAAATGCATTAATTGTAATTGAGAGTGGATTTATGCACATTTGAGATAAAGGCTATGATGTGTTTTCTCAAGTTTTTCAGTAATCACAATATGATTCTTGATCTGTAACTTGAGATTTCATATTGATTCACACATAACCTATCACAACTACTGTATGACACCTGGGCAGAATAACACTAGATTTAAGCACAGTTTTTCCACTCTGTCATTTAGTCTTATATATGATCCTGCTTTGTTATGTACATGTGTAATGTGTAAATACTAAATAGAAATGTATTTTGAGTGAAATGTTATTAAAATAAAGAATACTTTGTTTGCATTAATTCCAGTTTGTGCTTTCAGGGAAATTGCAAGAGGAGACATTGCATTCCAGCTAACAATATATTATATATTATATTCAGATATTTAAGGCTTTGTTCTGAATGCTCAGACTGAGGTTCAACAGGTTTTGTCAGTGTTTAAAATGCAATGGAAAAAACATTTAATCTTTTTCTTCTTGAACAGAAACGTAATATTTCAAGAGTGATGAATGATCTAAAAGTAATATCAACTGCTTTTTTAAAATCTCTTTTTAGTCTGATTATTTGATTGAACACGCAAAATGGGATTAGAAATGCAACATTACTGTATTTATTTCTTAAATTATATTTGACTTGCTAGATAAAAGAAAATATTCAATGTGATGAGGTCATGTGCCAATATATTTGAAACATTTAGCACTGCATATCACACTCTATTATTTACTAACAAATTTACCGTAAGCATTCTGTGAAAAATGGAGTAACCAAAACAGTATTCCATTTTAAACACAGCTAGTCTGTCCAATTTTTCATAATATTTTCAAGTGGCACTACATTAAGAGCACTATTAAGTATTTTTACACCACACTTTAATGAACAAATGACTTCTATTTGCTTTACCAACTTACATCACCAACGTTTCAGAAATGTTCACTCTTTTTTTGTTTCACTTTCATGTTTTATCACAACAGCAACAGGTCTTTAAAAACCACAAAATATGCTTCCATCATTCTTTGTTTTAATTATTTTTAAGCATTTGTGTTTACTGTCATCTTGATAGATGCTCAAATCAAGGCAGAATAATCATATTAAAACATTTTTAACATGTAAACCTCAAATTTCAATACTAAACACCCTATCAATATTGGATGAGGAAAACCATTCCTTGCACAAAGATAGTTATTCACATTTCCCAATCCACAATAATCCACTAAGATATCAGATAAATATCTAATAGTAAAAACAATGAACTATAAATGTAACACAGGACAAGGAAAATGTGCTTTGCAAGTGGACTGAATGTCTTTGGTGAGGACTTGAACAGCATAATCAGCAGTGACTCGGGGGTCACCGGGACCGGGACGATCCCAGTCATGGCCTTGGCGAAGACTCTGATAAGAGCACGGGTGAAGAGCAGCAGGTGCCATCTGAGTCCAGCTCATCAAGATCTCACCGCAGACCAAGCCAGCATTTCACTTGCCATCTATATTTTGATATGTATTGAGCGGTTTCTCTTTTTCTATTTTCATCTCTGTGCTCAACGTGGAAATGTAATTATCACACATCTAGAATCATAATTAATACTACCACTACATATTATGATATGATATTGCAGTCTCATCAAGTTACTAGAAAAAACACATTTACAATTATAACACATCACTGTTTTGCAATCACACTTTTTTTTTCTCTCTCTTGGAATTTCCATTAGTAGCATCTGAGTCGGTTTCCTCTGATATTCATGGGCAAGAAACTGTTTAGAACTGTTTACGATGCCCCAAATCTTAATTTTATGATATATATATATATATATATATATATATATATATATATATATATATATATGGGTCATATAAAATATATTCTATTATTAGCCATGATATTTAAGTATGCAGTGGATTATGTAGTATTTCAATAAAACTAAAATATATATTATACATTATTTTAACAAATAACTGTGCCATTTTCTGAGAATGACCTGGATTTCTTTAAAACATAATTTTAAATCTATGAGGTCACTTACTTTTCTGAATTGAAATAGTTAAAGTCCTGCAGTGATTAAATTTGAATGAATTATTACTATGTCCTTGGAGTTATTCTCTTAATACGATACATTAAATAAAAATATTCTTAATGCCTGGGACTTGGAAACACAACCTTCAATATTAAATATCTATATTATTATTAGATCTATGTGTATATATTAAATAACTCACACCCCTAATGTAAAAGCAAAGTAGCAATAAACTAACACTTAACATTCATAAGAGCATGACAATCTTTTGTTTGCAGTGGGGTGTAGTCAGAGTTGGCCCGTGAACAGTCAGAGAGTTGGTAAAGACATGGCCACCCTGCTCCAAATACGCTGGCAAGACTCCCAGAGATAGCAGCGTCTGTCCTGGTCTTTCTCTCTGCCTTTGTCTCTGTCTCTGTCTCTTCCCAGCAGCAGGGCTGTGATCCAGAGCCTCTTCTTCTCTGAGTGCTGTCAGAACCGTCTCTGGCCACTGCTGGCCACTTAGCGCATCTTGTAGTCATGAGCGATAGCTGCCTCACATAGCTGACCTTTAAAATCCAGCTCGAAGGTAAAGTCCAGATCACGCTGGGTAGATAAACAAGAAGCCGAAATGTTAAATTGTGTTATAAAAATATATAAGAAAGTTGCATTGAATTATACAGTACCATTCAAAAGTTAGGGGGAATTTTTATTAGTATTTATATATATATATATATATATATATATATTTTTTTTTAAAGAAGGTATTTCTTAAGTATTCAGTGGGGAGGTATTTAAAAGACTCATTACATTATATCGAAATTCAGTTTCAGAAGAAAAAAAAAATTGCAGGTTTCCACAAAAATATTAAGCAGCACAAATGTTTTCAACATTGATAATAAAAAATATATAATATATTTCTCCAGCACCAAATCAGCATATTGCAATGATTTCCGGAGGATCCTGTGGCACTGAAGACTGGTTGCTGAAAATTCAGCGTCATTATCACAGGAATAAATTACATTTTAAATATATTCAAATAGAAAACAGCTATTTTAAATGCTAATTATGTTTCACAAAATATTTTTTATCTACTAAATCCAGCTTTGGCAAGCAAAAGAAACTTGTTTCCAAAATATTAGAAAATCTTACTGACCCAAAACTTTTGACTGGCAAGGTATAAATATAAATATTTTTCCTTATACGTATATTAACCAACTGACTATTGTTTTGAATGATTAATTAGGTGGGTTCTTACTGCGTTCTTCTCGTTTGGCTTCATGCTGACAGTGCCGACTATCTCCTCTCCTCTTTTCACAGTTAAATATTCCTCCAGATAAAACACTGTCTGCTTCCAGTGTGTGTACGGGGCATCTGGTGCTATGGAAGAGTAAAAATAAAACTATTTATAAAATGCATCCATCAAAATATTAAAGCTATAACACATCGTTACGTGGCTCTCTGAAATGCTTGATTCTGTTTGCTGGATTGTGAGGTCAAATATAATGACCTGGAAACACCTGGGAATCACGTGTAATGTTAAAACATCAATATATGTAACTGGTTTTCATTTCAGAAATCTGTTCACCTTATTCTTGGTGCCTGTTTTGGTTTAATTCAGTGTCTTTGGAAGTGCTGTGTCAAAACCGAGCCACTAGAGAGCAGACATCAACCACAAAGTACACATTCACACACACTGGGATCCGAGAAGCAGAAGGTAGAGAGGTTTTTAAACAGGACACCTGTAGAGAAGCCCGTCTTTTTATGACACTTGGTGAATTCGATATTGAAGTAGGTGACCAGAGCGTGGACATAATCGTTCCTCTGGATCTGCAGACAGAAGGAGGAGCTGAAGGACAGTTCCTCTGGCTTCACCGTGTAGATGTCCACTTCCTGAGAAAAGACGAGGAAAGCTTAAAGTTGTGATTTCCTGGTCTAAGGAACTTAATGACATTCTCACCTCGGTTTCTTCTAAAGTTAGCGTTTAGCCAACTATTTCTGAAAATTTACTCACCATCCACCATCAAGGCATTTTAACATTAAACCACTGCTTTTAACCAAAATATGAATTTTCCTCCATTGGAAAAGTCCATCCCTTGTTGTCCCCTCACATCAAAATCCACTTCTATTTTGTTAGAGAAAGCAATATTATGAATAGAGGAAACAATTTTTAGAAGTTAAAATGTCAAAATGACACAGCTTTTCACTTTATAAGTTGCTAAATGATAGACTGTAGTCATGTGGATTATTGTTTTTATCATCTGATTAGACTCTCATTCCGATGGCACCCATTCACTGCAGTTAATACATTAGTGAGCAAGAGACGTAATGCTAAATCTCTCCAAATCCATTCCAGTGGTGAATCAAACTTATCAGATTTTCCTTTTTCAGTAAATGCTCATTTTTGGGGATCAAACCATTACTTGAATTATGTCTCAGAATTTTCTTCTAACATTCCAAATTAGACAATTGCTCAAATATGGTACAAATATGGAGCTATAACATTGATACGGATAGCATAACTCTGATCATTTGATCTTAGAAATGTTTGAGTTCATACTGAGGTCTCTGAGTTTTGATTGCAGATGTTTTTATCTTCTGAGCACAGTGTGTGACATTAGAGGATATGCATGTGAAAATACTGGGGTCTTTTCTAGAGATAAGTCTGAGCAGCTGGAAACTTCTACATTTAGTCTCCATTTAATCTCTGTGTTGTCTAGATTAAATGAAGACTAAATGTAGAAGTTTCCATAAGAAACATGAATATTAAAGAGATCTCTTTAGTAATTTCTCTTTACTGTGGGAGAGAGTAAAAAGCGTGATCATTTCTCTCTCTCTCTATCTCTTCTTCTGAAATGTCATCCTGGACTGCTATCAGGTTAGGATGTTATTACTGCTCTTGGATCAGTATGTTCAGACAGCTGTTTCAGATTCTAACATTTCCTGACAGTAAACTAAGCTCTGCCTCCAGAACTGATATATTTACCTGAAAAACAATAGGAAACTGTTACTTAAATGTGTACCTTTCTCTCTTTTCTCTCTGTGGTTTTATATTCCTCTCACTCTCACTTCCATTAGACATCAAGTCTCCCTTTTGTAAACATGTCCAATCTACTTTAGATCAAGTTACAAAGCATAAAGTCTGAAATGGAGTATTAATCACTGTATCAAACAAACCAACAGTGTGTGCGCCACACTTCCATTCACCACTTAATTTAAGTGACTTCATCCATTATCTCCCAGCTAATAAATAAATAAACATTACCTTGCCTTGCCTAAAGAGTTGCTCCTCGTGACAAAATTGGAAGAAAATTCTTAGAATAGTTAGCATTTTCCCTTCAAATTAAAGAGCAGATCCTAGTAAAGGTAAAAGTTATCCAAAAAGGCCCTTAAACCTTAAAAGAGCTAATAAGGTCAAAAAGTGTTAGGAGTAGGGAGGATTACTTTCAAGAAGCTTGAGATTTTCTTTAGCAGAGGAGAAAATAACTTAAAGATGAAGAGGGAGAAGAAATGGATGACAGTGACTAAATAAGACTCTATTAGATCATCCAGGAATCATGTTTGACACCAATCTTATTAGAGACATATATATATATATATATATATATATATATATATATATATATATATATATATATATATATATATATATATATATATATATAGTTATATAAAAACATATTAGTTAAAATCATATATATATAAGTTTTTTTTGCTAAAATATAATTATTGTTGGGATTTAAAAATAAATAGCACAAAGGGTTAATCAGAAACAGAGTATCATGTTACCATGTTATCATGTTATCATGATTTTGAACAGTCAGAGACTGTGGAAAGGTACACAAAAACAATGCCAGCAAGAATACAAGCTCTTATCAAGACCAAAGGAGGCCATACAAAATAAAAATGACTATTTAATTGTTTCAGTTTATTTGTCCAATAAATAACAATAACATTTTTAGTTTACTTATTTTTTTTGACAGATTCCTAAAATATTTGTAATACTTGTTAATATACTGTTTGCTTTCTGACAGGTGGTCTAATAAAAGAAAATATTAAATACATAAATAAATACATTTATGCATATTGTATACACAGTTTATATATATATTTTTTATTTTATTTTATTTAAATTTATTAGACCACCTGTCAGAACTCCAACAGTTTTACCATTTATATCACTCTGCTTGCAATATTTCTCACAGTGTCATGGCGGACGTATTAGATGCAGGTAATCACACTCTCAGTCCATCTCTCTCTCATAATACTCGACTCTACATAATACAGTGAGGTTATAATACAGTAATACAATAAGCTTTTTATAAAGCAATTAAAGTTCTGTTGTTACTGGTTCTAAAGTGACATTTTAGGATTAGTAACGAAGGCTTGAGTTCAGCTGTCAAACTGGCAAACTGAGATTTGCAATTGTATTTCTTGGACGACCAATCACAGTCTTTTAAAGAATGTGTCGTACCTACTCTAGCAACGGGGTCAGCCCCGCTCCTCACTATGATTAAAGGTTTTGTCTTTTCCTTTTCAGGGTAGAAACAGGAATCACAGAGTTAAATTTAAAACCTTTTAAGACCTTTTAAGGACTCTTTCCATATGTTTTATGACCTCATCACCACTCCAAGTTTTAACTGGTTAAATCGGCAACACTTTAACTTACATTTACAATACTGTTTGTAAGATAGCACAACTAAACAGACTTACTTTGTGATAAATCCTTATCAATACAACATAATTCAGAAAGGGTGAAAAACCAATGCGACCAAATAAACAAGAATTAGACCAATAAACATAACAACTGACAAAATGACTTTGCACAGTATATTCAAAAGATGTATTTGAAACATCAACATAATAACTGTCTGCAAACCATAGCTGTTTTGTGGAACACTTCTCATGACAAACATCTTACTGTTCGGACAGTTTACCTGTGATTACGGATTGCTTGATTTGATGCAGACTTGAAGAAGAGTGTCAGTAATTCTGCACCCGATCGTGTCTGAATGATCATTGAAGGTAAAATAATGATCACAACTATTATTATCGATCTACTATTAACTGTGCATCCCAAGCCCATGCCAGTTAAAAACAGCCCAAAATAGCGCAATTACTATGTCCCAAATATAAAAATGTAATTTCCATCCCTAAAATACAGATTTTACAATCACATTAATATGATTTATAAATGTAACACAATATACTGTATTATTGAATATTCTATTAGTCTTTAAATAAACCATCAATACCATGTTTATAAGTGTAACATAATAACATTTCTAAATGCATATGTTTTTCATTTGATACATCATAATGTAGTGATGTCAAAATTCACTTGTAGCAAATGAAATGTTTGATTTTACTTGAGAAAATTCCTTTATGTACGGTAGACTGCTATAAATCGAATTATTTTCCAGCTCTAATTTGCATCAACGTTTTAAATTGGATTAGTTGTGACAGAGGTGCTAAATTTATATATATAAAAAATAGCTGAAAAGCCTTTTGTTTTTAAATATATTTATTTCATATTATCTTTTAGCAGTTAAAATGAGAACTTTGCAGACTTCACAGTCCATCTGTGCAGCAATAAACTTTCCCGACTTCATGATTCCGATTCAGCCAATAATCATCTCATCAGCACCTTCTCCAGTGGTTTATAATGAAATGAAATTACATTTCAACAGATCATTATGTAACTGTCACACTGAGTGATAGAGCTAATGATCAGTTACATGCTAATGCAGCTGTATTCTCTGTGGAACTCACTTGATCTTCTCGTCTCCCACGCATGCGGTGAGAAACACGCACATACATGATTTCTGTGAAGTGTTTTAATGACTGACCTTGATCAGGCTCGCATTGGATACCATTTGTTTCGAGTCCACGATGTCCACCAGTGGTTCTTTCATAGCTACGTTCCTGATGCAGGTCATATCAAAACCATAAACGTTCTCCCACCCTGTTGAAACATAAAATCATTCGAAAAATTTTAATTTACATGTGCATAAAGTTGAATACATCTCAGAAAGTATTCAGAATCACCTGCATAAGTGCATGAAATATGAGTTGTAGAATGCATTAGCATAAACTCTCCTTATACACTTTAACAGCTCTAACCAAGTAAGATCTAAAATTTTTGTTACTTTTCATCTACCATCTATTCAAACAAAACAAACATTTTTTTCATATATTTTTAGTTAGTTTACTGAAAGAAATTAGTGCTACATTTCACCAAGGATTAATTAAATTGATCCAAAGTAATAGTAAAGACGTCCACACCACAGACTTATAAAATATTTGTCTTTCAAATAAATGCAGTTCTTTTGACCTTAAATAAATAGTGCTGAAAAATTATCGCCACAAAAATAATAAAGCTAGGGTAGGCAATTTACTTCTAGATACATATATACATAAAAAATATAAATAGTATAAGTAGTAATAGTATAAATAGTAGTGCAGTTCACAATAAAAATTCTCAAAAGAAAAAGTGCATATTAAATACTCAGATGATGCACTTAAATAACAGAAGAAAAAAAACAAAGTGTGGAATGTTGGACACTTCATGCACTCAACTTTCCCAGCTTTAATCGCATAGCAAAGGGGGAGGGGTCCCGATTACGAATATATATAATTCAAACACTTGGTTGATTACACAGTGCATACAGTAAGTACATAGTGTACAGTGCATCATTTGGGATGCAGCTACTGAGACGGACAACAAGGTAAGACAATGGTAAACACTGGCAGTGTAAGATGGAGGAACTTGATGGAATGTTTGGGTTTTAATCGATAAGACAAACTTGTGGAGTTTCTTCTCGACAGGTAAGATAAACTTAAAGTTAAAAGCATTCCTAAAATGTTGGACCTTTTATTGAAAGTAGCTTACTTTTACCTGTTGAGACATGCCTTCACTTTTCTAGAGCTGTAGGAGCTCTGTTTGTGATGCTTGAGTTGGTGGAAGTATGATGTGTTTGAAAGCGTGCTTTCATAGAACATTCTCCCTATGGCCAATCACGTTTTACTTTACATACATTTAGGGCAGTTTCACCCTGAAATAAATTCATTCAAAATTAAGCAAGACAAATATACACTTTTAAGATAGTATTGTAGACCTGTTTAAGTGTAGCATCTAAGAAACTTGTAAACATGACTGTATAGATGTGTGTTTTGAGACTCACAGTGAATCTTGAAGTCCTTGTACTGCCTGTCTTCAATGGCCACCACATATAGAGCAGCCCTGTCTGGGAACATCAGACCTCCAGGTTTCTAATGATGAAGAACACAGAGTGTTTGCTCATGCTGTAGAGCCATTGGCTGTTTATACACTACACACACTCACGTGTGCGTTCTTTACTACACAAACACACATAAACACTGACCAGCCACTTATCTCTGGCATAGATGACTGTGTTGAGCATGGACTCATAAAAAAGGCAGTAACCCATCCACTCTGAAATGATAATGTCCACCTGATCTACCGGCAGCTCCGTCTCTTCCACTTTCCCTTTAAAGATGGTTATAACTGGAACACACAGACAGGATAAGGCCACAGAGACACTTGACAGATCTTTTTTATTCTTTGAATTTTTAAGGTCAGTTAAAAGATGCGGGTCAAACCATGTGTGCAGAGAGAGAGAGCGTCCGTCCGGCTAATATTGTTAAATCACCTTTAGTTGAGCTAATATATATATATTGGGGTGGTGTTGGCACAGTGAATAAGACACATGCCTTTGGTGTGAGAGACCTGGGTTTGAATCCACTGTGAGACACTAATGTGTCTCTGAGCAAGACACTTAACCCCTAGTTGCTCAGAAAGTGTCTCTTCCGTGGCTCATCAACCGTGGCTCGTGCTATCAACGGTTTTTTTTTTTTGTTGTTTTTTTTTGTCTCATTTAAGACACATGTAGAAAATCTTACTGACCCAAAAACATTGGTGTATAAATACCAAAAAAAAATATATAGAAGGCATATTTTTGGCTAAACTTATATTAACAATTGTACTGCTTTATTTGTGCCATGCTAAGCATAAAAGACTTCTTTAAAAAGAAAAAAAAAGAACAAAAAAATCTTTGAATGGTGATGTATTTTTTTTTTTCTGGAAAACCAAAACAAAATAATTATTAATGTTTTTTGGGGGGGACAGTGTCCTTGATAGTAAATTTATCATTTATGTTTATTATAAGACATTCTGAACATTTACAATTTAAATTCTTAATATTAAAATACTGCTGAGGTTTAAAATTATGTATAATTAGGAGGCTGAATAGAAGAACGCTATTTATCCTGTCAATATCTCATCCTATTTGTCATTCTGTTTTTCTCACACACCCACATAACCAAGCTAACTACACAGCAACAAACACACATACAATATCTACACACATTAAATCTGCTCACCACTGTCCAGATGATTGGCCTTGATGATTTTCTCAGAGTGTTCTGATATACTTGAGCATTCAATCTGAGGAAGGGCAGAAAACAAAAACGGCAAAATATGAGGATTTAAACTTTCCTGTTGGTTGATTCTGGTTTAGCTGACAGTAGCGACACCAGTTCAGCCAATGGCATGAGTTTGCGGTGGGACTTTTTTGCTTTTCAGACCAATGTCACTAATTGTGCTTGTTTTTAATGGGTTACATTATTTAGAGTCTTTCAACATTGAGAGCTTCTGATTCTTGTACCCTGCAGTCATGCCCATTAGACATGTTCCTCTGATCAGCTTCCAGCCACCCGAAGAGCCCTTTTTAGCATTCACAAACGGTCCAGATTTCTGTCCCATTGTCAGACAGAAATATATGTAAACAAGCACACAGAGTGATGGGCTGTCAGTGGCCCGAGGCTAAAGGGAAGAGGAGAGATTAAGTAGGAAGCCGTCAGCTGTATAAATGAGAGACTGATTCCAGACAGCACAGATCCTTTTTGCTCGTGATGTCCCTTGTGTTTACCCCAGCCATCGTTAGTGTCCACAGCGATCGCCATCAACAGTGTAGCACATGGAGTCAGTAAGCATCGCTTCAACTGACAATTAATCAGAACCGTTGCTTTCTCCTACATGGCAGCCCCACCTGTTTCTGGAAAAGATTCACATACTGCTGTGGATCAGAGAAGACCATAACACAGTCAGCACATTTCCACTCTCAGAAGAAAAGTGCTTGATGTACATGAAGAGGAAAGTGCCAGGACCTGAGCTACAGTAAACAGAGATCATGGGCTAAACTTTGCAAACAAATTTGTATGATTTTATCTTTTTTTTTTTTTTTCATTCACAGTTTGAGTAGTTTAGTGAAAATATCCAATTTTGTGATTCAGCAGCTCCTAGCATGCTTTATATGTTAATTCCAAAATAGTTTGCTAAGCATTAATGGATTTTTCCTGGCTCAGTAATGGTGTTTGCATCAGCATACATGTTCAAATAGATACGGTTTCAAAAGTATAGCCGTAAAGGCTAGTCCACACCGGGACGAATATCGCGTGCGATTTTCGCCGACGTTTAACACCTCGTGACTAAATAAAGGGTGCCAATGTGAGTGTGTGTAGATCTGCTGGTCTCATTAGTGTCTGAACACAAAGGCCTTTATGACAAACACTACAGCAACTACAAAAATCTCGATAAGGAGTTGTTATGGAGAGGAATTGCACATTCAGATTGTTTTAGGCATAAGGAGGGCCGCCCTCTTACCCCATACACGTGCTTGGCTCCGGCCTTAGCAGCAAACATGGAGAGGATGCCAGTACCACTCCCCACATCCAGCACAATCTTGTCCTTGAAGATGTGTTTGTTATGGTACATGGAGTTCCTGTACGTCAACGTCCTCACTTCGTCCTTCAGCATTTCCTGTACATTCACACACAGATATACACACATGGTCACACTTTATTTTATGCTCCAATTCTCACTATTAACTAACTATTAACAACAACTTTTGCCTTAACAAACTCCTAATTTACTGCTTATTGATAGTTAGTAAGGTAGTTGTTAAGTTTAGGTATGGGGTAGGATTAACCTGTTAACTGTCACCCATCCCCTTGGTGGGACGCCTATGTAACAGAGGCCAACGAGTAGGTGCTGTGCAGGTAAAACCTCACTCCACGATCTCAAGAGATGTACTAGCGACCGACGGATACCATTCTACAGCATGCTATATATAAACAATACCATGGTATTACTAATAGATCACTATAGCATGGGTTTGCTAGTTCTTTTTTGTAGGGCATATACAATGTTGTCTAGGTAGGCAGCTCACTTTTTGTATTGAAGCACACCCAATTATTCAGTCTTCGCCTTTAAGCAAAAATGTACCATGGTGTTGTTTTTGGACATGGACATATCTTGGTATAACTTGATAAAATATACAGTCTCAATAGATACAGTATCACTCAGTTAAAAACACAGCCAACTAATTATTCAGTATAGTTTTAAAGATGTTTAACCATTTAAAGGCTTCTGTATCATATTTGATACACACACATTTCTAAGTGCTCTAAATGATCAACATTTAAATGTCATCTTACTGTGACATTATTAGGAGATATAGGGTGACAAATAATGTTTATATGCATGTTATGTAAGTAGTCTGCTATACTGTTTTAAAGATCTCATTGATTTACATATACAGGGTCATCTAATCAATGAAAATTCAATACCTAGTGATCTGTCTATCTAGGTGACTATTTAGGGCATTATAAGTGCGTTAAAAAAAACATACTGACAAAGCATAATGTATTATCTTGTTTTTTTAAGAACTTTGCATTAAAAATATGTAATTATTTAGTTTGCAGTATCATAAAACATATATTAATCAGGTAATCATTTCACAACCACGGTTATTATTACAGATCTCTGACAACCTGTGAGAATGAAAAACTTGCTGTCACCATTACATGTCTCCTCAGATCTATGCAGCATTTTGGGTATACGCCTCTGTCACATGGAGAGGAAGGAATGGGAAAATAGATCTGACCTATATACTAAAAAAGAGTAGGAACAAAATTAATCTTGCAGGTCTCATCTGAACCTCATGTATTCCGTGCTCTCTCATCCTATAATTCAGTGACACCCCCAACCCGTCTCTCTCCTGCTCCATTTCTCTGCTTACTCTGCATTATACATAACATCCAGCATAAATCAACATGAGTGATGTCGATAACCATGAGTGCTTATATCCTACATACCATGTCTCAGCATCTCTGTTAAATGCAAGCATACCTCATGAATGCCAAAGTGGGCGTACGAGTCAAAATAGTAATCCCTGGAGGTCATCTCGTCGGGGTTGAGGAACTTGGCCATCTTTCCTCTGCCAGGGCAGCTGGGTAAGTTGGCAGAATGAGGAGTGTGTGGCGCATGGGATGGGTGTGTGGGCCGCTGGGCATGATGGACCGATGACACTGGTTTGGGCAGAGGAGATGGCTGGACCGACTGAGACGGGGCGGCACTCAGAGGCTGTTGCTAAAACAGGAAAACACCAAACAAATATTCTGATGCTTAAACCATTCTAAACAGTGTATTAATGTCTAACAAAATATTGAACTATGAAATAAATATATTAATGAAGTAATTAAAATAAAATTAAAATTAAAGGGGGGGGGGGGGTGAAATGCTCGTTTTCACTCAATATCCTGTTAATCTTGAGTACCTATAGAGTAGTACTACATCCTTCATAACTCCAAAAAGTCTTTAGTTTTATTATATTCATAAGAGAAAGATAGTCTGTACCGATTTTTCCCGGAAAAACACGACCGGCTGGAGGCGTGACGTGTGGGCGGAGCTAAAGAATCACGAGCGCGAACGCTTTTGTGTTGAAAGCGTTTGGAAGCTGTGAGATTACCGTGAGGAATAAAACATCCAAAACAAACCATGGCTAACAGTCAGATTCAGCCGTTTATTTATGACCCAGAATCAGATCCAGAGGCTGAAACTGAACGAGAGCAGCAGCAGCAACGACTCGCTCCGAGCGGGGCTCGAACCCGGGTCTCAGCATGGGAGGGGACGCACTAACAAGAAGGCAGAGATATTTTAAGCAGTTTTACTCACCGCCTGCGGTTCCAACACACGATCGTGACCCTATTTCGTTGGGATTGCATCATCCTTAAGAAATAAACGATACGCAAATCCGTCGTCAAACTGGGGACTGAACGACGTTTGTAAAACAAGCATCTTCGAAATGCAGGGAACAAACAAAAACACTTGCACAACTCCGTTGTCTTGCCCTGGCAACCAAAAATACAATTCTTTTGTGACATTTCCCGACGCTCTCGCTCTGATCAGTGAATGTCTGTTGTGCTCTCAGTGCGCTGCTATACGGGAGCGCGCACTCTTCCGGCAGAAGTGCCTTAGGACCCATATAAGGAAATTCCGCTCCATCTAACGTCACACAGAGCCATACTCGAAAAAAACTTTTCGAAACTTGTGACAAACCGGAAGGAGTATTTTTGGAACAGAAATACTCCTTCAAACGTACAACTTAATTTTTGAAACTTTTTCATGTTTAGCATGGGAATCCAACTCTTTAACTGTGTAAAAAACTCAGTATGCATGAAATAGCATTTCACCCCCCCCCCCCCTTTAACAAAAATGTAAATTATTATGGAAGGCTATTTCCAGCATGAAATAAAAAATAAAGTTAATTGTGGAATTTTATCTTACATTTTAGACTTGTTTTCTCACAATTCTGAGCATATAATACTCAAAGATAAAAAGAATTGTGAGATGTAAAGTCAGTTTTGCAAGATATAAACTCAAAATTGTGAGAGAAAAAAAATGATATCACCCCAACTGACAGATCCATGTGGTGTATGATCCTTCAAAAACAAAACTAGGCCCTTCATCTGACTCGCAGAGAAAATACGGATAAACCATTATACCACATTACAGAAAAACAAACGGGTATGAAAATGCCATTTGAGCCACTGAAAGCTTTGACATATGTATAATATACATTTTCTTTGATAAAAATAAATAAATAAAATAATATATTGAATATAATATTACAATTATTATTTTTACATAGAAATATATATTTGAAATGTATTGTATAATTTATATTTTTAATATACAATAAAATTAAATTTTATAAAATGTTTTTTTTTAAAGGGTCCTGGAATTAATTCATTGGCCCACGGCTTTGTCAAGTTTATAAACAACTTATCTAGAACACTTTTGTCAAATAGCTAGAAGCATGAAACTCTTAAATATGGGCCCTAATATCCTATCTCATATGCTGTTTTGCAATTTTGTGATATTGAAGATATGTGGGCCTGTATTTGTATTTGCGTAAGTGTACCTATTTTTGCCTGTGTGTGTGCAGCCTCTCAGCTCAGGGGATTTAAAATAATGTCAGCAGAGGGGAAGAGGATATGTATCAAGAGGGATAAAGGTGTTGGGATTGCATCTATTAGAATGATGGGAGGGAAAACACATGTCCTTGCCCCTCCAGTCAGCTAACAAATCTCATTCACATTTTATTTTTAACCTCAATAAAAATGGCACTTTTCGGCAACACTCCACCTTAGAGCAATGCTCTTGAGAACTATAATAGTTTTTGTGACATAACTGGATTGATGTGCGTGAGAGGAAAAATAGGTGCTCTTGGGATTTCTTCACAAATAAAACAGAGTTTTTTTTTACTAGTGTAGGTTTATAACAGGGAACAACTTAATAGTTTTAGAGTTGTTTTGCATTGCATATCTAAATCATTAATGTGTTCCGCTCTTATGAATTTTGCAGATTTACGGGCAGCACTCTCTGCTCTGGCTGGACATAGTTTAATAAAGCTGCAGCTGACAGTGAATATACCAAAAAGATTGGATTACACAGTATATAGTCAAAATAGTCATCCATGGCATTTAATGTTTGGCTTTCATTACTATTTCTGTTTATGTAACAAAATCAAAAAATTTAGCTGAGCAAGTTTGTAAAGTATGAATGATTTGACATGAAAAGACTTAATTACTAAATGGGGGTATTTAACGGGGTAGTTAATCTATTATAAACTGTATATTAAAATGTCTAGAACAACATGTGGGTGAGATCACATAATTATCATTTTTGGGTGATCTTTTCCATACACTTATAAAAATAAAAGTTCTTAATTGGCATTGGGGTTCAATTAAGAACGTCAACATCCATAAAACCTTTCCATTACACAAAAGACTCTTATAGTGGGGAAAAAAGCTTCTTCGGATTATTAAAATGTTCTTCACACTAAGAAAACAAATGGCTCTTTCAAGAACTGTTCACTGAAAAATTGTTTAGGTAACCAAAGGTTCCTCAGTCATTGCTGTGAAAACCTCTTTGGGAACCTTTAGTTTTAAGAGTGTAGTTCCATCTACTCCCAGTGGAAGCCTGTTTGACAGACTAACAGTCCTAGTGCAGAGCAGTCTTGCTATTTTAGGAGACGTTTCAGAGGTCAGGCAGCATCCATCAGAGGAGTTTTAAAGATCCCTTGACATTATACAGTGACCTACTGCTGCGCTGAACTTTGAGGAACAATTATAGCTTCCTTATATAAAGCCCTTTCTTTATCCTTTAAAGAACATGGATTAGATTTCATACTTCATGACTATGTCAATACATTCCAGCTGGTTAATCACTCATGAAGTGAAGCGAAGTGACATTCAGCCAAGTATGGTGACCCATACTCAGAATTTGTGCTCTGCATTTAACCCATCCGAAATGCACACACACAGAGCAGTGAACACACACACACACACTGTGAGCACACACCCGGAGCAGTGGGCAGCCATTTATGCTGCGGCGCCCGGGGAGCAGTTGGGGGTTCAATGCCTTGCTCAAGGGCACCTAAGTCGTGGTATTGAAGGTGGAGAGAGAGCTGTTCGTGCACTATCCCCACCCACAATTCCGTTCCGTCCCATGATTGTTTCCACTTCTTGATAGTCCTGAGATATAAACCAGCAGCTATGTGGATGATGACTCAGATCTATATAAACAGACTTCAATGGCCTTTGCTGCCCTCCAATAAAATAATGGCCTCACGCTGATATGGGACACTCAAGTAGAGCAGAAGTGCTTGCAAGATTGGGACCAGGGCCAATTCCGATATGAAGATGTCTTCATCTGTATGATAACACAAAGTGATTCCAAAGCTTTGATAGTTCCCAGGCTAGCTATCACATAGTGCATGTGATCTCAGAAATGAGACACAATATAATACAATATTTGAATAAAACAATAATTATTTGCAACAACTGATGGAGTGCTGACGCATTTTTAGAGCTTTCTATATTACATAAATATAAATATACTTCAAATACTGTGTTTCCCCTTTTTTTTTATAAAATAAAACAGCTTCTCTCCCAGACGCAGGTGCAGCACCAAGGACAGCGACCAGCCTCTACAGCCCCTGAACCAAAGATCACAGAACATTAGCAGCTTTACCCAAGACACTAATTACGTATCAATCACTAACTAGGCATTTCGCTTAAGCTTTATACAAAGAAACATTTACAGGGGCAGTCCTCTGGAGCAGAGTTTAAGTTGTGTGTGTTAACCTTCGCAGAATTTGAACCTACTGAAACCTTTTGGTTACAAGCCCAGACTTTAACCATTTATCCGCCCCAAAGCAGCGTTTAAATACACAACCGTTCTCGGACAGATCATATGATAGTAAAGCAACCACCTTGAATTCGCACGCGATTGGGTTTTTATACCAGGGGCAAAGTAAGCTAAACGGTAGACAGTAGGAAAGGCGCTTACACTTGGGAAGGTAACCATTTTATGTATTATAGGTTTACATTTCAAGAAAAAAAAAATGAGATGGCATATGAACTGTGCTGTGTGGTTTGCGCGAGAGAACCTTCAACAAAGCCGCGAAAAATACAGTTTCGACCAACGTCAAAATTCAGTAGCCGATATAATTGTTAGCACACTTGTAGAAACTTCGAAAACTCAAAAAATTCGAGATGATTTTAAATGCAAAATATGATCTAGGCTTCTGGATTCAAAATGATAATATTATATGTAATGTCTCGTTTATTTGATCTGTTAATCCACGTTGCTTACCTCAGCGCTCTCCACATCCGCCATTTTTCTCCTGAGGAGCAAACAGCGGGAAGAGTGTTTAATTCCCATGAGAGCCGATGTGATCTGCTCCGGACCGTGCGATAAATTAATGAAAAAACCCTCTTTAAAAAGTCTTCAGAAATCCTGCAGCCTTTGCGTAATTAGCTAACGTTACTTCACGAAACCGCAGAATAAATTCCAGAAGATAAACGAGCCCTAAAACTTGTTGAAAGCCCTCCTGGATCCATGGTATAAAAGTTACCTACAGCAGCAAACCCCAAAGGAGCGCATGGCGAACTCTCCATATCGTGGGGGGAAAAAAATATTATGTAGGCCTACTTATAAAAAAGCACCCCGTCGTTCCATGACTGGAGTAATGCGAGATCAGCTGGTCAGTAAAAGTGTTAATCATTCATATATCAGTTCTTTGGATCTGGAATAAAGCCCCTAAGTACCCCTTTAAAATCTTATGGAGATCCCACGTGCACCACATAAATATCTGTCTTCATTTCAGAGAGGCAAGATATATTGCTATTTGCTGCTCTGAAATCGCTCTTCGATCACTGATGAGATTCTCAGGCTGTATATAAAAGTAGCTCAAAGACGTTGCTCCACGCTCCGAATCTGATCTTCAAAGATTTATGGTCCCTTTCGGAAAATAGCGAACGTTTATAGTTCCTCTTAGGAGATGCTGAAGGATCTAAAAGGACAAACCAGGTGGATTCCTTTAAATGGAGCAGCGGGAGCCAATGAGAAGTGTTTTGAGCTCTCCTCCATCCTCTGCGCGGCTGAACGTGACGAGGAGCTGAGCAGGTCCCTGTGCTGCTGTCATCCGGAAGCCCACACACTCGTGAAACTTCAATTAGTAAGCTACACAAATAATAATCTACTTAAATTAGTGAAAGAAAACTCATCAGGAGTTGTTTATCCGTTTGCTTTCCTTTGCAATTAAATATGCAACATATATGTCATTTGAGACATATTATTAAAATGTTTACAATCACATAATCTAAAAACCCCTATATGTTGATCTTCTGAAATACGTTTTTCTTTTTCTTTTTTGTGCGCTGTATATTGACATCAGTATTTTTATTTTCATTTGTTGTTTTTTTTTTTCGTTCATTTTTTTATTACTTATTAAAGATTATTTATCTGTTTATTACAATGAAAAATATATAGGCTACATAACGAAACGATTAGCACTTTTGAGACATACTTTATTTATTTATTTATTTTTATTTTGCACTGCTGTGTATAATTTTATTTTCATGTATTTCATTTATATTCTTAATTTGTCATTATTAATTGTTAATTATTATTATTATTATCGTAATTATTAACTTGTCATTATTAATGAATACATTATTATTTATTTGTTTATCTTTGTGCTTTATCAGTGTCTGTCAGTAATCTCTTTTATTCCTTTTTAGTATCAGAGCACAAAATACTGCTGGGCTCCTTTTTGGTTCAAAGAGCTAATGACAGCAGGGTGGATGTAACATCCACTCTCCCTTTGTACTACGTTGAAGAGCTGCTGTTAGCTGTGATGTACTTTGAATTACCTCTCTTGGCCTTATCAGATCACTCTCATCTTACAAAGTGCAGTAATTTAAGATATGGCCCTCTCATCTCCTAGCATAGGATAGGTAGTGAACAAGCAACAGTTCACTGGATGGTGAACGAATGATAATGGTAGCCTCAACAAAAGATCTCTTCATGTTTGACCTTGAAGTAAGTGTTGGATACATTATTCTGTAACCGCTGAATATCTAGAATGCATTGATTTTATTATGCAACATGTTGTTGAATGCTATTTTAAACTTCTTTTTAATTGCCTTTGCTACATTTAGGATAACTAAATATAGAAATGAAGTGTGGGAAATGTGTGTGGGTTTTTCAGACTTTAATTATAAAAGTAAAAGGATTATTGTAAATCACTTGAATATAATCTGGCTTTTCTTTTAGTTGAATAAGGATTGCGGCAGCCACAGATTTTGAGCGGAGCATGAGGGAATATTCTGCACGCTTCTGAGAGCTGTGGGTGTTCTGGTGCTAGAGCAGGAGCATGGGCTTGTGGGTGTTTCAGGAAGATTAAGCCAAACTGTGAAGTAAGTGGGTGGACAGGCATGGATATGCCAGGTTTTTATACAGTCTCAGACATTACTGACTGCAGCCATGTGAGCTGAAAGAAAAATAGTTTGTGTTTAGGTGCAAAAATGCAGGATGCATTTTGGTTTGTCTTTATGAGTTTTAGTGAAGAGGCAGGACTATATGTTGTTTAATGGTAATTAAATGCAATTATTTATTTATTTATTTATTCGTGCATTTATTTATTTATTGTCATTTGTGGATTTGTGTTGTGTTGTACATGTAGAAAGTCATGATGCTGGATCATGGGGTTAATCTCACACTTCTCATGAGCGCCCCCTGTTGTTTAGCAACTCCAATGGCATGTATGTAGCAAACAACAATTTGCTGCTGATGAAAAGTTCACATATATTTAATTATACATTTTAAAATGGAAAAAAATATATAATATAAAATTAAATTGTATAATATTATATAGATTATTATTAGATACTAAGGGAGCAAGAATATTCTTGCTAATATATTTAGCAAGATATTTGATTCTTTATATGCACCAATTAATGAATATGCCAAAATATGCTCATCAGTATTAACCAGTGGTGATCATTTTTACTCATATCCAGTTGTGACTCCTGCTAACCCACAACTGAGCCATCATTCTGAGCCCATGAGAGCTCTTATAATTGAATGATTGTGAGGTGGATATGGTATGCTGCCTGTTTGTAAGGAACTAATCCATCATTAAGGCATTTTAAACTGTTTTGGCCTGTAAATGGTGCTTGATTTGTGCATATTCCTCTCCTGATTCAGACAAGAAAACTTTTTCACTGAAGAAAGCAATATCATTGTTAGAGAAATTGTATTTTAGCCAATGCTTTGAAGACGCATCTTTTCACAAGCTGTTCATTTATGAATTAGAGATGTGTGGATTACCTGTGGAGGATCCATTGGTGAACAAGTGCTAAATTTCCCAAAATTATTCTGATGAAAAGACAAACTCATCGTCATTTTTGGGTGAACTATTCCTTTAAATAAAAGGACTAGTTAATTCTCTGGAAAAGTAAGGCAGTACTGATAAAACATTCTGTGTTTTGACAAATCTAGTCCATGCATGGAAAAACAACTACAAATGTACAAATCTTTCACAGTTTCAGCAAGGTTGTTGTGACACTAGGTCATAATGAGTAAAGAGTAAAAAAAAGTTGCAACAGATTGTTTTAGAAATGTTTTGTATTCTCTGCACTTTCTAATGTTATAATGAATCTATACTGTATGCAATCAACTGCCACAAAACTTAAATAACAATTCAGCTTATTAGCAATTTGGCTTGGTGTTAATAATGTGAAATGTCAGATACTTTTGAAGAACACCTTTTCACACTAGGGCAAGCTGCTCTTGTTTGCAGTAATTGACTCTTCTGCGCACACTTCTCTTTGAGCTGCTGCAATAGTGTTTCCCTTTCATATTTGCATACTTTGTGCTTTTATCTTCTGAATGTTTGAGTGTTTGAAATGGTTCGTCTGTTCTTTTGACAAGCAGGAATGGGTACAGTGGCTTACAGTGCAAAGAAACATCTTGAAACCAACTGAGCTTTTGTTTTTAACATGACAAATGAATCAATGTCATCAGAAATTGAACTTTTTTCACAGGAATGTTGCACTGTGGAGATGTAAACTCGAAATGCATTAGCAATTGTGCACATCCACTCAGTACAAGAGGATAATTGTCACACGGAAAATCTTGGCAGAGTGGATGGGATCCATTTGCCCCATAATGGCAAGCTGTGACTTTGAGAAATATCATTGCCTCTCCATCTCTACAATATATTAAATCTGGCAGCACAGGGCGAGGAGCCATACTGACAGTGACTAATCTGAATCCCTGAAGGAGGAGCCAGCTGAGTGTGTGTGTATGATGTAAAGGCCATCTAGTCTAGTATTTTTATCCATAGACATTAAGGTCTTTCCAAAAGGTATATATCTTCAAAGCAGTAAATATGTTTCCACTTCGCTACTGTTCTGTTGTTTATCTTTGTAAACACGCTAGTTGGACATCTTTGACCATCTCGAGTCTTTTGTGTTTTGCACATGACACGGCCTTCTAAAAACACAATGCTCATGTTAAAATAATTTCAACATTTAAACCATTTTCCACCCATGCCACAGCGTGTGTTCTGTGTGAATAGGCGCTAAGATGTATTAAAATTATTTTCAGTAAAGATTAAAAAGACGCTAATGTCAAGACCTGATGAAATTAGTCTCTTGTCTGTTTTGCACAACACACACTTTCTGTTTCGTCTTCTAGAGAGTTTCGCACGTGAGATATTCTTGAAGACTGTCAGTAGTCTGCAGGAGGAAGATGTTAGTGCTACTTTGAGGGATTTTGCTGTTCTATCTGATTTGTCTTTTGCTACACATGCACAGATATAATACAAATGATACTTGTCAGAGATTGTCATTGGTATTCTGAATGATTTCTGTGCAGCAGGAAAAAAAAATGTCTTGTCAAAATAGGATGACATCTTAATTTTGATGCCAAAATATTTTTATTGCAAAATAATGTTCAGACATACTGCAGCAGGAACTCTGTTAGTGTTAACAGGGCTTTAGGAAACCTGCCTATTTAGGCAGTAGACAGCAAGGTACTGTAGCTCACCAGGATTTGAAACGCAGCCAAAGACAAAATGCAAGCTCATTGTTCAAAGTCCTATATGGATCTGCATCAATGCGCATCCTGCTTTGTGTGTCATTTGATGAATGGAGTCCAAGTTGCATGTTACTCTCAGGTTAATTAGACTGCTGTTGTGTCATATTTAGCAGTTTGTGAGTGTGCAAGCCTGCGTGCATATTGTGAGTCTGTGTGTGTGTGTGTGTGTGTGTGTGCACCCACACTGGAGTGTGGCATTGTGGCATTGACATTGTGATGTATCTGACATATTTAGCATGAGGCATCTGGCCCTTAGAGAGAGAGGGCTGGGGATTGTGCAAAAAAAAAAAAATCTCTGCAGCTGGTGTTAGCCTGCAGTGCTGGTGCTTATCCAAACCTTATATACATGCAGAGAGTGTGCCTGGAATATTGGATTTAAAATCAGACCGGAGATCTCATGAGACTAAAGATGAGATGAGATGAATATGACATTTGGTTATTCTCTCCCCCCGTCTGTCTATTTTGGTATGTGACTTTTCCTCTCTTTACACTTTGACAGGGTGGGATTCATATTTAATGATCCATGAGAAATGGGTCACTGCAGAGCTAACCTGAGAAAAGAACAGCATTCTCTTCAATAATACAGTCTGCCTTTAGCCTTTTACAGTCAGGCAGGAAACCTGAGGTAACACAGCCACTGTAGATGTCAAATCTGTTTGACGGCTCTGAGCATATAAGTGAAGAGAAAAGTCAGGGCTTGGCTTTACGTTAAATGACCTCAGATTCCAAAACAGCATTAATACATCCTAAATTTGTCTTTGCTGCACAAGCATGGATATAATACAAATGATACTTGTCAGGAATCGTCAGTGGTATTATGGATGATTTCTCTGTGGCAAGAAAAACTTACTTTTTGATGCCAAAACATTTGTATTGCAAAATAATGTTCGGACATCCTGCAGCAGGAACACTGTAAGTGTTAATGGGGCTTTAGGAAACAGTTGCCATGTAAGCAGCAAGGTAGCTCACTAGGATTTGGAACAGCCACAGACAAAATGCAAGCTCTTCGTTTAAAGGGAATTTCCCAAAAATGCATTAATACATCCTAAATTTCTTGTAAGCATTGTTGTTTTGACAGCATGCTGATATTTCTGCACACTAAAGACAACTGCAATGTAAAACTGGGTTTGGTTTCCATTCAGTGGTTTTATTCTTTATGGTAAAAATTCATTTGTATGAACTACTGTGCAATGGGAACATATTCATAAAATAAATTTCTTCTGTGACTTTGCCTCAAGTCATATGTCTAAGTAATTTGCTCACTTGGCTATGATTATACAGATTGTTTCAATTTTAACTTTCCTCTGAATTGATTTTGTTTTCTTGAAATGGTTTTGGATTTTTTTTAGCTCCTTGTTCATTTTCATATTAAATATATTTTGATCAGATACAACCTTTAGCATTTACATGAAAACACCATAGTCCATGCATTTACATGTCTGTTTTAAATCAGTGCAGCATAGTTTTGCCAATGCGGTTGTCATAGTGACCTACTTGAGACTAGGACTTGAAAACTTCCCTAGTGAATGTAATGCCAGCAAGACAATTTCTTTTATAAAAAGTGTCACATTCTGGCGTCCGCCTACCGAGCCAGCAGATTTCTCCACCGATCCTTAGAGTGCACAGATCAGTTGCTTTACAATTTGTTCTTTCTTAGACAATTAATACAACTGCCTTTATTGAGGAAAAGCCCATCTAGTGTTTAAGAGTATGTGACCTCTCTGCTTACATTGTAAACCCATCCCTAGAATCATATATGAATGTTTTCTTGTTTTATTTGAAGAGCAGAATGTACTTAGCTTACACCATGCCATTGTTCATGTAACAACTCATCAGACAGGGAATCCATTTAGCAGGCTTTATTGAAAGACTCGAGGTCGTACAGGCGGGGATCAGGACCAGCAAACACAACAGTAGAGATAACCAGAATCGTCGTCAAACACAAGCAGAAGTTCAGGGGAAACAGGCAAGATTCAGAGTCCAATAAACAATCCAAGGTCAAGAGGCAGGCAGCAAAGGTTCAAGAGACGGTAAACAAAACAGTACTGGTAACAGGAAATCAAACACGGGAAATAACGCTTGGAAATGTTAGCCGGAGCAAAACAAGACTTCGCGTTTGGCTGATGGAGTTGTGCAGCTTATGTACCCGTGCCAATGAGCTCCACCTGTGTGATGATCAGAGTGAGATGTGCGGGGATGATGGGTAGTGTAGTGCGAATCAGTATAGGTGAGTGTGAGAGTCAGTATTCCGGGGATGGGACCCTCTGCTGGCCAGTAGAGGGAATCACGGGGTTCGTCTCCGTGACAGAGCCCCCTCCCTGCGAGCGACTCCTGGCGCGAGATGGTAGCCGACGTCGAGGTCTACCGCGTGGTCGAGGGGCCGGTTTCTCCGGGTGTAACCGATGGAACTCCGTGATGAGGTTGGGGTCTAGTATGTTGTCAGCGTTGACCCAAGATTGTTCTTCCGGACCGTACCCCTCCCAGTCGACCAGATACTGCAGGATGCGTCCTCGACGCCTGGAGTTAAGAAGCTCTCGCACCTGGTAAGTTTCCTCAGTCTCGATCTGGACGGGCTGGGGACTCTGCTCACGGGACCTCCCCTCTCCCTCCACTCCAGGGGCCACAGCGGGCTTGAGCAGAGATACATGAAAGGTGGGAGAGATGCGATAGGTGTCAGGTAATGCAAGACGGAATGAAACAGGAGTGATCTGATGTGTTATCTTGAAGGGACCCACGTACCTTGGACTTAGTTTCTTGCAGGGTAGTCGGAGACGGAGATCTCGGGTAGAGAGCCACACCCATTGTCCGGGTTGGTATATAGGCCCAGGACGACGACGGTGGTCGGCATGTTCTTTTTGATGGCGGATGGCTCGTTGAAGGTGTACGTGAGCTTGATTCCAAGTCTCCTCACTGCGTTGCAACCAGTCCGTGACGGCGGGTACATCGGTGGGTTCCCCGGACCAGGGAAACATGGGTGGTTGATAGCCTAGGATGCACTTAAAGGGAGTTATACCAGTAGCTGGTTTGACCAGGGAGTTTTGTGCGTACTCAGCCCAAAGGAGGAACCGTGCCCAATCTTCTTGGTTGGAGCTACAGTATGATCTCAGGAACCGGGTGATTTCCTGATTGAGCCTTTCGACCTGGCCGTTGGATTGAGGGTGGTAACCAGAGGTCAAGCTAACGTTTATATTGAGGGCTTGGAAGAAGGCTTTCCAGAGACGGGAGGTAAATTGGGGACCTCTATCGGAGACGATATCCTCCGGTAGTCCGTAGAGACGGAAGACCCAGTTACAGAGTAGTTCGGCAGTCTGTAGAGCAGCAGGCAATTTAGGTAGGGGAATTAGGCGACAGGCTTTGGAGAATCGATCAATTACAGTCAGAACAACAGTGTTACCCTGAGAGACAGGTAGATCAGTGATGAAGTCTATCGCCAGATGGGACCAGGGTCGTTGTGGGATGGGGAGAGGTTGCAGCAATCCGGCTGGCAATTGGCGGGGAGTCTTGTGTGCATTACAGGTCTGGCATTGTTGGATGAAAGTTACAGTGTCCTTGGGTAATGATTCCCACCAGAACCGGTTCTGAAGCAGGTGAATGGTAGCCGTGATACCTGGATGACCGGATGCGGGCAAGCAGTGCGTGTGGTTGAGAACTTGATCACGTAAGGTAGGTGGTACGTAAACTTTTCCAGGAGGACAAGCTGCTGGAGGTGCGTGTTGAGAGTTGTGTTGTTGGATAAGCGTCATGATGTCCCATTGTACTGGTGCAATGACTACTTTGAAGGGGAGTATGGACTCTGGTTCGGATGGAATCTGTTCATCTTCGTGAATACGGGATAGCGCATCTGCCTTGGTGTTCTTGGAGCCTGGACGGTAGGTAACTGAGAAGTCGAATCGAGAGAAGAACAGTGACCATCTGGCCTGCCGTGGATTGAGGCGCTTGGCTGAGCGCAAATACTCGAGGTTCTTATGATCGGTTAGTACGGTGAAAGGAAAGTTGGCCCCCTCCAGCCAGTGTCTCCACTCCTCGAAGGCTGCTTTCATAGCGAGAAGTTCACGGTCTCCCACGTCGTAGTTACGTTCCGCAGCATTGAGTTTGCGGGAGTAAAAGGCACATGGGTGGAGTTTACCGGTAGAACTCTGGCGTTGGGAGAGAATAGCCCCGATACCAGTGTTGGAGGCGTCCACCTCGACGAGAAACTGGAGATATGGGTCAGGATGATGGAGTATGGGGGCGGTCACAAACCTTCTCTTTAGTTCCTGGAAAGCTTGAAGAGCAGCTTCAGCCCAGTGTAGCCGATGGGCTCCTTTCTTGACCAGAGACGTGAGGGGACTAACCACAGAGCTGAAGTTCCTGATGAAACGGCGATAGAAATTAGCAAACCCCAGAAAGCGTTGAAGCTCCTTTAGTGTCCCTGGTACTGACCACTTGAGAATGGCATTGACTTTGCTCTCATCCATGGCGACCCCCTCTGGGCTGATGACGTACCCCAGGAAGGTGGTGGAGGTGGTATGAAATTCACACTTCTCCGCCTTAGCATAGAGTTGATGTTCAATGAGTCTTTGCAGTACAGCTCTCACATGTTGGACATGTTCCTCCAGGGTATCTGAATAGATTAAGATATCGTCAATGTATATGATAACAGTTCTATTTAGCATGTCTCTGAAGATGTCATTGACAAAGGATTGGAAAACCGAAGGACTATTGACCAGTCCAAACGGCATCACCCGGTATTCGTAGTGCCCATTGGTGGTTGAGAAAGCTGTCTTCCACTCGTCCCCCTCCCTAATGCGGATGAGGTTGTATGCGCAGCGCAGATCCAATTTGGTGTAGTACTGTGCAGTACGTAACTGTTCTAAAGCAGAGGGCACCAGTGGTAGAGGATAGCGAAACTTTACTGTTATTTCGTTGAGTCCACGATAATCGATGCAAGGGCGCAGACCTCCATCCCTCTTGCGGACAAAGAAGAAGCCAGCTGAAGCAGGAGAGGTGGATGGACGTATGAACCCCTTCTCCAGCTCCTCCTTGATGTACTTGGCCATAGCTTCTGACTCGGGTAATGATAACGGGAATATTCGACCCCGGGGTGGTGATGAACCTGGAATGAGATCAATGGCACAATCATAGCTGCGATGTGGTGGTAATGTGTTTGCCTGTACCTTGCTGAAGGCGGTGACGAGATCGTGATACTCCTTGGGCAGATTGGGAATGCTGGTGGTCTCCGAGTCTAATGTGACAACTTGTACCGTCATGGGAGAGATGGTCGAGAGGCATGATTTCTGACACTGGGTGCTCCATCTAAGAATTTGTCCTTCTCTCCACGACACCTGAGGATCATGCAGTCTGAGTCAGGGCAATCCCAAAATAACAGGGGTGTTAGATACAGGGAGCACGTAGAACTGAATGGTTTCTTGGTGTAGCAGGCCGGTTAACATTTGGAGATCTTGGGTGCGGTGAGTGATCAACCCAGACCCCAAAGATCGCCCATCTATTGTGGCTACAGACAGAGAATTAGTGCATGAAATTAAAGAGATGTTATTCCCTCTGGCAAATTCCTCAGAGATAAAATTCCCAGCTGCTCCTGAATCAAGTAAAGCAGTGGTGGCTATTTGAACCTTGTCGGTCTTGATTATCAGAGGGACTGACACACAGTTAAAAGGTAAACTCACCGATTTCGGAGTGTAAGAAGAGCGGCGATTGGGACAAGTGATTCGTAGATGTCCCGGAGCGCCACAGTAGAGACAGAGTCGGTTAACCCTGCGGCGGTGACGTTCCTCCTCAGTCAGATGATAGGAGTTTATCTGCATGGGCTCTGTAGTTTCTACGGGTCGCGTTACCGCAGCGGGGAAGAGGCATGGAGCACTGACACGGCGAGAGCGTTGCAGGTTATCAATGGTTATAGTAAGTGAAATAAGATCACTCAGAGTTCTCCCCTCATCACGGCAAGCGAGTTCGGTTTGCAGTTCGTGATTAAGCCCCTTGCGAAACAATACCTTCAGCGTGTCACTCACCCATGACGTCTGAGCAGCCAAAGTGCGAAAGTTCAAGGCATATTCCGCTGCTGTTAATCCTCCCTGCGATAATTCAAGCAACCGCTCACCCGCTCCTTTCCCCTCTCGGGGGTGATCAAACACCTCACGGAAACGTATCAGAAAGTCAGTGAAAGTGGTGAACGCCGTTCCATCCTCGCGCCATACAGCCGTTATCCATTCCAAAGCTCTTCCCGTTAATAATGAACACACGAAGGCGATCCTACCAGCATCAGTGGTGTAAAGGGTGGGTTGTTGTTCAACGAACAGCGAGCACTGTAGTAAGAAGCCCTTACACTTGGTAGAGTCCCCGTCAAATTTCTCCGGGTAAGCCAGTCGAGGATTAACGTGAGTTGGCGTTCCTGCCATGTGGGAAGCGGTGACCGCTGCAGGTGGGGTTGACGTCACGGCAGGGCTGTGGAGGTTTTGAACAGCCTTTACCAGTTCCTCCGTGATGGAAGTGAGACGATTCAATTGATGTTGATTAGCAGCGATCTGATTTGCCTGGGCTGCCATGGTAGCACACAGATGATCGTAAGCCGCTGGATTCGGTTGTGGCGAAGTCTTCTGTAACAACTCATCAGACAGGGAATCCATTTAGCAGGCTTTATTGAAAGACTCGAGGTCGTACAGGCGGGGATCAGGACCAGCAAACACAACAGTAGAGATAACCAGAATCGTCGTCAAACACAAGCAGAAGTTCAGGGGAAACAGGCAAGATTCAGAGTCCAATAAACAATCCAAGGTCAAGAGGCAGGCAGCAAAGGTTCAAGAGACGGTAAACAAAACAGTACTGGTAACAGGAAATCAAACACGGGAAATAACGCTTGGAAATGTTAGCCGGAGCAAAACAAGACTTCGCGTTTGGCTGATGGAGTTGTGCAGCTTATGTACCCGTGCCAATGAGCTCCACCTGTGTGATGATCAGAGTGAGATGTGCGGGGATGATGGGTAGTGTAGTGCGAATCAGTATAGGTGAGTGTGAGAGTCAGTATTCCGGGGATGGGACCCTCTGCTGGCCAGTAGAGGGAATCACGGGGTTCGTCTCCGTGACAGTTCAGAAGAATTTTCTTGAATTTTATCTTGCCTTCAAAGAGTTCTTGTAACAAAAAAAAGGTTGATTCTACCAGAGATAGATCTCATACAATCATCTTCCAAGTTCGAAGTCGTCAAGCTAAGTTCACAGCAAATTTGTGACGCCCCTTTCCTAATTATGATTCTCTTTATAATAAATCTCTTATCTGAGTGTTTTCATTTTAGGCACAGGATGTGTGGAAATTGATTGGGTTCTGTGCTGATATAGAGCCAGCTGTTTGTTTTGGATCCACTATCATCTTTGATCTTCATCTCATTAGCTAGAAAATGAGGCGAGGACAGATTAGTCCTATGTGCTCAGCTCGCTATTCCGTGAAAAGATCCACCTCCATCCATTCATGCTGGGAAAAATAATGGCGACTTCACAAAGAGATTTGGAAAAACGATATCTGTGGTGCTGTTTAGAAATGTGCATAGCATACTGTACATATAAAAAGTGAATATTACCTTCTATTTTTGTCTCCTTATTATCCATTAAAGCTAAAACAATCAGTGTAAGATGGAATCTCTTTATTAAGAAAACACAGCTGTGTTGAAATAATTACAACACAACAGCGTTAGCTAAGCAAATAAACAGCTAGTCTTCAACAGAACCACATTATGAAAACAAAACAGCTCTCTTTCAATTAAAGTTACTTCAGACACTGCAAGCGACAACAGTATAAATACACATTAATAGAAACCAAATGTTGGTTTTATGAAGCAACTTTCCTTAGATGACATGAAATTAAAGCTAGCAGAATAGAAATATATATTAATATAGAAATTAAAGTCTATCTTGTCTTCCTGTAGCTCAATTGGTAGAGCATTGTGCTATCAAGCGTTAGGGGTTTGATTCCCCGGGAACACATGATAGGTAAAAATTAATAGTCTGAATGCACTGTAAATCGCTTTGGATAAAAGCGTCTGCTAAATGCATAAAAATGTATATTATTAGAGTATACTAATACTAGTATAAAAAGAGTGATTACTGTGCCTAGCAGTAATCTAACCATGAGTATGTCTCTGGGAAACAGAGATTACTAAAGCTGATTTTTGTTGGCTTAATTGTTCCATGAACATGTATTGGAAAACTAATTGTCCAAGGTCTAGTCAGATCCGTGGGACTAACTGTGATCTAATTATGTAATCAGTAATTCACTAATTTTATTCCATTCATTTTATCGCAGAAAATTGTCTCTCTTGAGGATTTTCCTAACAAGTTTATGTGGCAGAGGAGTTTGTCTTTTTTATCCAGACTTCCATCCAGTACATTAAACGTTAAGTTAATTCAGTTTCCTGAGTGGTCCTGAGCATTTCTTTTATTTTGAGGCAATGCAGTTGTATTGTCATTAATATTGTAGTGCATAGAGTTTTTTCTCTCTCTATGAATATGAGAATATTTTAGAAATGTTGAATATCTGTAATTGATGGTGTTGTGTTGTGTTGTACTGCATGTGAAGTCAGACACTCTCATTGCAATTTGTTGTTATTTTACATTTGGCAAATTAGTGGGCAATTCATTTGATATCATTTGTTATAATATGATCTGTTTACTACCCATTGATGCCTATGTTTTGGAGTGAACCAAATCATTTTCAGTGTTTTCAAATGAAGCAAATTGTACGATTTAATACCAAATTGCCACCTTGTAAAATGTTTTTTTTTTTTTTTTTGTTACCAATGATGCTACTGATTGCCACTGACTTTTATGCTGCCCTTCTGACCTCTCAAAGTTGTTTCTGTTTAATAATAGGTAACATATTTTGTGCGTACCACCAGTATGATTTCACTTCACTTCACTTTTCACTTCACTTCATGGTTTTGATACATCAATAAATAACATAGGGTTTTCAGTGCATTCTTTTAGGTAACAAACTATTTTTTGCAACCCATGATAACTTCATTAGGTGACAATACATTACTTAAAAGGGTAGTTCTCCCAAAAACCAAACACAAAAGAAGATATTTTCAAGAATGTTGGTAACCACTGAATCCACTTCTTCATTAATGTGTATTCCTTTTGATAAAAGTGCTAACAGTATACAACCCACTGTGCTGTCTTTTACACCTTTTGACATTTACAGCAATTTAGCAACGATCAAGTTTGTCCTGATGCATGTGATGTTTTTTTTTTTTTTTTTTTTTTTTTTAAGGTAGTTGTATATTTAGTGCTCCCCATATCAGCCACAAAATCACAAACCATTAAAGTCATAGTGCTTGACAGGAACGATGAATAGCATCCGACAATGTTCAAAGTTCTTGCCCCTAAACATCCTTCCATACATATAAAATGAGTTCCCCTCATATTTCCTGCTCTACCTGTACTATCAGGTTTGTTTTCGACCATTCGATAGTTTCATATTCACAAATGACTTAAAAAGAGCCTATATTCATCCACAGTGTGACAAGTAGACAATAATTCAGGGAGCTCAGATGAGTTGCAAATCCATATTTGCCTTGATGGCACAGATGCAGGTATAGCCTTACTGGCTGTCAGACATTCTTGATGTTCTCGCCCACATCTTGGCTGTGGGAGACAACACAGTGAACAAGCTGAAGACTGAAGTAAATTGTAGTCTCATGTTCTTCCAGCTCTCTGTCCTATAGTGTATAGCTGCACTGGAATGAGACATGATTAATTGTCATCCCGGCCACAGGCAGACAAACACCGACTGTCGCTGACAGAGATAGATATTTCCAAATCCCAAAGACAAAACATATACAAGATTTATTGCATATAAACATTAGATAATCAGTAAACATAGCCAATAGCGGAATGAAGTGGCTGGGAGATAAAGATGTTTTCTGCATGTGCATTGTAAGAAATTTTGGTTCTGATTAAATAATTTTTCTACTTGGACTTATTTTTATTTTTTATAGGTCCTTCTTCTATGGCATCTTGAAGCACCTTTATTTTTAAGAGTGTATATTGATTTTATATTAATTATGGTTTCCTCATGGTTTTAACAGTTTTACTCTCAAACCACGTTTCCCATATAATCAGTTTACAGTTCTTGGAGCTCATTGTGCTAAACAATGAATTCATTTTGATGACATCAAAGTCTTTTCAAAATATCCATTACACAACTGAATGTTTCGAACAGGACTGCATCAGCCTATTTATTTATATATATTTTCATTTTTTGAGTCTTTGGATGTTTTTCCCCCAACTGTCCTCTGGACCTGAACTGGATTAACACCCCTGGGTGATTGTGTCAGTTAAGATGCACATGATTTCTCAGCCGTTTGTGATTTATTGCTGTGCTATTATCCATGGAGTGGCATTAACTGATGGTTGAAGCCTGTGAACTTCAGCTCGAGGCGAGATGAGTCCTATCTGGAACGCACTGATAAAAACCCTCAATCAGCTCTGCAAATCTGACACTTCTGTCAAACAATCTCTGGGACTCCGCCATCACCTAGCTAGCATGGACACCAGGAACAAAAAGACTAAGAATACCACCTGAAACGGCTAAAAATAAGTCCATCTGATGGCTAATATTTCTTGCCTTGTGACATTTTGAGGGCTGCGGAGTCTCGCTTGGAGAGCAGTGAGTTGAATTTGGCTCAGAGTGTGTAAAACGAGTGGAAAGGGCAAAGAATTTTAGGAAAATAACTGGACAACATTTAAATGTTTTATAAGTGTTCTCTGATACCATTTATCAACCAGGGTCATAAAAGTTATATCTCTCTCTCTCTCTCTCTCTCTCTCTCTCTCTGTGTGTGTGTGTGTGTGTGTGTGTGTGTGCGTGTGTAAAAGAAAATTAATAAATGGAAAGATAGAACAGTATAGAAGTGTATATATATATATATATATATATATATATATATATATATATATATAATGAGAATAACTGATTAATAACTGGTCTATTACATTTTTCTAGATATCTGAACCATATGGCATATTGCTTTCTTATCCTGAGAGAAGATTGTGAATTTGTTTTTGCATTTACAAAAACATTTAGCATATTTTGCATTATTATTATTATTATCTAAAACAAGTGATTTGTACATTTATTATGTTAACATACAGTCTATGTTAGCTGTGAAAAGTATCAAATTTATCCAGGTTAAATATTTAATATGTAATGGCAGCAATAAAATTGGTTTATTAATATGCATTATGGTCGGATGAACTTTCATTATAATTGAGTTCTGTTTGCACAGTATCCCTATTTTTGGTTTCTCGAAAATAATTGAAACTGAACAAAGATTGATTCTGGGAGGCAGGATTCTTATCAGTGAAATAATAAACTGCCAGCTGTGTTTGTTTTTGTGAGATGAGGGTTTGGATCCGTTACAGAGGCTGAGCAGAACGCAGGCCTTTATCGGGCTGTAGACATCGGTGTCATTACTCGCTACTGCTGCTCTCATGTGGCAGGCTGTGTATTGTGGTATCACATTTGATCACTTATGTTATCTTGATGGTATGAGGATGCTTGTGCAGATGGGACCTCCTATGCAGCTATACCATTCACAGCGGATGGCCTACATCAGTTATAGAAATGAAATTTGACTGCTCATATTCACAGAAAACCAGAGGAGAATTGCATATTTATTTCAAAAGAAAGTTCAATTAGATTTTTGTTTAGCAGGGTTATGTTTGCATACATTGGCCCCCCAAAAATGTGAAATGCATTTGCATTTGATAATATCAAGTGGCATATCTATTTTAAAGTGAGATTTCATGCAAAATATTTCACAAAAATCCATTTGAATGGCTTTATATTCAAGTTACTGAAGTATGGTGAGCGAATGCAAGTCTTACACATGCTTGACCTTTATGTATATTGGTTAGAAGTCATTGCAAAAACAGCTAAGAAAAGTAATGTTTTTGTTGTTGCTGTTGTTGTTTTTTAAGTCTAAATGTGATCAGTATTTGTGTGTCCCTAAATAATAATAAAACAGAAAACCCATCATACATCCATTGTGCCACAAGGCATGGTGTACCACTTAATTTCTCCAAGCAACATGAGTATGAGAGTGCTGCCATTTGGTAGAACCAAATGTGTTTATCTGGTTCTAATAACTGGAATATTTCTGCATTCTAGTGATGGGAAAGAAAAGCCACAGAGCTGTTTCACTGTCCGTCTATTCTTTCCTCTGGTGATGGTGGTTTGAACATGACAGTTCCCACAACTTTAAAGTGGTTGTTAGCTGCCCTCGGATACTTTGATTATGAAATACAAGGATATCCCTCTTGTGATACCTCCATAATGTGTGGTATAGTGTCACATACTCTTAAATTGCTTCTAACCTTTCCTGCATGTCCTCACTGACTTACCCCAAACTGGTTGGGAGGTTTGAACACATATCTCAACCCAATTTTTTATTTTTTTTTGCTAATTAAAAGCTTTCCAGCCCTGTAAAGATAGATTTATGAACATTCATGTAATGTTTCTTGTATTACTTTTCCTTTTCTGCAAAGGTTGCTTTTTCATAGCTCAGGAAATCTGATTGTGTACCCATTTATGTTGTTATTTAAATATGACTCAGATCAGGGGCGGAGCCAGAAGATGCAAACATTCGGGGCTTAGCCCAAACCTAGGGGGCTGCAGGGGTGTACTCCGCAGGGGAGATTTTTTTTTCCCACGTTTATGTCAGCTAAATGCACTATTTTTCAGGCTGTTTGAGATAACAGAATGCCTAAAAATCTATACACTATCTGGGAAAATGATGGTTACTCAGAAGAAAAAAAAATATTCACCCAGTAGAGCCTACAAACTATTTTGTATTTAATTGTTCTCCAGCTATATTTCTCAATTAATCTATCTTCTTATCCCACTAATGTGCCGAGAACAGTTGTAAAACATGCCCTGAAATAACTTAGCATTTGATACATTGGGATATATTGCTTTTGAATCTCTCTCTGGCCGGTGAGGTTTGCTGTTACGAGTTCCTTTTAAAAAAAATTGTTATGTCCATAATGCTAATTTCAGGCGGTTAGTCAGTGAGCTCGCTACGACGGCGGTGAAATAAAAAGCCCACCACCCCCTAATGACAACGACGAAGAAGATGATTTATATTCTTCTTCGTTAGTTTTTATCGGCAGTTGGCAAACAAGCGAAGTGATGCGTGATGCTTTACCGTCCGCCACAACGCACAGTAATAGAGCTTTTGTTTCTTTTTTTTGCCGCTCCAGTCTGAGAGACTGAGAGGAAATGAAACAAAGTTGAAGTTATTTTAAAAAAGCTAAAAGATTCGGGGCTTTTGACAAAACATTCGGGGCTTAAGCCCCATTAGCCACCCCCCCGCTCCGCCCCTGACTCAGATGTCTCAGAAGTGTCATTTGGAGGACAAAAAATTTTATTTGTGAGACAATTGTTAATTTACAATAAGAGTATAGAGTAAAAACGTAATGTATAGCGTCTGTTAAATCTACAGAAGCAAGCAGATAAAGTGCTAAAACAATCCCTTATACGTGTCTTCAGGAATCAGCTAAAACACATCTCTTCAATCTTAAAGTCTTCCTCAGATCCACAGAATTGTGTGTGCTGAAAGTATTCAGTGTTTTACAGATTTCTTCCCACCATGTTTAGATGTGCAAATGAGGAGTCACTACACAATGTGATTTTTTTGATTGTACAATTGAAAAATAGCTTTGCTGTTCTCAGTACTGCAATTGTAATGTACCATCTCCAGAATCACTTACTGTGTTGAGAGCAGTGGACCCTGTGCTACTCTCCCCCCAGCTAAATGGAGCCACTCACTGTATTTGACAGGGCCGTAATGAGTTCCCTGGGAGACGGGTCTACATATCAGACCAGCCTCATTAACATCTCATCATGCAGATGGGCATAGAAGTTCCATTCCTGTTCTCTTGCTGTCTGGAGGACATCTGCTGGAAGCTGCTCGAGGGCCAGACAGGTGGCATTCCGGGCCCCCGTGACATTTTGTTCACTGACATGTCATTTTGATGATGACACATCATTTCACTCGATCCCTCAGCTCCTCGCTTGAAAAATACAGTCCTCGGAAAACACTCCATTTGCTTCGACTTTTCCTGTCTGAGCAACATCTAGTCATTACCGTGAGGACAGAGAGAGGTTGTCTGGTGGTTCAGTGTGGTCTGCTGTGTTATCCTGTACTTTATTAGTGGGCATGTTTAGCTTTGGCTACTGCTCAAAAGCAGCTCTTCTTCCCTCATGTCTTTTACTTTTCAGCATATTTTCTTTTCAGCTTTTTCTGTATTACCTTTAGGATTGTGGTAATAGGCTCTTATATGATAAATTTTACATTTTACCTGACACTTTTATCTATAAGTCACAACAATTTACCTTATTTGTTTTTTAAATACACGTTTGTAGTCTTATTGTTCACAATCACAAAAAAATCTGTCTGAAAAATAATAACTTCTGATGTAACATTTTTGGTAAAACTTTACAATAAGGTCAAGTTTTTAACAATATTTAAAACAGAAGGTGTCATGAACAACGACGTTACATTGACCAATGCTATTTTTTTTATATTGTTTATTTGTTATTAATATTTTTATTTAGCATGATTTAATATGCATTACACTGATCAAAAGTGACAGTAAAGTAATTTATATTGTTACAAAAGATGTTCTTTTGCACTTTATATTCATATTTATATTCAACATTGATGAAATATTAAAAATGTTTCCTGAGCTCCAAATCGTGGTAATAAATGCTATAAAAAACGTTCAAAGATAATATCTAGTAGAATAACTATATGTCAAGAAATTGAACCTGGTCGATGCCAATAACCTCGTGATTAGTGAACTGAAGCTCTCTACTGTCCTCTCCTATTAAAGAAAAAAAAAAAGAACCTTATTTTACCAATACCACCCAATATTTTTCTCTTATTGAACATCCATTTTACAAGTCAGATTATGGAACTAAAATATGTTGCAAACAGCATTTTATTTTAACTTTAAAGGATAATAACTAAAAGTCTACTAAAAGTATTCACAAATTCTGAATTTTAAGTTTATGTAGCAAATGAGAAGAATAAGAATAAATTAGCCATATAAAGCCATGCAAAATGAGTTTAATTTGAACAGCGACAAGCAGTGATTTTCTTTGGTTTATTTTGCTAGTTTGGAAAGGCTGCCTTAGTACACTTTTGTGTATGCAAATTCAAGCTATTTTTCTTTTCTTTTTTAATGACTCTCATAAGATTTGATTGTTTAGCTCATTGTTTTTAAAAGAGAACTCTAGACACATTTAACCCAATGCAGATGCAGAAATTCCACACACACACTTGGCAACATCTTAAAATCCTTGAAGTTATTTCTTTCTATGACAATGAATTTGGCCTTATTCAGGAGAGAGTGTATAATAAATACTCATTTCTATAGGGATGAAGAAATTTAATTTCAACTCCACCCCTCAGTAATTTCCACATCTTTTCATTGTTTTATTATTGTAATTAAAACTGAACTCCAATCTGAATTTAAACAAGTTAAATATATGGCGTTATTATAGAGACTATGAATGTGTGGCTATTATGAGATACTTTGCTTAAGAATGTCTGAATCTCTTAAAGACTGCAGAGCTTGAGCAAACTCTTTATTTTATCTGAAAAGTGTCTCAATGGATCACTGGATGTTATTTTGTCAAGATGTGCAGTTATGTGGAACTGAATTTTATTTTATTTAGTTCTTCTTCTATAAGCCGCTCTATTAATCTTGTTAATGAAAAGCAGTCAAATTAACCCTTTATTCATTACTTTCCATTTCTCCTCCCATCCTTTTTCTTCCATTCCACAGTGATGAACATTAAAACTGTCATAAGCCTTATTGCTTCTAGTATATGTAAATCAGTTTTCATCTGATATTATTCCCCACATTATTTTGACAGGCTTTTAGCCATGACACAAGTGTCTGTACTATCAAATTGCTTTAAATGTTATGGCAAAGTGCAAGCACAGAATAATACTGCTGTCTGAACCAATGTCACAGATTATATCATCCGCATATATTTCATTTTCATATTTTCATTTTATATCTCATTTAAGGGGCACAGCTGAGGATCTCTAACATTTTGGAAGTATTGTGCAAATGTATTGTGTTTTGTCAGACCAATGTCACAGCTTGGTTGCAAAATAAAGATGAGTGCAGAATCTACACACAGGAATTTGCGATTATTAAACAAAAAGAACTCTGGGACATAACAACCAAATGTGCATGCAACAAGAACCAACAAAGAACAGAAGAAAACATGGGGCTTAAATACGCTGAACCAATCCAATACAGGAGCACACTAATCATATCAACGAGTAACTAAGGTAGCAAACTAGTGACAGGAAAATGGGAAAAAAAGAAGAAACTGGTCAAACAAGGAGAACAAAACCAAAACAGAACATATCCATATGTTTTAATGCATCCTAAATTTAAAGGAATAGTTCACCCCAAAATTAAATTTTTGATAAAAAACATGACATGCAAAATGACATGCAAAATGTAGATGAGTTTGTTTATTCGAAACTGATTTGGATTTTCAATTTTGAAATTTTTTGCATTACATCATTTGCTCACCAATGGATTGGTTGATAGAAACATTAAATGATCCACAAGTAATCCACATGACTCCAGTCTTATCAGTTTACGTCTTTTGAAGCAAAATGCTGTCTGTAACTTAAAAAACAAATCCATCATTAAGGCGCTCTAACTTTAAACCATCACTTCTGGACACTGTACCAGTACATACTCTATATTTAATACTTCCTCCGATGAAAATATCCATCCCTTGTTGTCCTCTCACATTAAAATCCAAATCTAAACATATTTGTTTAGAACTGTTTTGGACTGTTGCCTGTGCATATTTCTCTCCTGATTCAGATGAGATGCCTTTTTCACTGAAACAGTATGGATAGAGTACTCATACTTTAACCTGAAGCAATGGTTTGAAGTTAAAAAATGTCCTGATGAATTTGCTTACCACAAACATGCAGCTTTAATGCTTCACAAGACGTTAATTAAAGCACCATTCACCAATTCATTGGTGAGCAAGTGATGTAAGACAAAATCTTAAATTTTAAATGATGAGTACATTTTGTCAAATTATAATTTTTGATAAACTATACCTTTAAATGATTCTCACTTTTATTATAGAAATTTAAACATTTTTCAGATTATTTTTATTTTTATTTTTTACTCACAAAGGCTCACTTATCATTTATTTGTTTCTTGGGAAGAAAACTTTATCAGAAAAGACACCTTTTTGTTTTAGAAAGCTGTCAATTTAGAAAGATTATTTTAGCAGGCAGATGGTTTTTTACTAACTTTATTTATTTATTCCAGCATCATTTGGCCCATGCAGCTAATCTTCAACTGTACAGATTATACTGAAAGCCTTCCTTTCATGTCTGTACTTTACGGCAGCATAGTTTCAGAGCAAGGATGTGGACCACAAGCCCACCGCAGTCCAAGCATTAACCACTGGTGACGAACAGAACATTTTCCCTGAGTCTCAAAGCCCTGATGTGTCAGCCCACATAATCAGTCGGGCTCCACCTGTCCTTAGACAAATGAGCTGACAAACCTTTCGCCATCCTCTTTTTCAAAAAATTAACTTAAAACTAAGGGAATCTAAAAAAGTAGGCGAAGAGGAAAGCAGAGGAAAAGAGAACAACCTTGAAGTTGGGCTAAATATAGAAGGAGATAAATGTAACATGCTGCTGGAGCACTGTATGGAGATGAGGCTGAGGTCAGGATCCTGTTCCTATATTAAACTGGGCAGAACTAAAGAGAACAAAGGAGAGAGCTATAAAAAAGGAAAAGCAATCATACTTTTTACTAACTATATACTATAAGAGTACAAGAGTATTTTAAGCTCAAAAACTTTTTTTTCCATATACAGTGACCCATAGTAATGCAGAACTGATGCACCATACAGTCTACCGTTAGTCCGTAAGTGTAACTTACTTTGTCAGTGAACCCGAATTAAAAGGATTGAAAATGATTAGCTGTTCTCAGAAAAGTAAAGGGAAAACCTTGAGCCTTAAAGCACACTCGAATAATCTTTCCTTAGTATAACTTCATCAAATGTGTTTGCTTTAGAAAGAGCAAGTTGTGTTTGGATTAAATGTGTTGTATGTCTTGGCAAATAGTCTAGCTAGCAATACTGACTGAGGTCGGAGCTAAAATTAAGTCAGGGTGCTATATACTTCAAGTTATGCATCAAATGGTTCTAATGCTCTTCTTGTTTCCTGTCTATGCACATCCTGAAATCTTTATGGGGAAGTGCTTCTTGGGCTTTGTTTAATAAGAAGTAATTTGTTTCTTCAAGGGGTGCTTCCATGTGTACATGCAGTTAGACAAAGAAATCAGGTGGCTGTCAGTCACTTATTTAACCTCGTTCTTTGTTCATTGTCAGTCACTTTTTTAACCTTGTTCTTTGTTCATATACAAATCTTAATCTGATTGAAGCAAAAGCCTGATGCATTTTCCATAGCAGTCCACATCAAAGGGGGCTCCCTTACACCAAACCAAAGGGGGTTACAACTTACAACCAAAGGCTATTTATATTCAAAACATTCCGATTCTATCATAGTGTGCTGCTAAGTTGAGGTTTGATATCCAACCATTTACCAATAACCTGTCAGGATTATGACAAGATTGTACCACCTCTATCAAGAATGCAATCATTATTTTGTATGCTGTGCCGTCTCCATATCACTGCCTAGGGTGTATTATTGCCTGAATGTGCAATGGATTTCTTTACAATCAAAATGTGGTTTCAGTTTTTTGCTCTCAGTGTCAGTTGTAAACACTATGGCTATCTTCTTTCGTGAGGGGGTTTGGTGTCACAGCATCTTGATTTTGTTCAGAATGTTAAAGAGCGCGACACACACGTCTCCCAGAAATCCTGTAGAATTCAACCAAACTTATGATGACTTTCGACACTCCTGAATTGTTTCCACTTTTGTGTCCCACATGCATCAGATGTTTAGCTAACGGTCCGTGGGAATGATGTCTGAGGCGGAGACTATGTCCAGGGTAAAGCCTGCCTCATACAAAAATATGAATGGTTTTCATCAGCTTCCAGCTCTGTCACCCTCTAAATTTACTGTAGGAAAAACAAATACTGGTAACAATGATATAGAATGAATAGACACTCATTTCAGACTGCATTCTGAAATAGTAATACTTGGATGTTAAGTAATGTCATTTTGAACTAGTGATTTTAGTTGAATGAACAAAAGATCTTTGGTTCATGTGTATTGTATCCAAGCATTTGGAAAAAGTGTTAAGTGTTTTGAAAAATGACATGAGGTTTCTGTTATTGGTGCAAACATGATTGAAAAAAAATAAACTGTAATGTAGTTACATATTTTTTTACAGGTTGCTAGTTGAATTTACATTTTCATTTATTTAATTGTCATGTTTACTAAAATGTTGTCTTGTGATGTCCAAATGTGTTTGTTCCTATCTTAAATTTATTTATTTGCTTGTTACCCTCGTCATGATTGATGTATCAAGTGTTGAGGTCTGTGTGGTGCTTTTCAGCTATTTGTTTTTTTTTTTTTAACTTTCATGCTATCATTTGCTTTCCATGACATTCACACACAAAGCTAATGATGATTTCCATAATATTTTTAATTAATCATTTGTTTTTGTTTTTATAAAAAACTTTGCTCCTATTGCAATCATAGCAGATTTTATGTCATGACAACTTGACATTCTAGATTTAGTCAAGACAGTTACTTCAATTAATTAATAAATAAATAAATACTCAAAAAAGCCATGCAAATTGTCACCTTAATTTTCCAATTTTGTTAAACACCTAATTTTATGTGGATGTGTTAGTAATGTTAAAAATTTTACAATATTTCGATTGCTTTTACTTATCTCTCTTGGAAACAGATGCACAACCATCTGATTAGGACAGACTGTGGTGATGAAGCGAGTACTGATCTGACAGAAAAAAAACATAAAGAAAGATTTATTCATTAGCAGTAATGTCCTTCAGAAATGTCTTCATGTGTAACCCACACAATTTTCTTTTCTTACCTTTCTAAAGATATTATATATCTTTTTGATCACTATATACAGTATCTTTTATAGATTACCATCTTTGAACACTGGCTTCAAATATTCCTTCACATTCTTGGCCATGTGATTCTATAGCCCTTTCTGTAGTCTTCAGTCTATAGTCTACTTCTTTTCTGTTCAATTCTATTTTTACCCTCTTCCAAGCAATCTATCAATGTTTTTTCAAAAACAAACCACTTGCCACTATATGGTTATCAGGGCAGCTACAGACTGCTTTTATTTTCCCTGAACAGACCTTTCACAGCACGCACAGCTGGTGTATCTTTCAAGAAATAGCAGCAGCATCTGATGAGACGATGCTGAGTTTGTGAGAACAATATCTTGGATGATAGGATTCTTACTCCACCAATCAATGAGGTCACAGAGAACTAAGATTTAAGAAATAAGACCTTGGATGTGGATGTTTGGTGGGATGCCATGGAAAAGCTTTTTTTTTGGGTGGGGGGGGGCTTTTAGAAAAGGGCAGACTTACTGAACAACTCTGAAAATGAACCATTGTTGTACCACAGAAATTAAATGTTTAAGAGACTGACAGTTCAAATTACTTAATGCAGCTGATTATTATTATTATTATTTTTACCTTTTTCTAAAGGGATGGGTGGATGGGTGGATACAAAAAACATTTGAACAAAGAGCTCCATGGCCCCAGAGAGCAAGAAAAAAAGAGTAAGATTCACATTTCACATTCAGAGAAAGCTATTTAATTTCCCTCTAAAAGTCAGACTTCCAGTGTTCCTCTTCTCAAAACCTGTGTCATCCTCTCATTTTCATTCCTTCACTGCCAATAGTCAATGAAAAACGCAATTTCAATTAAATCTGTCCTCTCCTATTCATTATTCCACCTCTACTTTTATTATCTCCCCAGATTAATGTTTATTTTCATCTCCATGTGTTTTTGTCTCAAGTCCAGGCAAATAAGCCGTTGGTTTATCAAAGCAGTGTGATGGAAAGTGCATATTATGCCTTCTGTGATTACATCAGTGAATGTTTCTCTGTTTCTTGTTGCTTACAAAAAGGCTGGCTACATGTCACTTGTATATTTGTACAAATACATGCTGGTTATGCATATGGAGAGAATGATTTGTTTGTTGTTTCTGTGTTACATTAATTACACATGTTGTTTGCTATACAACAATCAGGAAAGAACCTCTTTTTTGACAATTATATGAGAAAACAGTCCAGTAGACCCAAAAGAAGATAAAAGCCAGCTGAAGTCAGAATAATTGAAGTAAGTGTAGAACTTTTATTGATCATTATGAAATAAATATATTATATTAATATTATATTATATTCCGGGTCTGTTGTGAGCACGTTCACAACACTGCAGTGACGCTGCTGACGTACGACGATGTTGACGTGTTTTCTTTGTTATTGGGCGCACCAGAAAACATGTCAGCAGCATCATACGTCAACTGTCACAGCAGTCGCACTCACAACAGACCCGGAAGAGAAGACAATGCTGAATAAAGTCGTCTTTTTTTTCTTTTTTTTTTGGATCAAAATGTATTTTCGATGCTTCAACAAATTCTAACTGACCCTCTGATGTCACATGGATTACTTTGAAGATGTTTTTCTTTCATTATTTAATTCATGTACACCTCATCAGCTTTTATTCACTGATTCAGGCACATTAACAGCTAGCGTGCTTGTGTTTAGAGGAGGGTGGTATATGTGCACCAGATGAGGCAGGGTTTAATGAGACTGGGCTTTATTTGAGAATGAATGAGACTCGGGGGGACATATCCAGCTTTATGCTTTAAGAAGAGGAGGCCTGGCTTTTGCGCTAATATGATGCATACATGCCAGCTATTCTGTCAGCGGAAACTGTTTAGCATTGATAAAGTAGGGGACTGGATGTTCTTCCGTTCTTAAGGAAATGCCAGAAATCAGAAACAGCTTGTTCGTGTTTGTGTTTTTTTAATTATTATTTGAATCTTGTTTGCAAATTGCAACAGGACTAAGGTTAACAAAGGTCAGAGTCTCTGACGTTATGGCCATTGTGTTATAAATACATTTCATTGCTTTTTTTTTTAACAAATGGTTGTGAGAAAATATTCCATAATATTAAAGTTTCCTATTGCGTCTGCCCTGGGAACTCCTTAGTAGCTTTGTGCGACTTAAATTTTTATTTGCAATAGTGCAGTGATCAAAAATTACTGTTCATGAAATTAAAACCAGGTTAATTTGAGGGCAATGATTTTTTTTACTATTTAGCAACAATGATTTTTCACTGTAACATAAGTTTTCTATCTTTAATTTAATGCACTTTTTGTATTTAAGCTCCAGTGAATTCTTTCGCTAATTGCTTTGGCTTTGTTGCTGTTTTGAGAACAATCAAGAATATTCATCAAATATTTATCAATTTAAATTTGGGATGAGTGAAATAACATCAAACAATGGGAAACACAATATCCTAAATCAGAGAGCGACAATATGTCAATTGAATATGACAATTATCTTAGATATGGGTGATTAAAACTCAAAATGCTAATTTACAATATTTGATTATTTAAAAATAATAAGTATGAAGATTTTTTTAAGATTAGTATGAAGCAGTTTGCATAAGCATTTCAGAAACACATATACTGTCCCTTTAAATTCAAATTACATCCCAACAATTACTCTTAGGTGTCTTAAAATAGCAGAATGTTTGAATTAGCTAAACTAGTATCAGTACTCCTTTGAAATTTGATCTCAAAACACTACGTAGGTGATTTGAAACACAGAGAGGAAATAGAGCTAGATCATAAATGACACAGGGGTGAAAGTATTGTAGAGGTCTCCAGTGTCCCCCGGACCCCCATCAGTTATAGGCCTGTGGTGATGTATGTCCAGATCTAATTTTACCATCCAAATGTGTGATCACTGTTCTCTTACACCCATTGACACTGGGCTGCCCAGAGGGGGAATAGTCTTTCACTATGAAGTGAGTGTACATTAAATGTGGTTTACACAGAGGCTGCATGCTTTGATCTCAGAGTCATTAGTGTGTTATTGGCTTCATACTGTATGTCACCCTCAGCTGTTTCTATCTATCTTTCTGTCTGTCTGTCTGTCCTTCCATCCATCTGTGTGATGGATCTATCCTGTTTTATCAGTCTACCTTTCATTCCCTCTATTGCTCTATCTATTAATCTATCGATCACTCCATTGCTCTGTCTATCATTCTGAGACAACTCTCATCAAACATCTATTTTTGTCAGTGTGTAAGAGGCTTTACACTCCACACTTTTCTAGGGTCACCAAGGTCAGAGGATGATAATGTCAGCATGTTCTTCTGTGGTCAACATGTGACTCTACTTTTTCTTTGTGAGCCTCTGAAACAGACATAAAAGCTTCTGCTGTGCCACACAAAAGCACTCGTGTGTACAGAGTATGACCTCACACGATCCAAACATGCTGTCACGATCATTACATGGAGTGCCCATGAACTTTTGTAGAGGGCACTCCAATCAGGACAAATCCACATTAACCACCAGATGTCACCCGGACTCTAGCACCCCTTATCTGTTGCACCACACCCTAACTACATTTTCCATGAGTCTCTGCATCACAATCACCCTGCCACACCTGCACATCATTCCTCAGTCAATCTCCTTGCCACACCTGCACCTCATTTATACACCCATATAAGCAGCACACTCACTCTCACTCTCTGCTAAGTCTTGATTTGCTGTGTCTGTCATTTCTGAGCGGTTTCCTTGTGTTTGATCTCTATGTACCTGACCTTTGGATTGTTTATACCGACTCTGATTCTCTGCTGCCTGTCCCCGACCTCTGCTTGTTTCTGTTTTCGTTTCTGGTTATCCCTATATACCTGACGCCGTTGCTGATCATTGCCTGTCTGACCATTCTCATTAAAAGTTCTGCACATGGATCCGAACCTCTGTCTCATCATTACACATGCCCCAGCAATGCAATCCAAACAAATATGCATGTACTATTACAGTAGATCCCCAGACACATAAGGACATGTCTAAAATGGTATTAAGAGGAAGGTAGGGACAACTAGAAGCTGTTTAGAGTCTTTTCAGACACATCAGTGTAATAAACAGAAATGACCTCTCTAAGCCTAATCTGAGTACGGAAAGAACTGAATGTCATACATTTTGGGCATGATTAACAGATGGAAAGCAAATGCAAGGCTAAATTAATGACATACAACAGCAAAGATTGAGAGCATGCATTTTTCGATGTAACCCATCAGCCATTTAATCAGAGAGAGATTTTATATTCTGTGACAATACTAGCTTTCAAGCCGAATCACTTTCAAGACTCTTTTATTTTCTTTATATATATATATATATATATATATATATATATATATATATATATATATATATATATATATATATATATATATATATATTCAAGAATATTTTCTGTCATTTAACATTTGACTGTACTCTGATGAAGTAATGTGATCGTGGGATTTATTATTTGTGGGGGAAAGTGTGTTCCTTATAACTATTGTGACGAGCACTCCCAGAGGAATCAGCGTCGCCCTGGAAACCAAACCAAAACACCTGCACGTCCTCGTCACCGGCTGATCGGTCACAGCTGCTCCCCATCAGCCAGCACATTGAAAAGCAGCACATGTTGCACTGAGAAGAGGTTCTCAAACAGAACGCAAAGCTGGACTAACCCCTCTCTCCTATCCCCACAGAAAGCAGCGAGTGACCGACAGCCCACACCCTTTGGAGCACGTCAGGACACCCACTTTCCCCTTGATTGGCACAGAGGAGCACGGAGAGCACACGGGGAGCACCAACCAGCGGAAAGCAGATCAGGACACTTCACCAGGCACCCTTCACTTTTCAATAAACCCACCCTCCGGGGCTTTTGATTTCACGTACCTCTTGTCGAGTGGTTCTTCACCCCGTGACAGTGGTGGAGAATGCAGGCAGAACAGTGAGGAATCACCGACAAGGTCACCGCCCCAACTCCTAATTTTTTTTTGCTTTCTGTCAGCAGCACCACGGAAGGCGGCACGCGCGGCCCCGCGATGGAGGACGTCTTACAACGCCTCGCTGAGGTTAGCATCCGCCAGCAGCAAATAGCGGAACACCTCGCCACTCGCCTGGGCAGGACGGAGGATGAACTCGCCGCCGTCCGGGCGGCCGCGGCCCAGCGCGTTCCGCTACCTGAGCCTCGGGCACAAGCCACCCGTCTGTTGCCCAAGATGACGGCCGATGACGATGTGGAAGCCTTCCTTCAGGTCTTCGAAAACACTGCCCACCGAGAGGGATGGCCAGAGGACGAGTGGGCACGTGCGCTGGCACCCCTACTCACCGGTGAAGCACAGAGGGCTTACTTCTCGCTCCCCCTGACGAGTGCCGACAGTTATGTCGAAGTGAAGCGAGAGATCCTGGCGAGGCTGGGCCTCTCCCCTGTAAGTGCCGCCCAGCAGTTCCACGAGTGGGAATACAAGCCCCGGGTGCCAGCCCGTGCCCAGGCAGCCGAACTCAGCCGCCTCGCCCAGCACTGGCTGTTGGCAGGAAACCCCACACCAACACAGGTAGCGGAACGAGTGGTGGTCGATCGCCTCCTGCGCGCACTACCTCGCGCCCACCGACAGGCCGTCGGCATGAGGGACCCACGTGACGTCCGGGAACTAGTGGAGGCGATCGAGCTGGCGGATGCCGTTCATCCCAGCGGGGCAGGGGACCGGCTGCCGCCATTCCCCCGGAGGGTGGTCCAGGAGCGACGCCCGCTCGAAGGCACCGCGCGACCCGTCAGCAGGCCGACGGTTCCCCCACCGCGAGATGAGCCCATGCCAAGTGCCGAACCACCGTCGCCTCCGCGAGCCTGGCTGGCAGGCTGCATCCTTCACCAACGGGTGCCGGCGGGAGCCCCCGAAGCAGATGTGAAGGTGGATGGAAGACGGTTCCGGGCCCTGTTGGACTCAGGCAGTGCGGTCACCCTCATCCAGGCGCGGCTGTGCGCCCCGCGAAGCGGCCGGAAAAACTTCCTACCGATTACCTGTGTGCACGGAGACACTCGTCAAGTACCGGCCCGTGAGATGGTCATTTCGTCCCCCCAAGGCACCTGGCCAGTGGAGGTAGGCCTGGTGAAGGACCTGCCGGTGGCCGTACTGCTTGGAAGGGATTGGCCCGGCTTCGAGAAGCTGCTGTCCGCCGCTACTCAGCCTGCCAGCCCCAAGGGGAACCGTCGAAGACCGAGGCGGCCGCCTGGACCCCGCCGCCGACCGGCCCTGCTCGTCTCCGACAGTGGGAGAGAAGGTGAGGCCCCCTCCCAATCTACTAATCTGTTTTATGATGTCTACCAACAGGCCGCTCTTTCGCCAAGGAACAGCGGGAGGACGACCGACTCAAGCACTGTTGGAGCCAGGTGCGAGTCGTGGATGGAGAGGACGTCCTCCCCCGGCCCCACCCTCTCCCACATTTTGTCGTAGAGAATGGCCTGCTGTATTGTGTCGCCCAGCGTAGGGGGGAGGAGAAAAAGTTACTAGTTGTGCCTCGTGCCAAGACCGAGACCATTCTGGAGCTGGCCCATTCCCACCCCATGGCAGGACACCTCGCGGCAGCCAATACTGCCCAACGCATCCGCGACCGTTTCCATTGGCCGGGCCTGGACGCCGAGGTAAAGCGGTTCTGCCAGGCCTGCCCGACCTGTCAGGCCACGTCGCCCCGGACTCCTCCCCCCAGCCCGCTCATCCCGCTGCCTATCATCGAGGTGCCCTTCGAGCGGATTGGAATGGACATAGTGGGGCCGTTGCCGAAGTCTGCCCGAGGGCATGAGCACATCCTGGTCATCGTCGACTATGCCACCCGGTACCCAGAAGCAGTCCCCCTGCGGAAGGCCACCGCAAAGTCCATCGCCCAGGAGCTGTTTCTGCTGGCCAGCCGAGTCGGCCTCCCCTCAGAGATCCTGACTGACCAGGGAACCCCCTTTATGTCCCGGCTAATGGCTGACCTCTGCCGGCTGCTGCGGGTGAAGCAGTTGAGGACCACTGTTTATCACCCCCAGACTGATGGCCTCGTAGAGAGATTTAACCAGACCCTCAAGCAAATGCTCAGACGTGTGGCGGCGGAGGACAAGCGGGATTGGGACCTCATGATCCCCTACGTGCTCTTCGGGATCCGCGAAGTTCCCCAGGCCTCAACTGGCTTCACCCCCTTCGAGCTCCTGTTTGGCCGTCAACCCCGGGGCCTCTTGGACGTGGCCCGGGAAGCGTGGGAGCAGCAGCCGGCCCCGCATCGTACCGTCATCGAACATGTCCGGCAAATGAGGGAACGGATCGACCGAGTGATGCCGTTAGTCCGGGAACACCTCACCAGGGCCCAACAAGCGCAGCAACGTCATTATGACCGGACAGCCCAGCCACGGGAGTTCCAACCGGGAGACCGCGTCATGGTCCTGGTCCCCAGCTCCGCCTGCAAATTTCTGGCCTCCTGGAAGGGGCCCTACTCGGTCGTCGAGAGGGTTGGACCGGTCACTTACCGCCTGAGACAGCCGGGACGACGGCAGGCGGAGCAACTCTACCACGTCAACCTCCTAAAGAAATGGTTGGGGACCCGGGACCAAGTAGCTGCCCTAAGCTTCACCGAGCCCGTGGTTGTGGATATCAACCCCCACCTTTCGGCTGCCCAGAAGACGGAGCTGCAGCACCTGGTCAGTCAGTTCCAGGATGTGTTCTCCTCTCAGCCCGGGCAGACCAACGTGCTTCAACACCATATCCGGACGCCCCCAGGAGTCGTCGTTAGGCAACGGCCCTACCGAGTCCCGGAGGCTCGTCGGCAGGCTATTGAGGAAGAGGTCCAACAGATGCTAAAGTTGGGGGTAATAGAACCATCCCGGAGTCCGTGGTCCAGCCCCATTGTGATGGTCCCAAAGCCGGATGGCACCCTCCGCTTTTGTAACGACTTCCGCCGCCTGAACGAAGTCTCCGAATTCGACGGGTACCCCATGCCTCGGGTGGACGAACTGCTGGACCGGCTAGGAAGGGCCCGGTATATCAGCACCCTAGACCTCACCAAGGGCTATTGGCAGGTACCGCTCTCCGAGGCCGCCAAGCCGAAAACCGCCTTCTCCACCCCCAGTGGCCACTGGCAGTACCGGACCCTTCCCTTCGGCCTACATGGGGCCCCCGCGAAGTTCCAGCGGATGATGGACATCCTCCTGCGGCCTCACCAAGCTTACGCGGCCGCCTACCTGGATGACGTCGTGGTCCACTCCGAGGCGTGGGACGAACATCTGGATCATCTGCGGAGGGTGCTCTCGGAGCTCCGGCGGGCTGGACTTACCGCCAACCCCCGAAAATGCCACCTAGCCCTCTCTGAGGCCAAGTACCTGGGCTATCAAGTTGGCCGAGGACTCATCCGGCCGCAAGACAAGAAAGTTGAGGCCATCCACGCCGCACCAAGACCGGAGACAAAGACCCAGGTACGAGCCTTCTTGGGGTTGGCAGGTTATTATCGTTGTTTTATCCCCAACTTCTCCTCTTTAGCCGCCCCCCTGACAGACCTGACCAGGAAGGGGCAGCCGGAGAAAGTATGCTGGACCCCGTCGGCGGAAGAAGCCTTCTCCCAGGTGAAAGCAGCACTCACGTCCTCGCCGGTACTCCGCGCCCCGGACTTTAGCTGCCCCTTCCTGCTGCAGACGGATGCTTCCGACACAGGACTAGGAGCGGTCCTCTCCCAAATTCAGGAAGGTGAGGAGCATCCGATCATCTACATCAGCAGGAAGCTGTCCCCCGCCGAGAGGAAATACGCCGCTGTGGAGAAGGAAGCCCTGGCCATCAGGTGGGCAGTCCTGGAGCTCCGGTACTACCTCCTGGGCCGCAAGTTCACCCTGGTAACCGACCACGCGCCCCTACAGTGGATGGCCCGCGCCAAGGACACCAACGCCAGGGTGACTCGCTGGTTCCTAGCGCTCCAGGACTTCCACTTCGAAGTCCGCCATCGAGCTGGGGCCGCCAACGCGAACGCCGATGGCCTCTCCCCGATCTGGACAGCTTATGCAGGTCTGTCAGGGGTCATTCCCCACCCTCCCCTAATCTCACCCCTACTTTCTACATGTCTTCGCAGGACCAGAACGACGCTTAGGGGGGGGGGATGTGACGAGCACTCCCAGAGGAATCAGCGTCGCCCTGGAAACCAAACCAAAACACCTGCACGTCCTCGTCACCGGCTGATCGGTCACAGCTGCTCCCCATCAGCCAGCACATTGAAAAGCAGCACATGTTGCACTGAGAAGAGGTTCTCAAACAGAACGCAAAGCTGGACTAACCCCTCTCTCCTATCCCCACAGAAAGCAGCGAGTGACCGACAGCCCACACCCTTTGGAGCACGTCAGGACACCCACTTTCCCCTTGATTGGCACAGAGGAGCACGGAGAGCACACGGGGAGCACCAACCAGCGGAAAGCAGATCAGGACACTTCACCAGGCACCCTTCACTTTTCAATAAACCCACCCTCCGGGGCTTTTGATTTCACGTACCTCTTGTCGAGTGGTTCTTCACCCCGTGACACTATGTATATTTTTAAAATCCTAAATGAACAAAATGTTAAGGTGCAACAGGAGATCTTGGAAAATGCTAACATTAGACTGATAGCACTGAAAGTGAACTTCCCACCCTCCTTGCAATCACTGTCCAAACCCACGCCCCCTGAACGCATTTATGCTAACAGACCAGAATACCAGAGACAACATTACTACGATAAGCTACATCCAGTCCATGTTCCAAAGTTAAATAAACCCCTGCTCAGGGAGTAGGGAGCAATGAACACCTTGTAGGGATCATATCGATTGGAACACAGTTCATTCACGTAGCTGAATCAGGAGTATTAACTAAGCGAAACATATTAAATATGTGCGTGAGCGCTGGAATTGGGAACCGCTGGGCTAAATTATGTCATTAACCAGCGAGAACTACAATATTAGGAAGGAAGAACGGGTTGTTGATGTTTGTCTGCCGTTCTAGCTCTGTCTGCACAGTGTGCATGAATGCGCTAATGATGTACTCTGTCTGCGCGAACAGGGTGCGCAGAGGTATGCAGATACATACGTTGACAGGCAGGTAGGAAAGCTATTTAAAACACTCAGACTGTTCCTTGGAAATTGCATACTGCCTTCTTTCATCTATACATCTTTATATCATGTCCATAAAATGATGTCTGGCATCCATAGTTTGTGAATGGTGCAGTAGAATTCTATATATACAGTATGTATGTTTATAGGGGAAAGTTGTGGCCTAATGGTTAGAGAGTCGGATTTCGAAGGTCACAGTTTCGAGTCTCAGGTCCGGCAGAGATTGGGGGGGGGGGGGGGGGTGAATTACCAGCTCTCTCTCCACCTGAGGTGAGACCCTTGAGCAAGGCACCGAACCCCCAACTGCTCCACAGGTGCCGCAGTATTGGCATGTGTGTTCACTACTGTGTGTGTGCACTTGGATGGGTTAAATGCCTTTTTAAATCCCTTTTTTACTTTCATTTATCTCTTGAATATAATTTTTCTGTGTGTTCATTTATTTAAGGCGGTTGATGTCATCTAATTACATTCCCACCTTAATTTCCTATCCAAATAACTTAAACATTTCTGTTCTTCAACTGCTACAGAGCCAAAAGTTACACGGTGTAGTTTTAAAATTCGATCTAAATTGCCAAAAAAAAAATCAACCACTAATTTCCTCCAATTAACAATGAATATCAAATGACTGACATCAAGTAGGTATTCTTAAAGCAGTTATATTTTCAACATTTCTTGATAATGATCATACTAAGATGTATTCCAGTGATGGTTTTATTTGGTGTACTCGCAATTTACAGTAGCTATACAATTACTGTACATCTGGATTTATCCCAGTGGGTTGTGAATACAGGTAGCCATGAATCAGCCTCTGATCTGAAACAAATAGCAGAATGCTTGTATTAAATTGACTTTAAGTAGCTTTCAATTATACAGTGATGAAAATGATAGATTTGTCTTTCAAACCAGCTTCAACAAACTGCACTGAAACCACAGTTATAATTTAGTTTAGACCCCCTGGAAACTGCCACTGGGAGGAAATTCCCAAATGTCTATAAAGAACAACCATGAAAGGCTTGTTTTTATCCTGGTCCGCTCATAAGGTTTCAATCATATCTACTGAGATCAGATGAGGACAGCAAATGAACACCTTTAAACAAATGTTTTGAATCTGGATTTTACATAAATGGATAATTAATTTACATTCATCCTAAGGTTTTAAACTTTTTATTGGCCTTTATATGAACCTTACAATATGATAATTTATCCATTTTTCACTTCTAACATAAATGTACTTTTTAAAGTAGATGTTGCATTTTCAATAACTGCGTTAGTAAAAATAATCTTTCAAGAATTCATATTATTGTAATATAATGTAATTTTACAATCGAATGAGTGTTAATTGATTGTTCTGTGCTTTCTGTTATAACACGTTGGCTTCCTGAGGTCCTGGACACCTGAATGCATAATTTATTCTTGAAGACTCTAAATGTAAACAAATAAACACCGTTATTGCTATATTTTCCTAGTGAGAAATTCAGGTTGCTCTGTGTGTCACTTATCTAAACCATTGTAATAGCTAGCTGGGTTGGTTGACTTTCCAAGCAAATCATTGCCATATGACACAGTGGTCGTATCTTTGCAAGGTGGACAGCGGTAGGTGCAGGGTATAAAGTTTCATCGCTGTTATCGATTATTCAACTGAAGGTTCACATGTGTGTCTGTTTAAACAATGACCCTGCCATCAAGTGCTGACCGATGCGTAACTCTCTCTGTTAAGACTCTCTGGAAAGAGCTTGATTTAGCATAATTTAGAATAATAATCTAGTGCACAGAAAAAGATTTAAATCTAAATTTACAGTTAAATATTGAATTATTTAAACAACATCAGTATGCATGCTGCATAAAATAAATTTTCGGAAGAACATGATTGTTTGTCTCTCATGTGAAAGTCACACAGTTCTAGAGTGTTCTATGTGGTTCATTGGTTGTGTCTAATTGAGTGTGACTCCAAGGGTGTTTTCGGTAGTTGCTAGAGTCCTGTAGAAAAATGTTAGCATGAGCAATAGTAATAGTGATGCTTGCCTTAACCAAAAATAATAATAACATAGGACAAGTCAGTATATTTGCACACTTAAAGAGGTTGGGAATTATGTGGGGAGAATCTCTTACTGTCTGTCTCTGTTTAAGAATATGAGAAGGTGATTTTGAATGCCCACAAATTAAGGCAATTTTTTTTTTTTTACTAAAACAGGGGACAAATAAATAGCCAAACAAGGAGTGGAACATGGACAGGAGAAGTAAAACTCTATTCTCTCAGTTTCTCTATGACTTCATGCTCTATATAAGAGCAGATACTAGTGTTTGCTGATTGCTTCCACATGCCGCTAAACACACAGAGACTGAAACGATGGGAAGCAGACTTTCAATGTGTGCATGTACATATGAATGTGCCCATTAAGAGAGGTCTCTGAGACTCTATTAATCTCACACTATGTCGCAGACAGCTTGGACGTCTGGTGGCTTCATCTGTTTTGACATAGTGGGATGAAAGACTTGAATGAGAGAAATCTTTGCATTTTTTTTTTCTACTGCATCATTGGGCTGTATATGATTTCGATTGGAATCTTAAATTATGACTCATTGTTTAAGTATACTGGTATTTGGTTTATAGTCAGCACCAGGTTACAGCACAAGGTTTTCCGATTGGTTGGGATGAAAAGTGGGATGAAAGCAATTTGTTGTAAGAAATTGATCCATGAGTTCAAATCTGACATTCATTTTCCTTCAAATGGAGACAGACTATGGACCTGGAATAAAAACAGGCAGCAATTTGTAAGTCAATACAGAGGTCCATTTTACCTCATCATTATTGCCCCCCCCCCCCCCCCCACACACACACACACCCAAAGAGTGCAGTGTCATTATTAATAATAGCTCATCCAGGCAGTGAAAGAATTCTTGAATAATGCGACATTAATATATCTTGTGTAACTTTACTTTGCCTTTGTATTCAAGTCATTGTATAAAAAATACAATTTTGTGCTTAAGTACAATATTGAAAACACTTAAATGGAAACCATTATACATTTTTTATTGATTTTTTTTAACAAATTCCAAAATAATTTTTTTTTTTTTTTGCATTAGCCGAACCAGAAAAAAAAATGGATTCTGGTATAAATTAAAACATGAGCATGATCTGTGGAGTTTATTAGCACCACTGTACTGCTGTGCATGTATTGTAGAAACATTTCTGTGAAATTTTAATGGGAAAAACAACACTGTAACTAGTTAGCATGTTTCTCATACAGGTCAGACCATGAGCTGGACTGTGGACTGTGTTATGCATGTGATAGTGGCAAAATATATCAGTCTTATCATTTCTTATCTAATGTCTATTAAATGAGGAAATGCAGACAATTTTTCTTGATTTATAGGGCAATTACATTTTAACAAGTAAATGAAACAAAACGAAAAACAACATTATTGCTTTGTCCTTGTGACCTTTTTCCTTCTTTATCTCAGATGTTACTTCAGAAAACTCATTTCATTGGTCACGAGAGACCAAATATCCTGTAGTGCTTCAATATGGAATTGGTACCTAAGAAGTCTCCTCTTCAAACAATGTCTCACACCAGACACTTCAAAGCTGTGTCATTTTAGTATTAAAACATTTTCTATACCAACTCAATATGCAGCGATGAACTATAAATATGCAATTTGTATAACGTGAGCAGGGTCATACATTTGCATGTTCTAAAATCTTTCTGTCCACAGTAGTTCTCAAATCTCATTTACAATTACAAAAAGCACATTACTTTGTGACCTGTGACAATAAGCAGAAGCCTTTGATTTTTGATGACATTGACATCAAATCTCACACTTCAAGAAGCTTTAGATTGTAACTTGTGCAAATGGGATTCAAAAGCTGCAGGAAAGGGAAAAATAAATCAGTGATTAGCAACTTACATTTTGGTGTCTTCCGAAGTGCTTCTGTCCTTTTGGAGCTTTACTTCCCCTGGGTGCTGTTTGCAGCATGAACATTTTTCAAAAAATTTGCTTTTGTGTTTCACCCAAAAAAGACATCTGTACAGGTTTGAATGACATAAAGTGGATTAAACAATGCCAACATTTTTATTTTCAGCTGACCCTTATACTACAGTACACTCCTACAGAACATAGTCCAACAGTAAGTACAGCTTTTCTTAGTGATTTTACAGTTATTTGAACCATTTTCCATGAAGCCTAACTGCTGAGTTTTTGAATATGAAATATTATGCCTTTAATATATTCTACACATATTCTACACATTACATATCTTCACTCCACTGGAGAACCATGGCCCTTTCCAAGCAAAGGATGAAGTGAACCATTTGGCTGCTTGATGCTCATGGAGCTAAAAGTAGATTCAAGGCATCATGATCTAACAAAGCCATCTGTAATGATGAGGCACAGCTCTCATATCTCAGAGCTGAATTCTTTGGCTGTCTAACACAGCTCATTATTGTTTGTATATACGCTACTGTATGTTTACGGCCTGTGATTATCCAAGTACAGCTGCCAAGGTACACCAGTGATGTCCAGATGGCTCACCGTCTTACTAGTGCAGACTGACTGTCATACACCATGTGTGAAACTTAGGGATGCTTGGTCTTCCTTCTTCTCAGGGGAAAGGCTGATATTTAGACAGTTTAATTTTATTTTCATGATTTTATGATGATTTAGAGTATAATTGCTGAAACTTAGCAGGAGGATTCTATGTAGCAGGTGCCTATTTATTTCTTACAGTATGTGTTACTAGCTTTGAGATCATATTTAACCCATTTTATGTGGAAATTGACATGCAAAATAGTTTTTAAACTATCACACAATACATTCATAAAAATTAGGGAGAATCTAGAAACAGCAAACAATGTGCTATCCCTTGATAAAGAATGAATTTTGGTTCATTTAGGGGGCGTCGCTAATGGGGGGGAAAGGATGACTAAGTGCATAGGACCCAGAGTTTTGTGGGTGCCCTGTGATCACCAATCACATGGGGCCCTATAGCAAAAAATGCTCCTACAATTCTTATCAACAGGCCAAATTTTGATTATACATGTCAGAAATGTTGATCTATATGACACCTGCTCCCTCAACAAAACTTAAAAACATTGACATACAGCACAAATCCTCTGTGTTCTGTCCTTAAAATAAAATCCTATAAGGAGTCAGCTTACTTTTCTCTTCCTTTTACACTTCATTTCTTGCTTTATTAAACACACAATGTTTCCTTCCCCAAACGTACCAAATTACAGCACCAGCACAGGAATAACTCAGTCCATGTTCCCGTGGTAGCCATAACATGCAAGCTTGCAGGTTGTTAACAGCCATTTTAGTGACCAACCCACCTCATTTTACGGGGTCTCCGAATTTTCCCAGCTCTGTGGTGCGGAATATGTTCAACACTACACTTTTAATGCGTGCCTGCAGATATGGGGACTAGCTTTTACTAGGCTTTCGATTTCTTGTCCGGAACTACAAATTTCTGTTCTCTAAAGATAAAACACAAGTTACAACAATGCTTCCTCCAGATCCATGGACTTGCATGAACCCCTAAATTATATATTTTCAAAATAATTTTCATATTATTTATGTAGTCTATTTTTTTCAATATATATATATATATATATATATATATATATATATATATATTATATATATATATATATATATATATATATAAATCCCATTTTGCCACAGGCTCCCAGTCATACAAACCCACACTGGTTAACATTAAAAACCACTTCTAAACACAGCAGACCTTTGACATTTCAGTTATTTGACAAAATGATGGAGAAGAAGCAAGGTTTGTTTATGTGTACGACTGGTCGTAGCAAGACCATCAAATGTGTTTATTTGTTTTTAATCACCATATGTGTTTACAGTGCCTTTGTGCTGTACTCTGAGTGTAATCGATCAAATGTGTACTTATGCGCTGTTCATTATGATTTGCCTTTGATAGTATGGCGACATGTCCCCACAAGCTTTTTGTTTGTGTTACGCTTCTTTTTTATAAATAATATAAAACTTCAAAAGAAAAGCTTGAGTGGATTTAATCAGTGTAATAAAGTTTTTTATTTTATTTTCACCATTAATTTGGGGGAGGGGGGGGGGTAAAAACACAAGGGTGGAATTAATTAGTCACTGTGAAGGCATAGAAACTGATACCCTAGTAAACCATGAGCAGCACATAGGCTGAGTGGCCATAAATGTGCTGAAGATTCATATGCAGTCATATTGCTTTTGCTCTCAAGTTATTTGTGGTTGAAAATGTGCAATTAAACATATTGGTATACTTAAAATCCAAAAGTGTTAAGGTTAAATAGACCATATGATTTTAAACGGTTTTAAAGATATTTTGCAAACTATAATGAATAATCACTTTCAAAATGATTGAAAGTTACATTTTGGAGTGTTCTTCTATATCCAGGACATTATAAAAATAAAAATAAAGTTTTGTGAACATGATGTTATATATACTTTTTTTAAGTTAAAATATTTATTTTAGACTTCTATATACAATTGTGTGTGTGTATATGTGTAAAAATGTTAGTTTCAATAAATATTTTCAGGATTCTTTGATGGATAGAAAATGTAATAAATAAATAAAAACAACATTGTAATTGAGGTTGAAATATTTTGTAACTGTCACTATCAATTCAATGCCTTTCTGAATTAAATAAGTTCAAAAAGTGGTTCAAAGGTCTGAAACCACAGCCTATAATACATCAGAAACAGAACGCATTGTATAGAGCTATAATGATCTACTATATTTATATCACATATGCTTTTCTCATTGTAATACATAATACAGTCTGAGCATACAGTCTAAAAATGATGCTAACTTTCATCTCACACTTTGAAGTATATTTCATTTTTAAATGTTTGTTGGTATTAAATTTTTTATGTACCTGTTGTACACTGTGCCATTTAAAGATTTATGGAATGTGTCCTTCACATTTCACTATCTGAACCCCAACTTTTTAAGTCTGAAGTAGTAAAAAGAGTGACATTTGATTACCTTAGAGAAAATGCATTGGCATCTTATGAGGGCATTTGTCATGCTAATGGTCCTCCAGCTCAAGCTCTCACAGGCTGTGTTTATACTGCCAAGAAAATGCAGGTATGCTGTGAGATAAGTTTGGAATTAGACTGTTTTCACATTCCAGGGTCTCTGAAACACCAAAGTGTGCCCACTTAAAGCAACTGCGAGTGTGACCTCCAGATCATTGCCCCTCCAGAACGGCTATTGTTCGATCTCACCTCCGAACCCTCTCACCTCATTCAGCCTTAAACCTTCTGCATGTTGAGCAGTGATGAACCACACTGGGGCTCAGTCTCGAAAGCATATCCTATATGAGCATTGATTACGGGATATTATCTCTGATTGTATATTATGGACCTTGATGACTGTGATTTGTGCATTTACTAGCACTATAATGTCTTGCTATATGCTTCTTTTTTGTATCTCACTCTCATTTTCTGCTAGCAAACTTACTGCCTTGCACAATATAAGCAACAGTAAAAAAAAATCTGAATGTTAATGTGTGACTTGAGTATTAGCCTAATGCTTTTAACAGCAGCGTTAGAGCACACGCGTTGACCGAACAGACAGCCGTTGTTCACAAACAGGTCAATGTTAAAACCAGGAAAAAATGAGCAATCTAACCATGTAATTTAATAGGACCAGCTGATTTAAGGAGATGTTTGACCGGCCTGAAATGAATCCCTGTGGACGTGTGAACGGCTGTGAAATCAACAGTTGCTGCTGCAGATTTGAGCATGTCTTAAGTAGAAGGTTAAACTAAGGCCTGGTGTGGAACCACAAGAGTACTCCATCCCAAACACATGGCCGATGTGCGGTCAGGAAATAAGCTAAATGCTCACCAATACTGCAGTGAGAGACATTGAGGGCTCTGACTGAGGTTATAGATGTGATATATAGAAGTTATGTTGTACAGTATAAGTGATAAGTTAAAAGTAATGTTTTTTAATATCGAGGAATTGATTGCTTGTAAATAAAAACTTCCAAAAAAAGTTTTGATTAAAAGATTTAAACTCATAATTTCAAGTTATAAATCACAATACGGCAGAATTGCTAGATTTAAACTTAGAATTGCAGGTTTAAACACAAGACAAACTTGCAGTTCTGAAAAAAGTCAGAATTAGTATAAAGTGTGAGTTTATAACTTGCCATTGAGAGATACAAACGTTATAAATTCTAGATAATTTTAAGAAGAATATAAACTTGCAAATTCACTATTGCGAGGAAAAGTCTGAATTGTGAGAAAAAGTTAGAATTAACTTGTTTATTATTATTATTATTATTATTATTATTATTATTTTCATTGCATTTCAGAGATTTGTAGAAAATTAGACCCAAACATGGTTTTGTGAGATTTACACATCCCTGTATTTGTAGTAAGTATACCTGCAAGAATCTTTTAATATACCTTCTTTTAAAAAAAGAATTTAAAGGGCATCTGATGATGGATGAAGTATTAAATCGCTTTATGAAATTACCTCCATTCACCAGCTTTGTAGCAAGCAAACTATCACGTGGGTTGCCATGTTGTGGAAATGGTTTTACAGTAGCCTACTGTTTTTCACATTCAACACAGAGAGCCCAACATGTCACGTTATAACTGTCAGAACAATCACATTTCGTGTACCCATAGTAATAAAACAAAACATGCATAACATTGCATTAAATAGCCCTTGCACAGTTACACAATGTATTAATAGGGTGTGATTTAATAAAGGCTGAAAATCTATGGCGCCACTGGTAAATACCAGTCAGCTCAATATCACAAAAAGTGCATTAACTAACCATTATGTTTTTCATGTCTCTCAATCCATAGGTTGCTTCTAAGGCCTTGTGAATTTTCATGCATTGGGTGAGTAATGGGATGCTAAGTGAATGGAGTTTATATAAGGTCTCAAGTTCTATCTGTTGGCAGACTCAAAGACAGAAGACACCTTCCACCTGAGTCACACCATGTGTAACAGAGGCCCAGCTTCTACAACAACAAGAAATCGAATTCATGAGAAATCAAACTTTTAATGATCATTTGAAAATATTTTGATGTATTATGAAAAAATTATGTAAAATTCATAACTCAAAAAGTTCAGTAACACTATTTATTGCTAAATTAAACTAAAAAAAGACTTGCAGCAAGCAGGTGCACGGCTATGCATATTTACACATGAAGGATGCCTGTTTGGTGTTAAGAAAATTGGTCTGTCATGGAAAAATTATTAGGAAATATATGTTATTTTCCCTAAACGACTGTGGGAAAGTACACCAAAACTTTAGCTGTTCCTGGATGTTTACAGTATGTGTGTTGAACACCTGCTACTCTAAACATGTCCTCCTGAAGTTTTCCAACATTTCAACATTAAAAAAAGAAAATTACACTACCGTTCAAAATTAGTTCATAATAAAAAAAAAAAAAAAAAAAAAAATGACGTTACTAGTTTTATTAAATTAGGATGCATTCAATTGTTCAAAAGTGCAATTAATAATGTTAAAATATGATTTTTGTTTCAAATGCTGTTCTTTTGATTTTTATCATCAGAAATAATAATAATAATATTTTGGAATCACATATGTTTTCAATATTAATAATAAGAAATGTTTCTTGATTATCAAATAAGCATAATAGAATGATTTCTGAAGGATCAGGTGACACTGAAGACTTTGCATTACAGAAATAAAGTACACTGAAAAATATATTGAAACAGTTATTTTAAATTGTAAAAAATGTTTCAGTTCACACTGAATTTTTCATTAATAAAAATTCATTAATAAAAATACACCCTTGGTGTAAGAAAATGATCATATAATGTATGATATGACCCCAGTAAGGTCACTGTGGCACTTAAAGTGTTAAGAATATTACTGATATTAATCGAAATTGAACCTCCTTCAGCTTCTCTTATAAAAGTCTGTTTGGGCTCGCAGCAACACACTCATTTAGTATGTAAGGTCCCATAACAGCTTAGCTCCATTAGCTTGCTCTTGACTAATCTAATGATTACGCTTATCATTAACTCCCATGTCCAGTCTCATTCCTCACGAGTGCAAAAGGTCAAGAGGAAAACATTGGCTTTAAATTCACAGAGGTTGTATGTTTCTTTTAGAGGGCAGCACAAGTATGCTTACAGTAATGGCTCTGAAATGAGGCGGGTAATTGAGCTCTGTTTCCAGCCTCTCTTCCAGGTGTGAACCTTCTGTGGAAGACAATTAAATCATTAGTGCAATGTACCTCAACAGAGACCCACCACACGTTAACTGATTACACCATCCAGCAGGACTGTACTCTGTCGCAGCAGAACACAGTGCTAGTGACACCAAGGTCATGGGTTTGAATCTCAGGAAACGCATGTCCTTGAATGCACAGTCATTGCTTTGGATAAAAGTGTCTGCCAAATGCATCAACGTAAAGAACTGATAAATGTAAATGTTGCAGTATAAGTAATAATCAGCTACTTTAAAGCAATAAACTGAAATTTCACTTCTATATCCCACTGCTGCTTTATAGTATGGTAAATGTTGTAAATTATTTTGTTATCAATAAGTAAAATCTTATGTTAAATGTTAATGAATATTACAATATTATATTTCATGTGTACATCACAAAATTATATAAAACCTTTTTTGTTTTGTGTTCCAAATTGTGACAAAAAAAAGTAAAATAATGAAAAGTTTAATAAATGTGTTACTTGCTTTTTCTCTGTTATTATTTGTGAAACTTGAAAGCAATTTTCATGTAAAAAAAAAAAATTCCACATCATTTTTTTAGTTTATTTCAGAATTCAGTGTATATTTGTTACAATATACAAATATAAGTTAGAAATTTCGATTTTTCGAATGTTTTTAGGCTGTAATTTTATTGCTACATTGTTACGTTTTATTATATACAGTAAAACCCATAATATTGTGAAATATTATTATAATTTAAAATAACTTTTCTATTATATGTTAAAAAGTATTTTATGTTTGTGATGGCTATGAAGAATTTTCAGCAAACATCACGTTAGTCTCCATTGTCACATTATCTTTCAGAAATCAGAAAAAAAAAATATATTTTTTTTTATCAATTTTGAAAACAGTTGTACTGATTTTGTGGATACCATTATGGTTTTTTTTTTTCAGGACTTTATAGAATTTTTTGTAACAATGTAAAAGTCTTGTTTGTCACTTTTGATTTAATGCATGCTTGAATAAAAGTATATGTGTTTTTTTATGTACTGTTTAGGAGTTTAACAGTACTAAAACAGTACTAAAACCAAATCTCTTTAGCATGTGCACTAGTGACTGTATTTATAAACTCCACCCATGTCCCACGTCTCCTCATGATAAAGGAGAGATACCTCAGCAGAATCATTACTGCCATTCCCTGCCAGTGCTCCTTTACAGGGCCATTTATAAAGAAAACTAACAGTGGTGATTACATTTGGACACTGACTATCAGGCTAATTTAAGGATGATCGGGTCAGTGGAGTCCAATACACATGTAAATGTTCGGTGGTGCTGATTTTAGGGACACTGATGAACATTCAAAGGCTGTTTCGGCCAAATGTATAATATCTATATATGTGTAACCCCTCTCACCCGGGTCCTCTCTGACGCTCCGAGCGGGGCTCGAACCCGGGTCTTCCGGCATGGGAGGCGGACGCACTAACAAGGAGGCTAAATGGCTACAGCCACTAGCATCTGTCGCTAGTGCGTCTCTTGAGATCGGGGAGTGAGGTTTACCTGCACAGCACTACTCGCTGGCCTCCGTTACATATGCAGGACAGCAATAAATGTCTTGCTGATTCATTATGCAATGCATCACAGCTCTACGCTAATCTGCTTTCATGAGCAAATGCCTTTTTAATGCTATCTGTAGGGAAAATCCTAAACAGATAACAGAAAATAATGATATGATTTAAACAATGCACAGTGGGTGTGAAACAATTTGTAATAATCATTTTGAAGTTTGAGTTGCAGGAACATTGGGTGATTCATTTGTACAAGCTACTGTGCAGCAGAGGTTTCAGTACATTGTGCTATTAATATAACCCAGACAGCTTTCTGGATCTGGATGGAATGGATGCTGCCCTGATAGTACATAACACTGATTCAAGCCAGTGGTTGGTACAGCTGTGAGATAAAACATGGCTTAATATCCTTTAGTGTAGTGTATCCTTTAGTGCTGGTTTCGTCTGGCCAGAGGAGAACTGGCCCCCTGACTGAGCCTGGTTTCTCCCAAGGTTTTTTCTCCATTCTGTCACTGATGGAGTTCTGGTTCCTTGCCGCTGTTGCCTCTGGCTTGCTTAGTTGGGGATACTTAATTTCCAGTGATGCCGTCGACTTGATTGCACAGAAACTATTTAAACTGAACCGAGCTGTATGATGAACTGCCCTTTTGCATTATTGACACTATTTTCCTATTTAATGCTGTTCAGTTGCTTTGTTACAATCTGTATTGTTAAAAGTGCTGTATAAATAAAGATGACTTGACTTGACTTAGACAGAACCTTCACCAGCCATAAACCAAATTTTTACATGTTTTGCATTCATCCATTTGATATGCTTCTTTACACAAACCCAAACTTTAAACAACAAACTTTCAAAATAAATAGATAAATAATAGGAATAAACTACAAATTTCTGAACATGAAAAAGGGAGGTATTGGCAAACTTTCACGTGTAGTAAGTCAGTCCAGTAAACTTTAAAACCTGAAAAACCTGTTTGGAGACTTACAATAATTTCTTTATGAAAGTAATTGTGGAGCCTACTGTAAATTTCACCGGTCAGTCTTGTAACTAGGAATGTACTATAATGAAAAAACCCTTTTGGTGAAATGAAAATATGTGTGTTCTGTATGGACAGTAGGCCAAAGTTTAGCATTCTGGTGAAAGCCTGGTTTCACGTCCGTCTGGTCACTGGGAACATACAATAACCCTTGGAACATACTTTTTTTTTCTACAAATATTTGTGCAATGTACATACTTGGGGGTAGACCTGTCTGAGGTGAGATATTGTGAGATATATTCAGTCAGTATGCCCACTAGGTATTTACTATGTTCTCAGAAAACATGAATTGAATGAACTATCAGGACTTCGTTTTGTACTGTGAGGTAAACTTGCAGACAGTCCCTAAAGTAACCTAGGCGAATATGCAGCGAATACCAAAACCTAAAACGAACTTTACCGTGCTTTAAACTTCATCCATAAATAAAGCAGCAGTAGCGCCTGTAGGAGTCAGTAAACCTCTTCCAGCAACTGCGCCGCATTTCCGCTTCCACTGGACTCAAGAGTCCCTGCAAACAGAGCTGTGAGAGGCTCAGAAGCACGAGAGGATTCGGTGTATGTCACAAACACATGCATGCCTTATATAAGTGACGTCGAAAGTTTGTAGCAGCGCTCAGTCGGGATGCAGAATTAAAGTAAACGTGGAGGAAAGAGTTTGTTTTGGTCTTGGAGTGTTTGGCAGAAGCTCCCATTATTAGACACCAGTACAGGTAAGAGCATGTTTATGTACTGTAAACTCATAAAGGGTCATGAATGAGCTTTATTATTCACTGGTGACGCTGAATGCTCGTATGTATATCACTTGTTTTTGTGTTTATCTTCCGGGGTCTTCAGATGAGTCTTTATTTAGGCTACCTGTTGGAAAAGTTCTCTATTATTCTGCCTTTGATGTGATGATTAATAGCCTTCCAGAAACATCTCAAGTTGCTTTGTAAAAGAATGTTACAGTTCAGCCTGTTTTCTGAAATTGTACATAGAGAAACACTGTAAAAATATGTTAACAGAAAAACATATTCAAATGATCCAGTAAAACCTGTTCATTGTTGACTGTTACGTTACCATAAATAGTCAATTTTACTATGTTTTTCTTTTAAATGTTGGTAAGTAGTAAGTAGCACGAAAGGATGGCTGGACATAAATTATATTACATGTGTAAAATGTTAAAATTTATTATACATATTCTAAATAAGCAATGGTAACATTTTATATCATTTGGATGTGAACTACTGATCTTTTAAGTCTTCCGATCTCTAAGGGCTTGAAATGAACATTACGTGTTTCCAAAAAAAATTTATATTATTATACAATATGTAGCATGTCATGAAATGTAAGGGATGTAAAGAGAGTTGTTAGAGTTTGATATCTTAGTTTGACACGTAGGAGGAATGTTGGAGCGCAGATGAAAAGGTATTTCAGGAATCAAAGCTTAAATTCGGAGCTCTTTGAGAGACAACAGCTGAGAAGAGATCAATATGCTCTAAAGTGGCCAGTGGAGACACTATCTACTTCACAGTCACATGTTTTCAGCTGTCACATCACATGCATAGTCAAACCATGATTGATTCTAGTGTTTTATCAATTTTTCACATTTGGGAAGTTTTCTTTACACACTTACAGCCTTCGAAACTAATAGCCCTATTTTGAGGAATGCTGAGGTTATCTGATACCCTTTTAGGAGCCGTTCGTCCACAGCAGGGCATTTTTGTCCTTGCGTAAACAGCCTTCCCATTCTGGCTTTATGTCCATGTGGTCTTAGACATGGACGTTGTGCTTACAGCCTAGAAGATCAGAATGTATCCCTTTGACCCTGACCCTCAAATAGTGGTCAGGAAGTCATCATGACCACTGTTCTCCAAGGCCTTCTGCTGGGGAAACACATATCCTCTGTGCTGCAGGGAGGGCACATGGCACCAGTTTTTTGTGGCTGATGAGTCCCCTCCCCTATCAGCTTCATCGTCCTCTCTCTTTTAAAGAGCCCGTAATTAAACTCACCACACCGAGCTCTCGGTCTAATCAAACATTCTGCTGGATATAATTGTGTTTTAGCTCTTTATTGGAGTTCCCCTTGGAAAATTAAACCGCAGATATAACAACCATCAAAACCTTCCATTGCGGATAGTGTGAATGAGTATCCCCAAATGAATGCTTACACTGTAAACAAAGATTTTTCAAAGTCGCAAATAAAACACAGATTATTGGAATATTTTTTACAAGAAAATACTATTTCGGATTTTCTACAACTGCACAATTAATCGTTAAACACACATGCGATATTCCCAATGAAGCAAGTAAAGACTTTGAGTGAGTCGTTGAATCATTCATTCAAGAGATTTGTTCAAAAATGCTAATTCATCCAGTAATGAAGCATGTGAAGTATTTGAATGGGTCATTGAATCATTAATTCAAACAGTTTTTTTATTAAATAAGTTAAAATTAATTAGATATTTGTTTAACCTCTAGTAAATTACATTTTGTTGTCTTTCTACTTCAAAATGAAACATACTTATTGTGTTACTTTGTAATATTTACTAGCAATTTCTAAGCAAAAATTGTTTCAAAGTAAATCCCACCCTATTTATTTTTTTCCTAGTGTACTTGGCTTGTGAATATCATTTTGGAATAAATGAATCATCTCTAGTGTTTTTTTTTTTTTTTCGTATTAGTATAGTTTACGTCAGCTCTAGCTCTAACTCATCATCCTTCACTACTCTGTTTTTCCAGCCTGATGTTCACGAACGTTCCCATTATCTCTAGCCGACTAAACATCTACACACTCTCACACCCACACTGAGAACACAGTTGTTAAATCAACAGTTTTTGTCTCCCTTTGACCTCATTGGCTCATTCGCACAGTGCCAGGGTGTTCAGCGTGGGCTGGGATCACTAGCCACTGAAGGGAACAAGAGCTTCTCTGTGCCTCTGTGGGTACGGGACAGCATCAGCCTGAAAGTTCAAGCTATGACTTTGCAGAAACAGAAGAAAGATCAGCTTAACACCTCACTTACTGTGTGACATAAACACTGATAATGATGACATCTTGAGCAGTTAGTCTGCATGGCAATTGGGCTCTGTGACATCACTGCTATAGATGTCATAGTTGTAAAGATGTTATATTACTTGATGTAGAGCAGAAAATGTTTTGAAAAAAAAAGAAAGGAAAAAAACAGCTTAAATTGAACTGAAATCTCACAGTTTGGCTTAAATTTAATGTTTTTGTTATTTATTTTAAGGGGAAAGTTTGTGGAATGCATTCAAACATGGTAAAATGTGTTAACCGGAGCTGAGAGGTAGCTGAAAACATAATCATATTTGTGTGTAGCATCCTCTGACATTTATGCTGCTAAGCTATATATGCCATAGTCTAATACAAATATTAGGGCTGCAACTAACGATTATTTTGATAATCGATTAATCTGTCGATTATTTTTACGATTAATCGATTAATCGGTTTATGTACTTATATTTTAGTTTTTTCCATTTTTTCCCCAAGTAAATTATTAATAAAGGGTCTTTATCATTCAGCATAGATTTTTAAGAGATTTTAACCAATTGTAAACAATCCTTCGAAAAAAAGTGCCAATGGCATGAAACCTGAATGGAACTCACAATTTAAAGTAAAATCCATCAGAAGGTTGTCCAGAAAAAAAAATTGGGACACACACAAAAAACCTGCTGTGTGAAAAAGAGCAGTGAATACTTAGAAAAGAAGTGCATTTTAAATATACTCAAACATTTACCTCTCTCATTCAGTCATAATTAGGCTGCAAGTCTGAATTATGAACTGGTAAACGACAAACTGATAACATAACATGTTTGTAAAGCTTTAAATGTTAACTGTTAAAAGCAATGTTATCAGCTTTTACGACTAAACATTTGCAAACAACCTTGTACTGGAGAATCTGCACAAATAAAATTCTTAGGGGCCGTTCACATATCGCACCTAAAAACGCGTGGAAAACGCTAGTCGCGCCGCTTTCTCCTTCTTTCCAAAGCGCTCGGGCAGAAGCGCCCCTGAGGCGTCTGCCTTTGCTAAGCAACCATGACGTGCTCTCTCCATGACGTGCCCTCTCCATGAAGACCCGGAAATTTCAGCAAAGGATAAATGGATGCGGTGTGGACGCGCCTGGAAAAACGGGCGCATCGCACCGCGTGCGTGTCGCGACCGCGTCGCTTCCATTATGAGAGTGCATACTGCGCGCCTACATAGGAAATAACGAACTTGAGCACGCAAAAGACACGATATGTGAACGGCCCCTTAAACAGTTCAGTAGTGCAGAGTTTACAGGTTACTCTTCATTTTGAAGGCTCAAAGTAAAGTACTCCCACTTCCCGCTGAATGCTGCAGAGACGCTGTTCGGGAAGCACGTGACATAAAACGAGGCCAGCTATTGGCTATTCGCTACTTCACCTGCTGTACTGGCTGAGTAAAACCTCCGGTGGCTCATTACTGCCACACTTTGGTCACCGCAGATTTGAAATATGCACGAAATGAGCCGCTTATGGCAAATAAAATTTATTTAGCGACGAATCGATTACTAAATTAGTTGACAACTATTTTAATAATCGATTTTAATCGATTAAATCGATTCGTTGTTTCAGCTCTAAAAAATATAAAAACTGCACTATATATATATATATATATATATATATATATAAAATATATATGAAGGAAATTAGGATATTACAATGATTTCTGAAAGATAATGTGGCAGCGAAGACTGGCTTAATGATGCTGAAAATTCAGTTTTTACATTTACATTTACATTTATTCATTTAGCAGATGCTTTTATCCAAAGCGACTTACAGATGAGAACAATTGAAGCAATCAGACTAATGAGAGAACAACAACATCATACAAGTGCCCTGACAAGTCTCAGTTAGTCTAGCACAGAACATGTAGCTAGGTTTTTTTCTTTTTTTCAATAATAGAATAGGAATTAAAGGAATACATTTAATTATAAAATACAAAACGGACATTTTAAAAGTTTGATCATATAAATGTAATCTATCTTTGTGTGTGTGTGGTCGTGTGTGTGTGTGTGTGTGTGTGTGTGTTTGTGATAACTATATGGCAAGTACATTCTTGTCTATATTTTGACACTGACTCAATCACATGCTGTTGTTTACAGTCATTCTATTTTGGAGAGCGGACTGTGTAGGTTTCATGTGGGGGAAAAAAGAGCAGTCTTTCTGTTTTAAATATTATGCTATGTTTTGTGGCATAACACAAATTCCCAAAGATGAGATGTTGATAAGGTTGGAGTTTTTTTTAACATGAATGTGTTTGTGAATGTGTTTCAAGGTTGACAAATCACCGATGCCTAATGGTTTATGGCATGCTGTTTGCTGTGTCCTTTGGTTTATGTGTGCCTGTTCCAATGAAACCATCTAAAAGAAGTTGCCCACATGTTTAGTGTTCCCTGTGGAGTAGTTCTTCCTGTCAGTTTTCATAGGTAATTGAAAGCAATTGTCTTTTATGTAGGTTAAGCTCTGTTTTGACCTTTTTCAAAAGCACCAGAGTTGATGTGTTAATGTGTGCCTGACACACCTCTGTGATGCTATAGGGTGTTTAGGTTGGTTTCCAAAGCATTGCTATGCCATTTTATGGTGTTATAAGTGTTTAACATGTTTCATGCAGTTTGTAGGGTGTTCTGTTTGGTTGCGAAGGCTATGTATAGTTCCTTGGTGGTTGTTAAATAAGTGTGCCCCAAGTCTGGTTAATGTCTTATAATAGCACACCTCTCAACAAGCAGTATAATTTGAGATATTATTCATGTTGGTTGCCCATAGGTGCTGAAGTTTGTTCAGATGACATTTTCAAGTTCTATGTTTCAGAACAGTTATGACCATTATATTCCATCAGGCTCCTGGTAGATCTAACACTTTGAGAATGAGAACATTGACTTACATTGCTGTAATCCAAAGCATATGGATTCTTCTGATCAGAATGAAGTGTGACTTTTGTCGTCTTTTAGTTGAGTTTTGTCTACTGCATCATCAATGCAACGGCATGTTCTGGTGGGTCATGTTTTATTAAGTTGGAAATTAGATCATCGTTAGGAAAAAAATGACCACTGAAAACCAAGAGCGGAGATCATTCAGCCAAAGGTTCCAGTGAAGTCTTCCATTACTCCGTTTCTACTCCAAATATGTAGGCCAAAGCAGTGTGACGGTTTGTTCAGAACATGTTTGGGGGCTCAAATGATGGTGTCATAGGCAATGCGAGAGTTTGACTAACCAAATCCAGATGCCTTCTACTTTAGCCTTGGATCTGTTACGCTGCAAATTGAGGGAAACCACATGCACCATTGCAACAGACAGTTTATTACAAGGTTTTGAAAAAAGGGTTATTATGAATCATTCATTTTAGGGGATTTCTAGTGTTAGTTGGCCCTCCAGTCATAAAAGAGTCTGTGAGATGTACAATCTATTAATATTTTGAATGTTGTTGGCTTGATTTCCATTTTGTACCAACATCCATTTACCATTATGTTTTTGAATGCAGTATATGTCACTGTTTTGAAAGTCTGCAGCAAATGATTTTTACCCTGGTCTCCTAATCAACCTGTTGAGTTTATTGCAATAATGACTTTGTACATTACCATACATTTATACTTGACATATCCTGATTTTATGATACTTTTAGCTGTAGAGAAGCATCATAACCTACCCAATATCATGAAATGTGACCGGTTTTTACAAGTTGGCAATTTAATATGAAATACATGATTTTTAATGAAAAAAAAAAAGCTAGCATGAAGGTCCAAACTCAACACTAAACCTAACCCTCATAGGGGCCTAAGCAGATAATACGAAATTTTTTGAATGAGATTGCACAAATTCATATGAAACAATGTCATGATAGTGTGTTGATACTATAATGATCATCAGTTCCAACACTCATTTTTTAGTTTGATTAGGAGAAACTGCTGTTCACTTATCAACACTTCGACCCAAAATATGAATTGAATGTTTAAAACCGGACGTCTGTACCTAGAAATGCATGCGGCACAGTGAGATGGAGAATGGGGCCCTGGAGAGCCATCCTCACAACCTGAATGAAACCCAGCTAACTGCACACAAAGGGACCTTTTTGGCAAAGCACAACCATCTCTTGTGTCCCTCTCTGCCAGCACTCAGTTCAAAAGCACTTTTGTGAGCCTCTATATAGTTAAGGCTTTTTCAGAATTACTACCTCACTGTGGCGATTAAAGATGTGGTTAACTACAGTATCGCTTGGCCCGGTCCTCTTCACTGTAATATTATCACTGGGAATTAGATTCTTTACTCTTAACAGGGAGGAAGCAAGTAGCTTGGGAATGTAAAGTAAAGTATGGTTTGTGCTGTTGATGACATGTTCAAACCTGTCGCTGAAAGTCTCACTTATCAGATAGGCAGCTTCATATAGTCATTTCGTTAAACAAATGTGATTTCCCTGTTTTGCCTCAGCTTTACCTCTTAAAAAGTGTTAGACCCTTTTTTGGATCCTTTCCTGGTGTTCCATAAAGCCTGTGAGATCTTAAGAGAGCAACTGAAGGCGATTTGTGTGGCAGCTATCCGGCCATGTTTTGTCGACCTTATATAAACCCTATATGACGTAGCTTTAATGCAGTCATGAGCGTATCAGAAGGCAGCAGAAAGCTTTTTTGATTGCCTCATGTCCCTGCAGAGCTGGTAGTCCTAGGCCATCCTGTATCACATAACTGTATATGGTGTTGGCAGATTGAATGCTTGCCAGTGTTCACCCTTCTTGTTTCAGAAGAGACTGCCTTGTCATTTAGTCATTTATTTATTTTTTATTAATGTCATTCTGCATTACAGGAATACATCTGAAAAGAGATTATTTCTTTCATATTTAGTCCTCAGGTGAACTTTTTCTGCTCATGGGGAATTAGATGCTTTATTAACCATTTCTGTTAAAGTGAGTTGTAATATCAATACCATATTCTTTATACTTTGTCGCCTTGCGGTAAATGGCACTCGGTACATGTCTGGAATTCTGAGTCCCTTTTTCCCCCTCTTTCCCCTTTCCTATTTTTAAGTGTGTTTCTTTTGGCCTAACCTTTGTCTACGTGTATGAATCTTTGGATTGAACAATAAAGGATAGCCTTTCATATAATTTTTTGATACATGGCCAAGCTGATATGTAAACGGTCAGAAAAAAAGAAAGACCCCCCCCCCCCCCAGAAATCTGATAAATGCTTAGTGTTTAGCCCTGATGTCTTAAGAACAGACTGATGTTCATGGTCACTGTCTCTATTCAAGAGTCTAAAGGCATTGAATTTAGCTACATGAGTTACTGTTTAATTTGCTTTATTGCATGGGAATTCCAAAAACCTTTGTTAATATGTATTTTTAGGGGTGTCACGATTTCGATTTTAAATCGAAATCGATCGAAATTAAGTCACAGTCTCGAACTTCGAATTAAAAAATGGAATCGTCGATGCTGCCACGCCCCCATGTTGTATGACGGCAAATCAATGACAAAAATAACCGAGCATTCAACTGATGCTGGCGCGCGCGCTATATGGCTTCCGCGAGAGGAAAACTGAATTGGATGCGAAGAAACGGGAGCCCGCGAGCTCATTTCAAACTCTCGCGCGCGCGTGACATTGCTTGACATCACTTGATTGTTTTGGGTCTTGTAAAGGGTTGTGAGCCATCAAGAAAACCAGCTGAATTATAGGTTCTGTATTTGAATTGAATGCAAACAGGTTGCAAAATTGTAATTGTATTTTGAATTCAAGGAAGCCGAAAAAATTGTTTAAGCTGTTATGAAAGTGAAAGTGAAGTGACATTCAGCCAAGTATGGTGACCCATACTCAGAATTTGTGCTCTGCATTTAACCCATCCGAAATGCACACACACAGAGCAGTGAACACACACACAAACACTGTGAGCACACACCCAGAGCAGTGGGCAGCCATTTATGCTGCGGCGCCCGGGGAGCAGTTGGGGGTTCGATGCCTTGCTCAAGGACACCTAAGTCGTGGTATTGAAGGTGGAGAGAGAGCTGTTCATGCACTCCCCCCACCCACAATTCCATCCGGCCCGAGACTAGAACACACAACCCTTCGATTGGGAGTCCAACCCTCTAACCATTAGGCCACGACTTCCCCCACGACTTATTGTGTAGCTATAGGCAACATGAGGTGATTTATCAAAGTTTTTGCAATCTAGTTGTTGTTTTTTTCTTCTCAAATCATACAAAATTAAGCCAGACCTCAAATTGTAGGATTTACACCAGTGCCTCCCAACAGAACAGCCCTTGAAATGCATGGTTTGTGAAATCAACTAGTATGTGAGGTTGTACCACAGAGTTTGATTAGTATACAAGTAAAAGTTTTTCTTGGAAGACTTCAAAAAGGTTGCTTGCATGTTTGCATCAGTTGTATCTGATTGACTGTGGTGAACTGCTGGCTTGGTGATTCACTAATGCTACATTAGTTTTACCATCACACTTTAACATAATCTGTTTGATTGTTGAGTGAGAGTCTGCAGCAGCTGATGAATTTCAGGTGATAGACACATGGTCTGTTTTGATACATTTGATCATTTTTAACCTATACAACAGCATCCCTTATATCGGATGATAATACTGGATGGATGATTACCAGACATATACCATAGAATTTCCTTTAATGGTTCCACAAAACATTGTATTCCAGTGGTATCATGTCCAAAAAATTCCGATACAGTGATAACTTCTGTATCTGATTTGTATTCATCCAGTAACAATTTATTTTTCTTAGTTTTTCGTTTGGTTTCTGTTAGATGCAGCAAACTGTAGAAATGTCTTGTCAGTAATGCTTTTTGAAAGGCAGTAATTATGTACTAAGTGTGGACTCTAAATTTAGACATGAATGATATGCTTAACAGGGTCAGTCTAAAGTGTTCTGTAATTCTAGCCCGGTTTTCATGTCAATCATTAGCACTTCATTTTTAAATGGCTTAATAGCTGGATAGCTTGCAAATTTTGCACAATGTCTAAAGAACATTTTGTGCATGGCACAAGACAGCTTGGATTAATAAGAAAAATTATTGATTCATGGTTTAGAAAATACTGCCGGAATAACAAAATGCATAGGAAAAAGACGATCAAGGATGCCGCCATATTATGTGATCAAACGTGCAAATGTGATATATATTCAATTCTATTGTTGAGATGCTCTACTATGATTTCATTTTTTTTGGCGGTGTTTTTACCTGTGGTTGTCTCTCAGGATTTGGGCCAGATGTTTGCTCTAGTCCTGTGGTTTGGAATGTGCTTCATAATTGCTATATTGCTTTGGCTGTTTCTGGGGAGGTTGTTTTCCATTCAAAGGTGTGGCAGTGCACGGAGATGTGCTATGCAATTTCACCTCTGACAATAATCATGGAGATGTAGGATTTTTCAAGGAGTAACTGACCTTCACTCAGTATAAAATAGCAAGATTTACTATTTTTGTCATTTTAGTAAAAAAAAACTCGTTAAGATGGTCAAATAAGACTAGATTTCACTTTTTCGAAATAAAATGTGTGGTGCTTGCAGAAATCACTCCTACAGTTCTAGGGTGTTTGTTGTGGTTGTTATGAGGTTACGAAGGTCTTCTGAGTTGTTGCTTACAGGCTTAAGCAAAAGAACAGAGCCCTTTTGACATGTACGTTTACACGCCTGATTTTTGAGAGAACTTGCAAGAATAAATGCATGCAGGAGGAATCTATTTAAATGAGTAGCTACAAGTCAAGTATCTTTGTGAAACTTAAGTACAAGGCCTAATTTTTGGTTTGGACCTTATAAAAAATAATTGATGCATACATTCATGCTGTATGTATAAAAAAAATTCTGTTTAGTAATATAATTTATTTATTGTTAATAATTTAATTAGTTTTTAATATTATAATTTGTTTTACAATATTATTTTTTGCATTTTATTAAATTTTATTTAATTATTTAAAATATATAATTAAAAAAAATTTTTTTTTTAGTACTTTAAAAATAATTTATTCCTGTGATGCAAAACTGAATTTTCAAATCTAAATCACATCGGTTGAAGTAGTTTGAGCAATCTAACCAATAGGTTTTGGATGTTTCTCACACATTTTCTACAATTACTGACTCATCAAGTCCGATGTGAAGAAATTTACAAGTTGTGTTACCGGTTGTTACATGATATAGGTGGGTGTGACAATGTATGATCTATCTCGGATGATTTATAGAGACATTTACTCAAACCATATGTATGTAACCTGCTCTCATCCCATGATGTTTTGCTGCTTCCTATGGGAGATTGAATGTGTCCAGCTGGTTTTGGCAGGATGTGTTGTGATGCATTGGCTGTGTTTGGATAAGACTTTCAATGAGGGGGAACTGAATGAGCTCCACACCCATTATATGGCACTCAGCGGCAGACCAAAGAACAGAGGGTGTCAAGGAGAGGGCATGCAGTGCTGGTGTGTTTACTGAATGTAAGCCAAGTGAACCCAACATTGATGGTTGGTCTTCAGAAGGCATAGGAGAGTAATGTTGGGAGATGGAAATATTTACCACAGTCTAGAAATGTAAGACTGAGATTTACCAAACACACTGATGCTTGACATCAGCATCATTGATTTTGTGGTGTTCTGGTTGAAGGTTCTTCCTGCATGCACTGTTTTAATAATTGCTTTTGGTCAAGGTTAACATGTTTTGAGTTTAAAAGTTTCCTTAAATGTTTTGAGTAATTCTCAATTTATCAGGTTCTACAGTGTACGTAAGTTTATTAGTCAGACTATTTATATCACTTGCCCCCTTTATCAGTCAGTTCGCCCTGTTTCAGGGTTGTTTCATTATATGGAAGGTTAAAATCAATGTCAAAGGACAATTTTTTAACCGGTCATATCAGTCCAATCTTCCGTTCCATATTTTGAAGGAGTTTGATTTACTGGAAGACTTTAACATTTTCAGACCTGAGTTAAAGAAGAGCATTTATTGAACCGCTAAAATTAAGACTGAAATCTTTGGATTTTATTTGTTTGTTTGTTTTCTACAGTTTAAATTCAGTTTTGATCATATGTGATTCCCTTTTGTATTAACCTCTATATATAGTTATTTATATTTATATAATATATATTATTATGTAATGAAATGTAATAATTTGTTATAGTGCTGTTACAGTGTTATTGTAGTAGTAGTAATAATAATAGTAATAGTTGTTGTGGTTGTTTGTTGTACAATGATGTACAGAAAATAAATTAACCCTTTAAGTTACTTTTAAGGCCTTTTAATACCAGAGCAGAAAAAGAGATTTACATTGTAGTGTATAATTGTATTTAAACATCTGTGTGGGTGTCCATGCCTACAGAGATACTTCCAGAATTCTCCCTCCAGTGCAGGAACAGAGTGGGCTGTTGTGTGACACAGCGTTACCCAAACAGGCTCAATACAAACAAGGTTAAGCCAAAAAAAGACTGTTGATGTTTTAAAAACTACACACTGTGCAGACCTCTATTCCAAGCCACAACAACTATAAAAACAAGCAAAAGTCATTAATGATATGGGGTCTCAATGGAAAATTCCAGAATGGTTCTATTAAAAATGCCACGTATGGCGCTGCGGTTTTTTCAGATATAGAGAATAAGCAAGAGAGAGTAACAAGTCATTCAGCATGATCGCTTTGTCAAAAATAAATGTCTTATTTCTGTCTTCACCCTGGTCAGCATCAGATTTACAGTGTGATGTCAGACGTGTTGTGAGAACTTAGAACTTAGTTTCTTTTTTACTTACTCATTTACATATTTTTATTTATATTTTTAATTTTATTTGTATTTATTTACTTTTATTTGCCTTTTTTTACTTGTATTTATTTATATATATTTTTAAATTCCTCATAAACTCATTTAATTTGCTTATTTAATTATTTATTTTATTTTATTTACTTTAGAATAAAACCAGGATATTCTAGAACTATTAGAATCATTCTAGGAATTTCTACAGATGGAAAAATGAAGAACTGGACATAATTATGTATCAGGAGTTGATTGGGTTATGAAAAGTGTTCACTGCATACCAGATATTTATTCAGACTAAATGTCTTTTCTACCACCATGCTTGTGTAGATATTTGGCAACGTAAAACCCATGTGGAATACTGAAAATCATTTTGTTTGGAGCCATGTGGTATTTTGCCATGCGTAAAGTTTTCAGGGCATTAAAATTGTAACATTGTTGGTATGATGTCCTAAAATAGAAGCTGTTATTGGATTTTAACAGTGTGGCCCTTTTTCAAGAAAATGATTTATGTATTTAATGCTCAAATTTTTTTATGGATCAAGGAATTTGTTGCTGCCAATAACAATCGGCACATTTGAACAGTTAGAGTTTCCCCTTCAACCTTTCAAAGGAACAACCAGAGGACTAAAAATCAGCACATTTGGTTCCACATCCACTCCAGCTTCCATCAATTTCCCTGTCAAGCCTGATGGGAACACACCATGTTCGTTTAAATCAACAAGCAGAATTATTATTATTTTTTTGCAAATGACCTACTTATTAAGAGGCTGGTTTCTTTAAAAATTTCCTTTTGTAATCCAATTAAGAAAATGGGTCTGTACGCAGTATGAAAAATAGCATTCAGTCATCAGACAGATAAGTCTGTCAAATAAGTAATTAGGTCAAAATCAGGTGTTTCTTACTCTCTCTATATAGACGTAATTAAACTTCTGTGGGTTTTTCTGTCAATGGGATGGTGTGTTGAAAATCTACAGAGTGAGACTTGTGGTCTGGACGGGCTTGCTTCCAGTCAGGTTGTCTCCTTCGGCCCGTTTAAGTTGTTTTCTGCTTTTGTTCTCCTCTACAGGGAAAGTGTCAGCTATATAGCATTAAAAATTAAGCAGTGAATCTCAGTAGGGTAGTAATTAACATCTTATGTAAACGGGAGTATTTGAAATCATTGCAGCACAAACCTCAAAGTGTTTGCAAAGCACTAAAGGCTAAATTAGACATTAGACTATAAATTACAATAATGTACTGAGGTCAAGTTCAAAGTTAATGTTAATTTGGTGTAATTCAATTTATCAAGGCCCTTAAAGCATGGGTAAGAAGGCTATAAATAGATTAAAAGTGATCGATTACCCAAAAATACACATGTTCATGTTCTTCTAAACCCGTATGATTTGCTTTCTTTTAGGGGACACAAAAAATGTTTTGAAAGACTATAGAAAAGGACCATAAAAGCATCATAAACGCCTTCTAAAAACACTTGATGCCTTTGTGTGAGAAACAGACTGAAATTTAAGCCATTACTGCCCTTAAATCTAGACATCACCCATGTTGAGATGCCTGATTGATTGAATGAATCAGTCTTTTGAATTGTATCTTTTTAATTAATCATTTGATCTAGTTCACATAACCAGTCTGAATTATTTGTGAATAAAGACTTACATTTTGGTCAAAGGTATTGGATGACTTAAAGAAAACTTGAAATATAGTCTGATTTGTGCCATTTTTTGAAATTTTAAAGCGAAAAACCAGCTGCATTCTCCAGAATATCTCATTTGTGTCAAATCCAAGAAACAACGTAATTAGTGTTCACAATTACAACAACATTGGTAAATTGACTTACAGTAACTTTCATACTTTGTGGGAACTGTCCCTTTGTCGATGTTAAAAAGCAGTGTAGAAGTCTTATTCACCCACCCATACACCATGTAATGTTAAAAAAATGGCTGCTTAATTAAGTACCAAAACTTGTGCCATGTCTATCTGCTGAGAATATAGATGTCCTGTTTGGTATGCTGGACTTGCAGGTTTCTGAAGATCCTAATTGTCCACTGTGACGGTGGTCCCTGAGACAGGTAACTGAATAGTTCACTCCCTGAAGCTGAGATGCATAGTAACATCTGGCTCTCTGAACAGTCGTGCGTGGCATTGCCAGGAGAGAGACCTGCACACAGATTTTGTCAGGTGTTTGTACTCTAAGGGAAAGCTAAAGAAAGCAGTTTCAGTAGAAGTTCAATTTGATAACTCTACAATTGAGAGTTCATTGCAGCTTTCTGCAGTTTGCAGTGTGATCAAACACAACATCTGCTCTGACTTAATGTGATTGTTTTTTTCTTCAGATGCTTCAAATGAAGGGTTAAGGTCATCTTTCATTTGGATGTATTTGATGAATTAAAAAGTGAAAGGCAAGAAACAAACAAACAATGAGAGGCTTTTTGGGTATCTTGAGTGCAGCTCGAATGGTTTACATTTTGCTAAATTTCTTTCTGCTCTATCCAGTTTTGCTGGCCAATGTTAGAACGAGTGTAAGAAGATTATTTTAACTGTGTACCTTATATATAGATTTGCTTACATAAGCAGCACTTACATAAATTCTCAACCCCTGGAAGCAATGCTTTTATAACAGTGGTAAATAGAGACAAATGAGCATCTCATTTTAGATTATTTTATAAGATTCATGCAGGTGCTTCATGGATTGGGAAACAAATAACCAACTACAAACTAGGTCAGTCATACTCTAGTGCCTTTTATTAGCAAATAACACCGCCTGCTGTGCTGATTTTGGACAAACTTCTGGGGAATTTAGGAATACATTTCATAAGAAAGTTGATTATTTTTTTTGGACATGAATTATGATGCTTTTATTAAATATTGAAGAGTTAAAGTGGATGTATCAGCTTTGTTTGGGAAGGATATGGCGATCTGTATTGCACTGACACCAGGCAAGGTTTGTCTCAGTCTTAATGGCTATGTGTGTTTTGTTTAAAGATTCCTTGCCATGTAGCAGATACTTTTCATCCAAAGCAATTAGTATCCTGATTGCAGTTAGCTTCCCCCTAGAGAAGACGGCCAAGGACACAGTGTTGATTGCGATGGCAGTAATAGATCCTGCAACGTTTCTGTTAGCAGTCCATGTTATTAACCCTAAAGCACTCTTGTTTTCTTTTTTTCTTCGACCTGATGTATTTGCTTTCAGTGGTTGGCCTGTATGTCCAGCCCCCAAAGATTATTCAGAAATTGGATTTAACCTTTTGACTGTTTTATGTATTCTCTTTATGAAGGTCCCCTTTCAGCAAACCTCTCCAGTCTGCTCTTATGTTTTTATTGCAATTTTCAGTGAGGGTCAAAGTTGATCTCATGTTTTTTAGCAGGAAAGGTTTCTACACGATCAGGGTTGCCAGTCTCTCTTGTGTGTGAACACAGAGGCAGTGTGCTTTGTGGTGACCATGTAGCCTGCAGTAATGGTTCGCCTGTCCATCTTAGATTGTACCTAGATTATTTAATATGTCTCTTATGCTCATATGTGACCCCGGACCACAAAACCAATCCTAAGTCACTGGCCAAAAAAAAAAACATTGTATGTGTCAAAATGATCAGTTTTTCTTTTATGCCAAAAATCATTAGGATATTTAGTAAAGACCATATTCCATGAAAATATTTTATCAGTTTCCTTCTGTAAATCAGAAGGAAAACTCACTGCATTGCTAAGAATTCATTTGGACAACTTTAAAGGTGATTATCTCCGTATTTAGATTTTTTTGCACCCTCATATTCAATTTGTTGTTTCTTTGCCAAACATTGTCCGATCCTAATAAACTATACATCAATGGAAAGCGTATTTATTCAACTTTCAGATTATGTATAAATCTCTAAAAGAAATTGACACTTAAGGCTGGTTTTGTGGTTCACAGTCACATATGCTCTAACATTATAAAACACTAAAACTGTTTTTTCAGGATTCTTTAATGAAAAGAAAATTCAAACACCATTTATTTAAAGTATTTTTTTGTCCAAAAAAAAAAAAACTGTCACTTTTGATCAATTTAATACATCCATGCTGAATAAAATTAGTAATTACTTTCAAAAGGGAAAACAACAGCAACAACAGCAACTTGCCCTTGAACTTTTGAAGAATTGTACTGTATACACTTTACTTTTTACTAATGTTTCCAGAGATCAATTAATGTACACATTTAGCATATTCAAAGGTGCATTACAAATCATACCCTGCATCGATTTGCATCACCATTATATCGTTTCCAGTAATTCTTAAAAACTTCTAGAACTTGTGGTTGTTATGTAAGAGTTTCCATTTCTGTGGTATCTTTAAGTGGGTAGATTCTCCAACCATTTATGAGTTATAGTCCTTTTTCCCCACTTGTTTCCAATAATGTTTTAAACAGATATCAGCACTTGCTATTTATTTTGGAGAAAAAAAGCAAGAAAAGCATTCAGAGAGTAAAAAAATGACTAATAAACCTCACATCTTCACAGAAAGTATTTGTCTTTGAACATTGCCAAAATATGTATTCATAATTTCTTTAGCAAAGAAACACAGTACAAACCTATAAAAAATATATATATTGGGGTAATAAAAACTTTTCTAGCAGAAATCATGCTTGTTCTTATTGGTATCATTTTAAACATTGCAGTTTAGGTTGCAAATGTTCAAAGTGTTTATCCACGTAGTCGACAATACTCCGTTTGTGCAAATTTTCATTCAAGGTCTCTCATCTGTAGCAGAGTTACAAAACTGAATCCAAGTTACAGTATATCAATCCTGTTTTCCATGTCTGGAGCCTCAGGACCCATTTCTCCTTATCTAGGTTCTAAATTTGGATGGTTTGCCTCTATGAGGGTGAGTCAGAAAGATTTGATCATGAGATATATGGCGTGTGTGTCACAGCGAGTGCTTTTGGAAACAACAATTAAATTCATTGTTCTAATCATTTTGTTAAGTGCACATCTTTCATGCACGTTGCTTAATTTGTAAGTTATGTGAGCTGTGTTTCTGATCTCTGTACATTTGTCGCCACATGTACTATCTCCAGTGAGGGAGTCAGCGTGTTGACATGAAACCCCCAGAGCATGTGTCGGATGACCAGGCTTGATTTAGCCAGGGTGTGGAAGTGCAACTGGCTAATAACTATTCAAGCACTGTTTTTCCTGGCCTTTCTTTGACCCTCTGCATGGATGTATCTTCAAGAGCAGGAACGTGATCAGGGGGTGAGTGTTGACTCAGGCTGGATTGTCTTTAACCTTACTCATATTTGGCTGTGGGTGTGCTCAACTGTTGGGGATGAGTGAGACTATCAGGGCTTTATTTGCTAGAGATGATACAATATAGGATTGATGAACAACACCTCAGATATGAAGGCCAAAGATAAATAAAGTGCATTTATAGAAACTAAGACCTCTAGTAAATGCCTCATTCTGTGTTAAAGTCTAGGAACACAATACATGTGGCAGAAGTTTGGTTGTATTTAAACTCAATAACTTTTTCTCAACTGAATGCAGTTATTTAGAGTTGTTCTCCTGTGAAATATAGCAGCTTTTTCTAAACAGATGTTACAGTGTTCGTAGTTTACTTGTAGTGAGTGCCATCTAGTGATGACAAGCTGGCAGTATCTTTCCAGAATCTTATTAACAATCCCACAAAGCAGCATTCAACTTTGAGTGGTTACTTCAGTTATAGAACCAAAGAAAAAGTGTTTTAATTAGGTAAAAGCATTACTTTGAGTAGTATTATATATATTATATATATATATATATATATATATATATATATATATATATATATATATATATATATATATATATGTATGTATATATATATATATATATATATGTATATATATGTATATATATGTATATATATATATATATATATATATATATATATATATGTATATATATATATATATATATATATATATATATATATATATATATATATATATATATATATGTATATGTATTTCTGCTCCTATGCATATATATATATATATATATATATATATATATATATATATATATATATATATATATATATATATATATATATAAATAAAATGCATAGGAGCAGAAATGTTATATTTAAATATACTTTGGCTCATAATGAATGCTATAAACATTGATAATCTCAAATTATGTATGCTATCAAGGCATATCTAGGGATAACCCAGTCGGTAAAAAAAAAATCTAAAACTTATATGGAAAGTGGTCTCAGACAGGGAAAACGATGGTTTTAAGGACCTTTTTTTTTCTTTTTTTTTTTTTTTTTAATCTATTGTCTCTACGGCTTTATTGTGAGTTTAGAATCCAACAAGCTATAGTAACTGGAAATGCTTTAATTTACGTTAAATCACACCTTTAGGTATGTGTGATGTTTCTAGTAAAGATATCATCTAGCAGAACCTCTGCAGCTTGTGCAAAAATCAATACCGCTCAAATTGAAATCTGTCGACAGCTCTGCTGTGGCGCTGGAGGAAGCAGTCGAGGTAATTGGAAACTCCAGAAGCAGCACATTTGATATTTGTTCACAGGCAGGGAACTCCCACGGGCCATTTATTCATATCATATCATATGGGTACAGGATGGGCATCCCTGACTCAAAATCAATGTGATTGTCCGATTACACTGAAGATAGACTTATTACTTGCTCGATCGATTTTGATTCCATCCACTAGAGGGCAACATACAGTTTGGTTTCAAATAAATGTGTTTCACTATAATCTGCCCTAGCATGCTCATAATGTACACCAGCAAGTTACTAATAAATGGGCTAAGACATTTGCACCTATTTGTTCTCCCATCTAACATCTGTTTAACAAGCTGTTTCCAGTTTGCAAGGTCCTTCTTCATTATACTCAGAACAGGATGAAAGAGACCGTCAAATTAGACCAAATAAGTCCTGGGACAGGCAGATCCATTCATTAAATCATGGGTCATGAACTGCCTTTTTTATTATTTTGAACTGTTCTCTGTGGTACTCTTATAATGTTATCAAGATTTTACATAGAAAAACATAATAATTCAGAAGCAATAGGCTATTTTCTGTCCTATTTTGACTGCTATGATTGGTTAACAATTGTGTATGTTTGACAACCTAAATCCTTCATAGATAAATAAATACGATCTGTAATAACAGACTAAGCAATAGTGAGCACATAATAAAATCAGTTACATTCACTTGTGTGGTTCGACATTACTGCTGAATCCAATATATTCGGCACAGTATCGTCTTTTACTTTCAATCTTTCTGAAAATCTTGTTGTCTTTGGAGCATCTTTATTGTTTGGTTTCTGCTTAGACCTGCATTTGCCTCATTGTTTACACTTCATGTGCAAATCAGTGGGCGGGGCTAAACAGGCAGTGATGTAGAAGCAGGCGTTAATCATCTTCTGTGGAGGCGGGGTTAGCCCCACTATTATTTCATAAAATGGCACATTCTACAACCTGTTGTTTTAGCAGACTGGCATCAGCAGTTTTTAGACTAACAAGAAAGTTTTGAGATCTTAAACTTACAGGAAGTTTTTATAGTACTGTGACCCCTTATATGTCAAAAGATCAAGGACATTTTAATTTCTAAATTAATGACCCCTTTAAATAGATCGAAGGAACAGTTTACCCAGAAAAAATGTGTTGAAAATGTACTCAATCCTCAGTCCAACCGAGATATAGATGAAATAGTTTCTTCACCTGGCCTAATGGTTAGAGGGTTGGACTCCCAATCGAAGGGTTGTGGGTTCTAGTCTCGGGCCGGACGGAATTGTAGGTGGAGGGAGTGCATGTACAGTTCTCTCTCCACCTTCAATACCACGACTTAGGTGCCCTTGAGCAAGGCATCGAACCCCCAACTGCTCCCCGGGCGCCGCAGCATAAATGGCTGCCCACTGCTCCGGGTGTGTGTTCACAGTGTGTGTGTTCACTGCTCTGTGTGTGTGCATTTCGGATGGGTTAAATGCAGAGCACAAATTCTGAGAAAGGGTCACCATACTTGGCTGAATGTCACTTCACTTCACTTCACTTCACTGGATCAGATTTGGAGAAATGTACTATTACATCACTAACCAATAGATCCTCTGCAGGGAATGGGTGCTGTCAGAATTAGACTTCAAACAGCTGATAAAAACATCACAATAATCTACTAGTAATGAAAATGATCAATTAATGTCTTGTGAAGCAAAAAGCGTTTTCAAGACGTTTCAACTTTAAACCTTTGCTTCTGGTCAAAATTTTCCATAATAATGCTTCCTCCAGTGAAAAAGTCCATCCTCTGTTGTCCATCTAAATTGACAATATATTTGTTTAAAACTGACTAACACTTGATCTGTGCTTATTTCTCTCCTGGGTTAGATGAGATTACTTTTTGGTTTTGTTTTTGTTTTAGTTTTTCACTGGAGAAAGCAATATTATAGTCTGGGGACTAGTATTTAGCCGGAAGTAAGAGTTAATAATTTCTTAATGATGGTTTTGTTGTTGTTGTTGTTTCACATCACAGGATAGTAATTGATGGATTGGAGTCAAGTGGATTACTTATTGATTTTTTAAAATATTTTTTAATGATGTTTTTAGCAGCTGTTGGAATCTCATTCTGTCGGCACCCATTCACTGGATCCATCAGTAAACAACTGATGTAATAGAACTTTTTTTCAAATCTGTTGACGAAGAAACAAACTCATCTACATAGTGGATGACCTGAAGGTGAGTCAATTTTATTCTAATTTGTGAACTATTCCTTTAAATATAGACCCTTCCCTGGACTTTGTACGTGGTCTCAGCATCTGGTCTCCATGTGATAGCTAGATTGAATGTGTGCGAATGCAGCTTGTGACTCCCATAGCCAGTAGTGTGTGTGTGCATCTGAGTAAGAGTAACAGAATCCCAACGTGATGCACCGGGATGCTTTAACAGAGTAAATATAGCCACAGCAGGCAAGGCGAGAGGCCCTCATTGCCCCTGACTATCCTTCTCGAAGAGTGAGAGAGGAAATCACCAGCTACTCTTACAGTATTAATCGCCCATCTTTAAATACTTTAAGGCAGGATGTACTGTATCATGTTACGAAACATCCGTATGATTTTGAGCCTGATTTCCCTCATTATTGATAAATGCATTGAATCAGTGTGGTCAACTTTGCTTTTTAGGTAGGTCCACACATCACTTTGGCAAATCAGGATTCAGATCTGCTTAATTGAATCCCGCTGCTCCTAAACTGGTCCTGAATTAAGGCCCCCCAGCGTCTTCAGGCTGCATTACTTCAGCCATCGGGTCAAGGCTTGTGACTGACTGCATACAGCCTGGAAGGATTGATTGGAGAGCTGCAGGTCATAACTATGTTGATGATGCCATGGTAAGTCTATTATTATCAGCACTGGCCAGATCACCGTTCCTTTTATGGGCTCATTAAATGTGTTGGGTCGTTATGGTCGTACATCAAGGTGACTCAAGGGAGGGGTCTTTTTTTTTCACAGCAAAGGTTTATAGTCAAAAATCTGCTGATGCAAGGCAGGATTTTTTATTTTTGTGGCTTGGGCTTTGTAAGTATGTTTGTTGGAGAGTTACAGCACACATGGATCAGTTCATCAAAAACTGTTGACATCCTCAGTAATTCAAAATGCTTTAAAATGTATTTATTAGCCCATTAAGTTGGACTTGGTAAACAGCATCTGTGTTCTTTTTGGTTGTCAAACGCTCTTCCAGTTCCAAATTAACTTTCTGATGGAATGACGGGAAGTCATTTTTTGATCGTGTGATGGGAAGTCGTATTTTATTGTATGTCGGGAAGAAATTAACACAACGAAAATCTCATCCGTAACTTTTAAATTGTAGTATATACATAAAAAAAAACAAAAAAAAAAACAATTCAATTCAAACTTTTGGGGTCACTAAGATTGTTAATGTTTTTAAAATAACTCTCTTATGCTCACATTGCCGCATTTATTTAATTAAAAATACAGTAAAAACAGCAATACTCTGAAATATTATTACAATTTAAAATAGCTATTTTCTGTTTAAATATATTTAAATATATATATTTATTCCTGTAATAAAACAGAATTTTCAACATGATTACTCCAGTCTTCAGTGCCACATGATCCTTAAGAAATCATTTTAATATGCTAATTTGGTGCGCAATCAAAATTGTGCTGCTTAATATTTTTGTTGGAGCCATGAAATAGAAATCTTTTGTAACAAATGCCACTTGATCAATTGAATGTGTCCCATGCTTTAAAAAGCGTTAATTGATTTTTAAAAATCCAAACTTTTGAACAGTAGCATTTTCCTTTCCTTTCCTTTACTTTCCACTCCTTTCCACTCCTTTCCACTCCTCTCCTTTCCACTCCTTTCCACTCCTCTCCTTTCCTTTCCTTTCCACTCCTCTCCTTTCCACTCCTCTCCTCTCTTTTGAAATAACAAGAATCTCCTTGTTTGTGTGGCTCAGTTCGGTTAGGTCAGTTTTCTTATGTCCTAATGCTTTTTCTAGCATTTCTCAGAGAACTGGGTCTCGTCATGTTCACAGGGAGCAGGCGAATTTGCTTCATCATTTGCTTCCCACCATGAAGGTAACTGCATAACTGAGATTTCGTTGCATGTAATGCCAGTCTTTGAAATGATGAAAGACACCCGTAAAGTTGGAATCTTGTTGCCACAGAAATCTGTCACGCATGTTGGCTGGGGCCTGATTAATACCCATGTGAAAATTCTTCTCAACATGACTGGAGTTCATTTCTGCAAACTGAGCATGCCATTTAAAACCGATTTCAGAATTCCTATATAAGCACTGGGTGCGTTTATCACCTTCCTTGGTTTCCTATGCCCAATGACACACTACCTGATTATGATCTCCTCCTGTTTAAAGCTGTTAAGTCCTCTGGAGCATGGAAACATCTAGAAGTTTTCTTCATCTAGAATAGTCATAAATATGCAGCAGAATGTTCTGCTGTTCAGAAGGTCTGTCAGGATTCATTAAGGATGGCCCGTGGTCATTGTACGGCTGTTTTTGACCAGTTGCTTGGGAATCTTAATGAGGAGGGGGGCACCAAACATGCTGTTACATCCCAGTATGCTTGTCATTTGCTGTTAATTTTGTGTATTTGTGTGTGTGTGTGATTGTTTCCCTGATGCCCAACAGCCTGCTGGGAAATGTAATTTTTGTCTGTTTTCCTCTGTTACTCCCTGTCCTCTCTCAGGAGTCTAACTGATGCCACCTGTCCCTCATCAGAGTTGTGTAGAGGAGCTTGCATTTGAACAGAGGAAGCTGGCTGTTCTCCAGAGAAAGTATAGCCAGTGTATTTTCCCAGAGTTATTGAATGTTGTGTGCTCTAAGCCTCAGAAAGCCTGTTGTATGACTGTGTGTAATTGCCCCATTGTTACCTACATACACAGAAGAGAGGTGGGTGCCACCATGCCCTTAGCCAGCTATGAGATCACCGAGGTCTGGAAGTCTGTGTTTGTCTGTGGTGTACTTTGTGAAATAATTGCCTAATATAGTATTAATTCTACCTTGGTGTTGCAAATATATTGCACGGCACCATGATTAAACTTAAGCCTCCATATTTGAGCTGCCTCAGCCATCTGTGACGGTGACAGTCACTGCTCGTCAATGAAAAAAAATATTTTTAGATAACCAATCAGATCAATGTAGGTGGGCTTTATGTTCAAAGAAGCTGCATATTGTGCGAATTTCAACACAATGCTTCAGTTTGGCTAAAAAGTGCAGGATTAAAATAAAATAAAAAGTGTGGGATGAGATGCAAATAGTCAAACATTTCATATCTGAACGCTGTTTTATGATATAAATCTTAAGCAACTGACAAAAATAGTTAGGAATACAAACTAATAAACTGGTTTAACTTTGCCATTTTGAATTGACGTGATTAATGTAATTTGATTCGTAACTGTCAGTGTGAGGGGGCAAGAAATAATTTTAACTAAGCCGTTTTCATATATTAAGCAAATGATTCATTATAAATGCACAGATTTGAGAATTTATTCAACTTAATACATTGCTTTCAATTTAATGGGACTTCTGTAATATTAAAACCCTGGCTACAGTCCTGGGTGCCATTTTTGTTTTTACTTACATTAGTTAGTAAGGTAGTCAGGGAAGAGATCTGGGGCCGTATGTATAAAACCACTCAGAGTAAAATTTTAGTCCTTCTAAGTGTGTTAAACTTTTAAGAATGACAACATTTTACTCTTATTCCTAGACTTAAGAATAAGAGTGATTCATAAAGGTTCCTAAGTGTTAAGACTAGGTCTCAGCTCCTAAATTATTTAAGAGAGATGAAGAGTTCTCCTAACCTAGTTAGGAGTAACAAGATGACATCAAAGAGGAGGAGACACACCCTTTCAAATTAAAATATTACTTATTGGAGTTTTATGATCTATATGGACTTAATAAAACTATGTAAACTTGATTGTCAAGATCAAAAAGGTGTTTTTTTTTTCTTCTTTTTTTATTGACAAAGAAAGTGTGCGCACATGGGGGAGTTTCTGTGCAGCAGGGACTAGAGAACTTGTCAGGATAGAAAGAAAAATGGATGAGGCAAAATACAGTCAAATTTTTTTAGGAAAATCTGCTGCCCTTTTTTTTACCTTGTAAAAAAAAAAAAAAAATTGGATCATATATATTATTCAACTTGTTTGTTGTTTAGCTATCCTATATAATATATTTCTGACCAGGCTTGCAGTAAACAATCCTAATTTTTATTATTTTTGTTCTGGGAAGCTCTTTTGGCAGTCACAGCGGTTTTGCAGTATGTAGTTAAAAAATAAAAGCTTTAACTAATTAAATAGCAGTGCTCTGAGAAACCCCACTTTCATTGCACTCAATTATAATGCAACGAAAGGCAGTAATTAAGACTCTGGTTGTCTTTGCTTATAAAGCTGTGGTTTCTAAGGTTCAAGTTCTAGGCTGATATCCTGTAGATAACAGGTATGCTCTTTGGGAAGAGAGATCCGTTACCTATAGAGCTACCTTCATCCTCTATCATGATTGTGCGAAGATGCGATGCCTTTGAGCAAAGAAGCACTTAAACCCAGGCTCCTTGAGGTGACCTATCCCTGCAATGCACTGTAAGTCACTTTGAATAAAAGCATCTGCAATGTGACTGATAACTACCACAACACACTGTAGCACAAAAAAAAACTATTTCTGTTTTGTGCAATTTCATACATGTGGTTAAAGCTGCACGATTTAAGTAAAAAAGAAAAAAAAAATCCAGGTTTCCTTTGCTTGTTTAGGGCCAAACAATGTTGTTATGTAATATATTAATATGATTATATGATGATGATGATGATGATAGTAGATGATAATAGTCTTACATATTTATTTTACAGTAAAGTATTATAATAGTCATTAATAATAATAATAATAATAATAATAATAATAATTGCTATATAAAAATAATTGCTATATAAAAATATGAAACAAAATAAGAAATATTAACTGTTGAAATATTTTACTGTAAAATAAACATTTAAGAAAAAAATAAATAAATGTCATTATCAATAATAATACTAAATAAAAATTACTTTCACCATAAAATAAAAATGTAAAAATTTAAGACGCAAGCATTTAAGAATTGGATTAATTTGATTAATTGCGCAGCTTTATGAGTGGTTTGACTGTTTACAAGTGTCCATCTGATTAGTATGTGGAAGTTTGTGACCTCTGTCGTTGACCTCTGATGACCTTTATTCTCTCTCTGCTAACACAGCTCTTCTCCTCCGTTCTTTTAGCATCTCCATCCATAAGTGTCTTGACAGGTATGCACTTTCTCTGTCTGATGCCCAGGCCGAAGGTTTGTGCTGTTTATAGCCGGCTCGCTCTCAGACAACAGACCTATATTCCTTTAGAGACTCACTGGGTGGCCACTCTACTTGACAGTACATTTCTCGTCTAATCTTTATGCTCAGCAGGGGATGTGAGGGTATGTCAAAGGCTGTCGTCGTGAATCACTTTGACTGTGTGTATGTGTAATGATTGCAACCAATCGTCCCAGTTTTCCACCTCTGGTGTAGCTGCTATCCGTCTCTTACATCCTCGCAGGTGATTATTCATTATCCGTTTCAATCTAAAGTTCAAGCCTCCATTGAAAGGTTGGGAGTTTTGTACATTTTATGATTATTCAGACATGCTGATACAATTTGTCTTTCCACTTTCTGCAAGGTGCCGTCCCGCTTCTGGCCTCTTTTGATCAGAACTCTTGTGTTCTCTGCTTTGAAAAGACCATTACTTACTATTTTGTAGGATGGCAATATACTGCAAATTCGATAAGCGTTTCGGCAAGATTGGCGGTCACCTCTACACACTTTTTTAAATTTCATTCACTTACTCACTTTTCCTTAATGGTGTCCCGGTCTATCACTATAACACCAGAGAGCTTGCAGGGGTAATGCAGACGAGAGTCGATGATGAAAGCTTAGTTAAGATTAAATGTGAATTATGTGTTGCAAGATGGGAAAAACATTGAGCCTTGACTTTCTTACCTGCTGTGTTGGAATGGGTTTCTTCTAAACGTTTCGCTTCCTCTGCCGGATATAGTCTTTGCTTCTCTCTATAACTCAAGTCTGTGAAGTGATTTTGGTTACTAGGACATTTAATGAACAAAAGGTGCTAAATGTGTGCATGAGCATCTGTAAGCGTGTGAATTAGAGCTGTGATGCTGCTAAATATTATGGCATGTTGCTTGGTAAAGGCCAGGCACACCCACTCTGAATTAATAGAGAGAGTTAAAATAGGCACAATGATGCATATCATTAACAGTTGCCCATCAGCCATTGCACTTTTCCACATGCCTTAATCACTGGGGTGTCAGAGATATTTATATCACAATATTTTTGGTTGGTTTGGTAGGTGAGGCATACTCTAGGTTCGGGCCATTGCTGAGCTCGGAGCACTTCCCCGGACAGCAAGCCAAATATGCATTATACAAAACTATACAAAACTATTAAGCCATTTTCAGTTCATATGTTAAAAGATACAATACAATTTACTGAAATGTTTAATGTCACGTGTAATAAATACTATGAACGGCTCCATTGTGAACTGGGTCAGGGCCTGAAAATTACTATTTACCCATCACTGAATGTCATTTGAAAAACAGTCAGTCACATATAGGAGTAGAGCTGTACAATTCTGGATGAATTGAGAATCACAATTTATTATTATAAATATATTTTTTTTTCAAATAGAGATCATGATTCTTCTACAATTCTGAACAGACAACTAAAGAAACTAACATGTCATTTACAAACATGTCTGAAAAAAATATAGGGATGCACTAAAATGAAAATTTTTGGCTGAAGACAAAGCCCAACAAATTGAAACACTGGGCCGAAGGCTGAATACCGAACACGGTTTTCCCCATGTAGATCTTTTTTGCCTTTTTTATTTTTTATTTTTTTTCACCATTGCATTAATTAAATTGCCAAAATGTGCTTTTTACGGTTTTGTCCTGCTTTTCAAAAAAAAAAAAATCAATTACAAAACAACAATTTAAAAATATTTGCTTAACATTAAACCTTTTAAAAAAAATCAATCTGGCATATATTATACTGACAAAGCACAATTTAATTTAAAATGAATAAGTTAGTAAAATCTTATTTTTGAGACTTAAATCAGGCATGTATTTTTTACAGTAAAGTACAGGCAGTCTTGCTGAGCAGAAGAAACTTCGTTTAAAACATTAGAATATATTAAAGATCCCAATTTGAACACTATGTGGAATGTTATAATAAATGTATTAATAGAGCTGTTGTAGAGTAATTATTATAATCACTATTATTGTCTTTTTCTCAGCTTTTATTTTGGCAGAAACCTGCAGGAAGATCTCAGTGCTTCTTTTTGTTGATAGCAGCATGCAGATTTATAAATGATTCTCATTACGAATTTGGTAAGATGTTCTGTGCAGATTTTCCTCATGCTTTGGACTTTTTTTTTAGCTCATGCAGCGCTGTCAGAATGCATGCAATTTATGCGTGCATTAGAAAATATAACATTCTGAAGTTTATTTACTAATTGTTTGAGGCAGTTTCACGATTTCAGTCATCATACAGTAAAGGCTGGTTCACACGGCAGGATAATTAGGCCGATTTTAGCCCCGATTCACCCCTTCCGACAATCTTAGGATGCTCCGATTATCGTAAAATAATCTGATCAAATATTCCTGCAATGTGTGGTGTGTTAAGACCGCTCTCCTCTGCTCGGAAGAACGTCGGGACCGCTCCGATCTCAAATCGGGGATATCCAACATGTTGGATTTATTTGGCCCGATTTCTTCTCGTGTGTGGTGTCCCCCGAGGACAAACAATCACGCACCCTGTGGACTGTGGCGTGTAGCCAATCAGAAAGCGAGGTGACGAGGCGGTGAGGAAGTACCGGGAAACAAAATCAAAACAGCCGGCGTATATAATATAACAAATACAAATAAAGTCGATGGGCATAACTACATCCACAACTGCAGTCCACCAGAGTACATGGAAACTAATATATGAACGTTTATTTCAACGGTTATTAATCTGTGTAGTACGTAACAACATTTCTATGAGATAAAACAACAACTTATCTCCATATCATGATGTAGCAAGTATAGTCCATGCTCGCGTTGTCTCCACCTCTTTGACCATCGCCTTTTCTTGTTTTTCTTATGTTTTTTTTCCCATTAAAAACAAAGCACAAACTATGGCCACTGCATCCTCTTCGTCCGCCATGATTGTTTACTCTGAAGTCACGTTTGATCTCGAGGGATTTTGCGAGATTTCCCGTCTGACCTGGGAATGCTCGGGAGTCAAATCGGTTCGTGTGTGATGTGTTGATATTGCCGTGTGGCTGCACACCACACACGGAACGACCAAAACTGTTAGACCCGTGATTTTTTATCGCCGTGTGTGGGGTCTCTCAGGTTTGGAAAATCGGCCGACAATTTTAAAATCGTCCCGTGTGAACCAGGCCTAACCTAACCACCAGCAGCAGCCACCTCTTCTCATTAGAGACGTGATTTCTGCGTCTTTCTCTGACAGTTTTAAATACTTTCACACTGCAGACATGTTTGTGCATTAGTGCATGCTTCTGTTTGATCATTTTGTCATTGTTCAGTACATATTATTAAGCCTTTTCGCTAAATCGGCCGAACACCAAAAGAGATTCTTTTTTGCTATTTTCATCCGAATAATTTCAATGGCCGAATATTCAGTGCATCCCTAAAAAAATCCTTCCATCCAATCCATCTGTCCGATCAGATCTCGCAAAATCTGCTCCTCTTCTGTGCAAATACCAATTTCATAATAATCCTTACTCCATGAAGTCAAGATGCAGAAGTTAAGTGACTGCAAATACCATTGGTCAATTTTTTGGGGTGAACTAAATATCCAACACTAGTTTTACATGTCACTCTTTATAACACAGCATGTTCATCCTTTGCTGGGCTATTTAGAAAAAAAAAAAATAATAATAATAATTAAGGGCATAAATTAAGAGTATAACTACTGCTCAAGGCACCAATACACTTCTGAAAGAAATTGTTTGCTAAATATATAAACTAAATTATTATTCATTATGTTTTATTTAATTTTTGTGTATTTAGTTTAATCTATGTTTGAACAAATCTGTCATGAAAACATTTGCTGCTGTTTGAATGCTTGTATTTCCACAATGAACTGAATTAGAAGCATAATTATGTTGATATAAAAGTCAAAGCTTTCATTTTGAGTTCATCTAAACTCACATTCACAACTTGGTTAAAATGTTATTTCTTTTACTGTGCTGGTTGACAAATTTCTGTCAACCTCAACTTCAAGTTCAGATGCCCTGTTTGTGCCAGACCAGCCTGTCCATGAACTGAGTGAAGCCAATTATGGGGTCTGTCCCCAGTGACCTGTCCTGGCCTAGCATATGTGTGTGTGTGTGTGTGTCAGAGAGAGAGAGAGAGAGTTCATGAGCTGCCATATGCTCATGAGGAATCTCACGATGGCCAAGTCTACATTTACAAGCTGCTATAAAGTCATTTGAGGGATAAAGTGAACAGGGAGGTCGCTGGACTGTATCCGGTATCCCAGTGTGAGTTTACTAAATAAAAAAAAGGAAAATTTAGAACTTTTAGTGTGGAACCCAGTGTATAGTTTTGCACCTTCTTGTTGTGAGGAAGCTAGATGTAAATGAGCAGGCTGTATCAGTCACAAATTTCATCAAGTCAGCCTTAAGTGTATCTCCTTATCCCACAGAAAACAACTATTCCTTTATTTCTTGCAGGGCCCCAATCTTTAAAAATTACATGGGAATGATTGGCTTCTTAAAACGAAACACTTAGTAGGCCTATTACTTCTTTAGTTGTCAAATTACATAATCGCTCGATATAGATGGATGTTCAGAAGGGCTGTAGTTCATTGAGTTCAGCGTGTTTACCATTGAACAACAGTCATTGCTGTATAGTTCACTGAAAAATGTGTGTTTTCTAAATTTAATTGAGCTTCATTTTAATGAATGCACAGGTATTGTTTGTTAAATGTTAAGACTGATCTTAATCATTATTTGTAGCGAGCCCCTGGCATCTATTAATCACAAAATCACATCACATTGTGACATAATCACATTTTTTTGAATTATTTATTTGAACTGTTATTATCTAAAAATAAATAGCAATAGAGTTTAATAGTTTTGACTATGGTTGTTGTTAATTTTAATCTTTAATATTAGAGTAATGTACCAATTAAATTTATTATTATTTTTTTTTTTTTTACAAAACTATTAAGCCCTATCGTTTCAGTTCATATGTTGAAAGATACAATACAACTTAATGAAATGTTTTTTCACAACATTAGATATTTCTTTTATTTGAGAAATTGCTGTGTATCTAAAATATTTCCATATTAATTGATATTGAATTGATTCAAGATCGGAATCAAACTGAATCAAATTGTGACATGATTTTGCTGTCTCAAATGTTTATAGTTTTTCAATATTTGTATCCGTTTTTAGTCCAAGTCTGAAGCTTCGTCTTATCCATTTGTTACTGCTATGTAAGATCTGTCTCTAGATCCATTATGATTTCTTCGTTTAAAGTGCTGCAGGGTTGTTGCATGACACTCCATGCATCTACCTGAGTTCTGTGTATTAATGCTTGTGCCTTTTTAGCCTCTCTGCAGTGATCCCTCAATTCAGCCTACTGCACAAACAACACATAGTTCTCAGCCGCTGGGGAGACGCTAAGAAACTCCAGCTGAGCTCTGTACTGGGGATGCACCTTTAATTCATCCTGGAAAAGTTGACCCTTGAGAACAGGTGGCTGTATCAGCCACACAAAGCTTAAGGTTTCAGAAGAGGTTTATTGTCCACAGCAGTGTGTGAAGGGACTTGTGGTGTGTGCTGCAAAATCAAGGTTATGGCCAAGGGTCAGATGACATGGGGCAACTAATGAACTGTCTGAGGCAGTGAAATGCCTTCTGGCCTAAAGGATTTCCTTACATGTGCATCTAGTGGCTGTAGGTGCTTAGGTTTATTCCTTCCTCCTTTGCATATTTACATGAATGTGCATGAGGAAAATGGCAGTAGTGATTAATCATAAAAACTGCATTATTGGATGAAAAGGCATTTATTTTTTAATTATCTGATTTTGATACAGTGGCAGTACCTTTCAGTTTGATTTGAAGTTAGGACAGAATTACATACATCCCTTATGTTTACATGCATTTTGTTAAAATTGGGTTAAAACAGTTTTTTTTTTCTTTAGTTTGACTAACACTCTGCTTTTCTAATTAAATAAATGTGGCAATGAATTAATCCCAAATTAAATTTGTTTGTGAAAATACTCCCAGAAGATAAAATTTGCCCAAAAATAAACTAAGGAAAATAAAATAAGGTAATTAAGATAATTTAAGAAACATTTCAGTATTTTTCATTCATACAGTGAAAGTCATTGTTAACCAAATCAGCTTGGTAACCAACATTCTTGTTTTTCTTCCGGTCACCAACAATCTGCATTATTTTCTTTTATGTTCTATTAAAGAAAGTAAGTGATACAGGTGTGAAACGACATGACTGCAAGCAATTCAGTATGATTAGAATTGAATTAGAATTGAAGATTGCATTCGATTCGTTCAAACTACTGATTCATTCAGGAATGAAGTAAACCGCTCTCTTTTTGAATGGGCCATCGAATCATTGGTTCAACCGATTTGTTTAAAACATGGCTTAATTCAGAAACGAGTCTTTGGAAATGCACAACAGTTGTGCTGTGTCTTTATAGGTAATATTTTCATTAGCGAAATTTAGCAAAAACACACAATATCTAAAATATAACACAACACAATGTTAACTTCTTTTTAAATGAACTGTTGTGCAAGCTTATGTGATCTAGCTCTTGCTGCTTGTGTGATATCACTTATCATATGATATAAATATAAGACAAAACAGTGCGCTAAGTTTCCTGAAGCGCTTTGTGTTTTCATTCCACCACTGAAAGTTCCTCATCTGGAGGAATACATGGTTGAGTGCAATTGAGGCAATCGTGCTATGGTGGAAATGTCCTTCAAGTCTACTACATGCACCAATGAGTCTATTTATGCTTGCAGCTTTAAATCCATCATTGATGGCCAACTGAAGTGTGTGCGTGAAACAAGGTAAAGATGCCCAGTTCACATCTCTGTTTGCTGCTATCATATTTCTAGCATTAGGGCTGTGCAAAAAATCAAATGAGATTTTCATGCACATCTCATCAGTAAAGACGCTCCTTTAATTAGAAGTATTATCTCCAGCACGTGTGTTCAGATCAGGGTTGCCAGGTTTTCACAACAAATCCTGCCCTGTTGCTATCTTAAAACTAGTCCAAAACTAATCGCGATTCCAGGAGGTTCCAAGATTTAAAAAAAAATTGTTTCCCGGGGTTAAAATTTGCGTTTTTTTTTTGTTTTTTTTGGCATGTTTATCTTGGTAAAATTTAGGGCTGCAACTAACGATTATTTTGATAATCGATTAATCTGTCGATTATTTTTACGATTAATCGGTTTATGTACTTATTTTCGTTTTTTCCATTTTTTCCCCAAGTAAATTATTAATAAAGGGTCTTTATCATTCAGCATAGATTTTTAAGAGATTTTAACCATTTTGCATTGTCATATCCTCATCAAAAATATACCTGGAGTTGTTTTATTATGTTAGTAATCCTTTGTCGAACTCTTCTGCAATCAAAACACTGACCCATACTCTAGCAAAATTCACAAGGAGATTTCAAATATTGTTTTCACCATGGCAGTCCTTAGAGCTCCTAAAGTAGTTTAACATCCCAAACAAAGCTTAAGGAATCTTTGAGAACATATTTTCACGAAGTATAAGGATAAAACAGAATAAAATTGCAGTGCATTGTATTTTATTATTTACTGGGAAAAAGCTGTATAGCTTATGCTGTGAAATTGTAAACAATCCTTCGAAAAAAAGTGCCAATGGCATGAAACCTGAATGGAACTCACAATTTAAAAGTAAAATCCATCAGAAGGTTGTCCAGAAAAAAAAAATTGGGACACACACAAAAAACCTTCTGTGTGAAAAAGAGCAGTGAATACTTAGAAAAGAAGTGCATTTTAAATATACTCAAACATTTACCTCTCTCATTCAGTCATAATTAGGCTGCAAGTCTGAATTATGAACTGGTAAACGACAAACTGATCACATAACATGTTTGTAAAGCTTTAAATGTTAACTGTTAAAAAGCAATGTTATCAGCTTTTACGACTAAACATTTGCAAACAACCTTGTACTGGAGAATCTGCACAAATAAAATTCTTAGGGGCCGTTCACATATCGCACCTAAAAACACGTGGAAAACGCTAGTCGCGCCGCTTTCTCCTTCTTTCCAAAGCGCTCGGGCAGAAGCGCCCCTGAGGCATCTGCCTTTGCTAAGCAACCATGACGTGCTCTCTCCATGACGTGCCCTCACCATGAAGACCCGGAATTTCATCAAAGGATAAATGGATGCGGTGTGGACGCGCCTGGAAAAACGGGCGCATCGCACCGCGTGCGTGTCGCGACCGCGTCGCTTCCATTATGAGAGTGCATACTGCGCGCCTACATAGGAAATAACGAACTTGAGCACGCAAAAGACACGATATGTGAACGGCCCCTTAAACAGTTCAGTAGTGCAGAGTTTACAGGTTACTCTTCATTTTGAAGGCTCAAAGTAAAGTACTCCCACTTCCCGCTGAATGCTGCAGAGACGCTGTTCGGGAAGCACGTGACATAAAACGAGGCCAGCTATTGGCTATTCGCTACTTCACCTGCTGTACTGGCTGAGTAAAACCTCCGGTGGCTCATTACTGCCACACTTTGGTCACCGCAGATTTGAAATATGCACGAAATGAGCCGCTTATGGCAAATAAAATTTATTTAGCGACGAATCGATTACTAAATTAGTTGACAACTATTTTAATAATCGATTTTAATCGATTAAATCGATTCGTTGTTTCAGCTCTAGTAAAATTCTCATTTTAGGGGCTAAATATCACGTTATTGTGGTTGCTTCGAACCGCTGACATGAAAAACAAACTTGGCAACACTGGTTCAGGTGGAGCGGCAGTTACTACACAGAGCCGTAGTCTACGGACAACGAACACAAAATCGCTTTCAAAATCGACAAAGAATCGTTACATATTTTAAAATCGTTTTTGTGTAGATTGTCAGTGAATTACGGCTCTGTGTAGAAAATGTCAACCAATGTTGCCAAGTCTGTGGTTGTTTTTTCATGTCCGCGGGTCGAAGCGACAATACCAATAACGTGATGTTTAGCCTCTAAAATTCGAATTTTACCAAGGCAACCATGCCATAAAACTTAAACTTTAACCCCGGGAAGCTATTTTTTTTATCAAGGAACCTCCTGGAAACGCGATTGGGCTAGTTTTGGACTAGTTTGGGCAGGATTTGTTGTGAAAACCTGGCAACCATGATCTGAAACGCACGTGCTGTAGATATACTTCTAATTACAGGAGCGTCTTTACTGATGAGATGTGCATGAAAATCGCTTTCGATTTTTTGCACAGCCCTAGCTAGCATTATCTTGCACACACGCAACCACTTTGCCATCCAGGCCCCATTGCTCTACAGATGTCATCAAATGATCTGCCAGGTTGGCAGCCGAGTGTCTCTCTTCCAGTGCTCAGGTTTGCAGTACATAACTGTTCACCTTATCATCAGCAAAAAATTAGGGATGCATGATATATATTGCACAATATTTAATGTGCATCTTGTCAATAAATCCGGTTCTGTAATCCGCGGTAAATCTCTGTATGTGCATGATTTCACATGGAGCAGCATTTACTTCACAGAGCTGTTGTTCACTGACCAGCTGCACAAAATATGATTGTGGTTTTGCACAGCTTGTCAGTGAACATCAGCTCTACACATCTAATTACTATGTAAGTAGGCCGGTATTAGGGACACTAAATATAAAGTGGGACCAAATATTGTAATAGTGTTATTTTTCTGTAACTAATTAATTAAATTAACATGGTAAAATGACAGCCCTATTTTTTTTTTTTTTGACTGCCTCCTGAAAAGTTGCATATGTGGTGAAATGCTAACAAACTATTAGACTCAATATACTTGTTTAAGATTTCTGACCAATGCAGGTCTAAATATAAAACGGCACAGATGGTATTTACAGTAAAAATGACCCACATCCCTTTTCAGAATATGATTAATATTTTAGTAACTTCTCAGAGGTCTTAGAGAAGTCTCTTTCAGAATTCTACATCTAGATTCTACATGACTTCTCAATATATCTGGCCTAGCAGGATCCAGTAAGTGGGAGCAGAAAATCATGTCTTGTCCTCTGCCAGATATGTCCATGATTATTATTATTATTTATTGTTTGCACCCTTTTTTCTATTCCTCTCCTCATCTCCCTCCCACCTAGCTTGCTCTTCCCCTTATTTAGCCCTTGTTGTGCCCATGCTGCATTTTTCAGTTGCACTCAACCCTTTAGCACACAGCTATCATGCTACCAAGCAGGGATGTTTGAATCATGGCTAACGAGCAGCCAAAGAGCTTCTATTTATAGCACCTGCCCCACAGCCTTGGAGCGGCAAGTCAAAGTAACGTAAATCTATTAATCTTTTTTCTCTGCTTGTGTAACTCATACTTCTGTACATCCCCTTGCACGTACCAGTGGGATTTTAATTAACCATGAGTATTGATGTGTGTTAGTATCTGTTAGCAGACCGCTGTGGAGACAATGCTCCAAAACTGTTTTCAGGCTCTTCCACCACTGGTTGGGTAAATTGTTTCCTCAGCACACAAATCACGATCTTCTGATGCATTGACTTGGTTTTCATTTAAAACTTTTCATTCATCCCCTTAAATCCTTTCAACCAAGAGTCTATTAATTCAAATAGCATTTGAGAGGTGCACTATGACGTTTTTTGTTTTTTTTTTATCCTGCAATGTACAAAGACTTACATTCCACTGGAAACTAAGTAAAGTTTGGTTCGTTTTATCTGAAGAATACTTCAACGATTCCACTGAAAATATTTCCCCTAGGTTCATGGAGGAACTCTGGGAGGCTTGTGTGATGATATCAGGGCTCTTGCAAGGTGCTGACAGCTCATCCTGTAGTTATGCCACACTCGCTGCTCACTGCACAGTGCCATGGCGAGCGTCTGAGTGGAATCAGAGGGGCTGAGTATCTCAGACTTGTTTGGGGATGGGGAGAGGTTCACAGCTGCTGTTCACCACTCAGAATTCCACTGGCTATTCAACCATTCACATTTGTTAAAATTTGGTTAAGTTACAGTTTCAGGGGCCACATTTGCATTGGGATCAGGAAGGAAATTCCTTGTAAAAGGGGATGGAGTGCGTACGGTGTGTGATGTGACATGATTTTTGATTGTGGACAATTAAAATGTCTCCACAATGTGTTTTTGAACAAATATTGTAGCATTGTGCTACAGCGCACATTCTATCATTTGCAATTCTGTCTCCTCTGTCTCAATATACTCTAAAATGTACATCATAAAATACTCTAAAATATACATCATACATTACATACAATCACCAAAGTGCATTATTTGCATGTGCTTTAAAGCCTTGTACACTAAAAAATGCACAATAAAAAGGCTGTCAAAATGTGCCTGATTAAAAGACAAGGTTTTCTTTTGCATCTGATTGTGCTAAACACACTAGATTTACATATGAAGACAACTGGTTATGTCTAAAGTGAAAAGAAACAATTGAGATAGAAATGGAAGGGTGCCTGTATATTTGATGCATGCACTTCTTAAAGCAACAGCAGGCTCATAGTAATAAACAGGATATTTTGAAGAATGTGTGTAACCAAAATTGTATTGCTGGTCCCCACTGACATTGATAGTACAGTAGGACAAAAAATACCATGGATTTCACTGGGGACCAGCAACTCTTTGGTTACCCTCATTCTTCAAAATAACTTGTGTGTTAGAAAACAAAGAAGCACAGAGTGAGTTAATGACAGAATTTTCGTTTTCAACCTCAAAACACAAAGAGAAAATTCACTTACCGCTCTCGACTAAAGAACTTTAATACAGTTACTTTAATAAGAATCAATCTATAATTTATACAGTTAAGTGTTTACAGTGTTTTATTAAATTTCTATTTCATTTTAAAGTTACTGCTAAATACACCTACTGTACCTGAAAAATAAAGCACTGTTTGATTGTATATAATGTGCATTTGTAAGGTTTTTTTTTTTTTTGTTCTTAGTTCTTATTTTTTTATAATGAGATAATATATGCCATTCTTTTTTATTTTAAAACCATTCATTGGTTATAAAGTGATAAAGAAGAAGAAATTAATTCACTTTTATTTAGCACAGATAGATGAAATGAAGTCATGGCAATGAATTCATGTGTATTTTTGCATTTGCTATTTCATTTGATAGCAAGTTTTTAATCAATGGGATTCAACTCATAATTTCATGTAGAATACGCTTCGTTATTTATACAACAAAATGTTAAAGGGATAGTTCACTTAAATTTTTGGTATGCTTTAGCTTACCTCAAGGATATCCCAGATGTGGGTAGCAGTATTTCCCATTTTGATATTTATAGGTCAAACCGTTCTTGTCTGTGACTCAGATAATGGAGGTCTATGGTCACCACCTCAAAGAGCATGCACAGAGGAGTCCAAATTAAACAATTCCCCATCGTAAGTACACATTGATGACCTAAGACACAAAATGAGCGATTTGTGTAAGAAAACGAGCATTATTTATATCGTTTTTACCTCTTGTACACAACCACGTCCAGCTGATCTGAGTGCGCGAGTGCTTCCTGATGTGATGTGCACGCGCACTCTGGCTTAGTCTGTGCAAGCGCGGAAAGCACCGGAAGTGATCTCTCACGCATGAACGTCACTCACTGTTTACTGTTTACCACAATATATAATATAATAAATATAATGCAGTAATTGTCATTAATTAATTTGTTTATAATGCACCCTATAATCATTGCGATTAAAATAAAAATAAAACACATTACTCACTCTAGTGACAGCGTCTCATTGGGAAATACCTGTTCAAAAAAATCCAGTCTCTGCCTGTGTCAGTTTGAGTCTTGGTAAAGTTTTAAATCCCTGCCGCCAAGATGCTCCTCTGTCTGTCACGGATTATGGAAAGTGAAACATAAATCTATAGAGGTGGTTTGATTTATTTACATACTTTAAAATATTAATTTTGAAGCTTCTTTCTTTTCAGATTCTTACAGCTTTATCATAATAGGCTGTATATTAACTTATTGTGAGAAAAACCTGTAGTTCTATGTGAAGTCTTACATTTGAACTCCCCCATATAGTCAAAATGGCATGAATCCAGGCTCCTCAAATCAAAGCATCGATTCGTCGACTATTCAGGTCACCCCTATCGTGAATATAAAAGTTTTTCTGAGAAGTTTTATGTGTATGACCCCAGGATATTAGAAGATTTATGAAGATTAGATATAGATTTATGAAGGATCATGTGACCCAAAAACCGGTATGGCTGTTGAAAATACAGCTTTACCATCACAGGAATAGTTACATCTTAAATGTAGAAAACAGTTAAATTTGGATAGTTCTAGTATTCTACTCTATTTTTGAACAAATAAATGCAGGCTTGGTTAAAATAAGAGATTTTTTTTACAAAAACATAAAAAAATTAATGGCTTCACCACATTCCATACATTTATTGTTAATATCATAGCCCATGGTAGGTCTGTAAGAAAAGGGATATATAGATTTGTTAAAAATAAATTTCTCTATAGAGAAAATGAATGGGGATTTTGACTTCAAGAACCCGACTGTTGCCCTCTATTAGCCCTGTGCTGTTATGTTATTGGCTTAGATCCTAATATATGGTGGGAAAATGCATGCTGTTTGTTATTTTTAGGGTCAGTTTCTAAGCTGTAAGCTTATTTTGCCAACGTCTAAATGTAAATTGTTTGACAGTGCTGGCATCATGATGAAAATGATAATAAGATTGGCATTCTTCACTGACTTTTATAACCTCTCATTTTTAAATGTCACATGGTCATGCACCACTCTCCACATCTGTGCCTGAAACAGCAACATGAGCCTGTTTCAGAGGAGACCAGCCGTTTTGTGTCCTAATTATACAGCAGAAGGTGAAGACAAGGACCACCTGCCCTCTTACGCCCACCCCACGCCACGGGGTTAGTCTCAAAAAAGATTACTTTCAGATAAGCCTGTGTTGCCTTGAGGATGCGATCTCGTCGGTGACAATAAAAAGCTAATCATAGATAATCACCTTGCTGCAGGCAGACAGGCAGCGCCTACATCTCCCCTTTCCCTGATCTATTGAGTTTGCAACATACAGGAGAGGTTTTTCAATCAGCCCACCATCTGCTGCTCAGGTGCACAGAAGTGCCACTTTATTTTGACTGTTTGCCGAAAAAACTACATTTTTATAAAGGAGACATGTGAGTAAATGACAACAGATAAGAGACAGTATTTGTGAAAACAAAAGGTTTGCTTTGTCTGCTTTTCTTTCTTAAAAAGGTTTTTTTTTTTTCTTTTACTGTGAAGTTCAAAAGCGTACTTTTTTCGACATACTATTGAACAAAATACAAAGAAGCATTGAGAGATAGAAAAATCAATAAGCCTTTTGTGAATTTCTTTTTTCAGGATTAATTCAGCCGTATAAGTCTCTTCCTTCCCTCTTTTGTTTGCTCTTGTTTTATTTCTTCACGCGTTCCTCCATTATAAAAACTGGATGAGCTCGCAGGCACAAACCATTAATTGCTTTTCATACATAAAGCCTCATTCTTAGTTTAATGTTGCACTGTATCCTCAACTCGTATCTTGTCCGTTACGCTAGACAACCTTCTAGAGCTTTTTTTCTTTGCATAATCTTAACGGGCAAAACCCTCATTACATCCCTGCAGCTGTGGCGATGTAACTCATAGGATTCTGAGTTTATTCTCCTTTTCCCTTGTCCACAGCAGTTGGCAAACTTGAGTCCTCACTTCCTATCCCCCCCCATAAATGACACAAGAGTAGACATCTACGTAGCCCATTAGGAGTGGCACTGAATTGGAGAGTCCGCACTGTTTAATGGAAAACATTCTATTGCAAATTAATATTTTATGGAGAGGATGCTGTTGACATGCTGAGACGACGCTGTGCTACTATGCCATGCATTACTCGTGTGTTAGACTTTTCTACTGACAGCAGATTAGACAGTCACCCATCAGAAATGTTCATGTCACACCACAGGACTGTTGCTTGATCTCTTGCACGTGTGTACTGAATGCAATATTTTGATTGCGGAACATATAGATTTTCGTGTTTCCAAAGGAACATATTAAGTGGCGGAAGTCTCAGCATTCAGCGCAAATCCCGCACTGCAGCTTATTCCAAGGCCGTTGACACACTGGCTGCGTGGTGTGAGCGTGCCGTTTCTGCTGCGTGTCAGTTACGTTATGGCTGCCTCGCATTTTCTGTGTCTTTACACACCAGAATCGTGCCTGACGCGGCGCTACTGCTACTGTAGGCGACATATAGGGAGACCGCCAACAGATCATGATCTTTTCTTCACGACAACAATATCTATACTTCATGTTCAGCATAAATATAGAGCCTGCTGATAAAGGACAACGTCAACAGTATTGACGGCAAAATAGACCATGTTTGACAGGTGCAATATGCCAGTGTGTCACCGGCCTAAGGTTTTCAAAAGACATCACGCGAGTGTGAACATCACTACAACCAGTGGCGGCTCCAGACAATTTTGATTGGGGGGGCAATGGGGGGGTCCTGGTCTTTTCAAGGGGGGTCTCATGAAAACCAACAAAAAATACAGTGGACATGGCTAATAACCGCATATTTCTGCTACTAAACAACAAAAACACCTTTGCAATGTAAACAAATGACAGGCTATATTTGTTATTCATATCCTTCACACTGCACTTTCATGTCAGGTATATTATGCATTTTTATTGACATTGATATTTTTACATTTATTTCCAGATAGATATTATTGAGTTTACAGGCTAAAGTGGTCTTGCTGTTTTAAACACAGTTGCTTTTGTAGAAAAAATATTTGCATCACATTTAAAATATAATTATATTTTAATTCATTTCTGAATTGTTTTTATTTTTATAATGATAATTCAGAGAATGAGAAAATCTGTATAAGCCTTACCAGTGTTGTGATAATTATTTTTACGTGTTAAAAATAAATAAGTACTGTAATATAATAAAAGTTTATTCAAATAACATAAAAAAGACCAGACCCCTCGATGCCTGTGAAACTTTTCTCCCTCAAACAGCACGCTAGTGTTACTTCTACACTACAGGCTACACACAGCAATATAAACAACGTATCTGCATGTTCTTACATCACATCGTTCTTGTAAAATAATAATAAGTAAATAAACACCAAAATCACTTCGCTGAGAATGAAACACCACTTACCAGCTGCCACGATGTTGAAAATATCCTCTAGCAATTAAGAAATGCGCGTGCAGCGTGAGGAATCTTCCCGGTTGGATGAGGTCGTAGTCAGGTGAAAGGTCATCATGTTGGTCATTTTATTTACGGCTAAATTATTATTGTAATTAATAAATTGTACTAATATTATGATTGGGCGTGGGCAGGCATTCACAAAAGTTTGTTATTACAAAAAAAAATTGAGGAAATTTTGATTTGACAAAAGGGCACTTAAGGGGCAAAGGAGCAGGTGCTCAAGTGAACCGGTTCTTTCGGACAATTCGATCAAATAAACCAGTTGAAAAAAAATGGTTCACCGGTTCTTTTGCGCTCGATGTAATGCCGTCATTGGCGATGATTGCCCTTCATTCAAGCCTTTGGTTAACTCCGCGCTTATAACATTAGCACAGAATCAGTTCAGAATCAATCACCAAAAGAATCAGTTCGGTTCAGATGCGCTCTGTGTCAGTCTGCTTCACGCTGAATCACGCATGCGCAGTTATCATCAGCTCATCGGTTCTCGAATCCCGACAGAAACGGTTCTCGGTTCAGTGTATGAATAAATGTCGAAATAATTATTATTTATTATTGTTCTGCGTAGTTTGAAGAGAAACATTTTTGGATCTTTATCCCGAATATATATATTTTTTAATCAGGAGAGGCTGGGGGGTCAAATGGGGGGTCAAGGCATTTTTTGGCAGGGTCTTGAGACCCCCCAAGACCCCCCCTGGCGCCGCCGGTGACTACAACTAGGAAAAAACGATTATAATTCAAACGCAGCTCCCGTCTACATTTAAACGGGATTAATTCCGATCGGTCCAACGCAATAACGAAATCCGAGCATGTCTAAAAACTGAAACTGTTGATGCCTACAAGCTGGGATTGGTAATGCTGCACTGTAATCGTAGTTTTTTATTTTTCATTATTTTATTATATGATATTGGTTTGAGACTGATTTTAATTGAGACTGATTTAATTTTATTTAGTGGAGAACTGTGCAGCAGTATTTTATTTCCTATTCTTTTTTATTTTATATATATTTTATTAAAAAGTATTTAAAAAAAAAACAAATTGTAAAAAAAAGTTTATAGTAATAAACAACCTGCAGTTTAATGTTTGAATTTCGTTCCCTTACTGTACCGAAAATGAACCGAACCGTGACTTTAAAACAGAGGTACGTACCGAACCGTGATTTTTGCGTACCGTTGCACCCCTAATATTTATAATTTTATTACAAAGATTAATTTTTTTATTTTCTATGTAGTTTGTTCTAGTTTATATAGTAGTATTTTAGGGGTATCAAAGTTAATGTAAAACTAATTTTCGGCTTAAAATGTGTCTTAGTAATTATAATTGATAACTACTGGCATTTTATGTTTAATTCAGGCAGTTTGTAGTGCTTACTAAAGTAGTAAGCCCCAAGAAGTTGTGCTTTTATAAATTCACTGTAAACCACGGCTTCACTGGGATTATTGCTTTTATAAAATTGTTATTTCACATGCGTAGAAAGGTTTCACAGAATAAATCGAGCAAATAAAGTGTAATGATATAAATAAAAACAGTATTCTTCCACCAAACAATGCAGTTCCTCAGAAACAGTTCCAACAAAGTGGTTGCCCGAGCAACACACAGAAGTAAAAAAAAAAAAAAAAAAAAAAAGGAAAGAAATGTATGTTTTTTGTGTAATTTATGACAGCTTTGATCGTGGCTCAACCAATCAGAATCAAGGACCGGAACTATCCATTTTATAATAGTTAAAATATACCTAGCAGAATTAGCATGTGTGTAATCAGTACTTTTTGACTTCATTATACATTTTATCTTTATTTTAGTATTTCTAATAGTAAAAAAAAAAATATTTTGTAAAATGTTTTGCAAATATTAAGACAGGCAAAAGTCCCTAAACACTTTTAGAGCTCCAGTATGTGATCAACATTGTAAAGACAAGAGAGGAAGTACAGTAGTTCATATTGAGAGTCACCCGATGCGACCAAAAGGCTGCCTCTGAGCATGTCTTCCATCGCTCAGCACTTTACAATGTCTGGCCCGTATTCAGTGCTACAGTAGCCAGCTTGCATTGAACCCATCTGCATTACTGCAAAGATAGCCAAATGCTGAGGAGAGGATTCTGTGATACTGTACTTCACACTTGTGATAAATACAGAATAAATGGTTATAGACTAATCAGATTTTCTTCTCTCTAAAGCTGTTTATTTTAAAAAAATGTGGAGCCACTTTTTATTTGTTACCCAGAGACCCAGAGATCTTTGTGTTACAATCAAATCTCCTGTGAAACATTCCACAAACATGTCGTCATCTCTGGATTTGTGTCCTTCATTCTCTTCCTGCGTGAAGAAAGAGGAGGAGAAAATTCCAAGCATCCTGGCGGTAGAGAACGGCTGCAGCTGTTTGGGATTTAGGTGTAGTTGCTTTCCCTGTGGAGCTGGATTACTAGAACCACCTCAGAGACCGTATAGTGAGCTAGATCGTGGCATGGCACTGATGAGTGTGAGAGAGTGTGCACACGTGGGCGCATCAGCTTGTTGCCTTTGTGTGCTTGTGTGTGTCTGTGCTGCGTGCAAATGAACTGATGCAAACAGCTGTTGACCTTGTATTTGGTGCCAAAAAACGTGCATTGTACTTTCACCAATCGTTTGTTTGTATGTGTGTAGAGTTGACCCCTGCAGGTCCTATCGTGAGTGGCATTGTTTGTGAATTTGCATGAATTCAATGTGCCTTGCTTAGGGACCTTTTCAGAGCATAATCAATGAGTCTTACTCATTCACATCAATGGAGTGCTGTGCATATCACTTACAGATGTGCTAAGCCGGCCTTTCTCTGGCTCATGTCCGCACTCCGATGCATTTTCAACCCATATCGAATTTGTTTCGAAGCAGATGCACATTCTCTTGAGAGCTGTCCTGGAGGGCCCTTCTGTACCCATGTACCTTTATGCACAGCTTCTGTGACAAGGACAAGTGCTGTTGTCCTCTAAGCCTCTCTACTATCACTAAGACCCAGAATGCACTACATTTCCTTTTTACCACTGCTTCAGATAAGCTCAGAAATCAAGCCCCATACAATTGAATTCACTTTCATTTTTCAGTCATCCTCTACTTGCATTTTTTGTTAAAGAACAGATCTTGGTTTATTGCGAAAAGGTCACATCGGTCGCTGTTACATATTTACCCTTGAGGCTATAATCTTGCAGCGCTGAAGCTCATTTTGATGATGAGTGGTTTGAGTTAACAGAGAATTGGCCCTTCCACCCTCATACAGCCCTTCCGCTTGGTGTAATGAGCATGTCCTGTGAATTTTTAAAGACGTCCTGTTGTCATTGGACTGTTAGGAGATAGTAGTCCACTTCCAGCGTGCTGCAGACTGCTAGAATAACATTAGAACTGAGTAATGATGTCTTTGAGTGCACTCCTGTTTATTGTCCTTGGAACAGTGTTGATTGTGTCGGGTTTACATAGCAATTCTGAGTATTACAAAGGATGGGACAAAAAGCTGAATTTCATTTACTCTAATTGAAAATCTTTATCTATTATATTTACTTAATTCTGATCTTTTGATCTTTTAACCCTTGCTTTATTACTTGAAAAGCAGTTTTACTAATTGCATGTTGTCCTATTGGATGTGACTGAGGAAATTTCACTCAACAAAAGCATACAATGGTGGTTTTTTCATGTTTGAACTGTTCATGTTTTACAATTTGAATGAAAGAGGCCTTTCATTCCTTCTGGAGTTGAAAAAGAGGCTAATTGTTACACTTTAACCACCCTGTTCAAGTCAGATTCTCCTTAAAAATGAATATTATGACATTAAAAGCAGCGTTTAGCAGCTTTAAAACAAGAGACGGTTTCCAAAGAGATTTTGGTGAGGGAGAATGCAGCTTTGAAAGACTAAATTCAAAGAATGTTCTGGCACCCTGCTTTAAAATGGATTGGTGATCGTTTTAGTGCATGGAATAGTGTAGGAATGATTGGGAAACATTTGGATCGTCTTAAGGAGCAACACAGCTGCATTTGTAGTGCTCTTGGTTGGAGTCTTTCTATGTAATTGAGCGAATGGTGATGAGATGAGATGAGAAATGGAAGCCGGAGGTGGCGCTGTTGTAACTCATGCTTCAATAGGAGAGGGGTGGTGCAACTTGCGCGTGCATGCGTGTGTAAGATTGGGGTTTTAAATCCGCTTGTAGACATCTTCTGCACCCCTCATCTTAGAGGCGTTATAGAGAACTATCATTCACTCAACACTGCCACAGTTGCTTTATTACACTCGCTGTAGCATGTATCATGTTCAGTGAAAATATTTTGTACATTTTCTACCATAAATATTTCAAAACTTAATTTCTGATTAGTAATATGGATTGCTAGGAATTCATTTGGAAATTTCAAAAGAAGATTTAGTTTTATCTCGACCAAATATTGTCCTATCCTAACAAACCATAAATCAATGGAAAGCTTATTTATTCAGCTTTCAGATGATGTATAAATATAAAAAATTGACACTTAAGACTTAAAGGTCCCCTTCTTTGTGATCTCATGTTTTAAACTTTAGTTAGTGTGTAATGTTGTTGTTAGAGTATAAATAAAATCTGTAAAATTCTAGAGCTCAAAGTTCAATGCCAAGAGAGATATTTTATTTAACAGAATTTGCCTACAAAAAACGACCCGTTTGGACTACATCCCTCTAGTTCCTGCAGTAATGACTTCACTCTTTTGTCGTTTTTTGACTAACCTCCACCCACATGAATTTACAAAAAGGGGGCGTGATCTTGTTGCGCTCCGACGGAGAAGAAGAGGAGCTGCATTTGTGTTTGTCGTCATGTCGTTGAAACGCCAAGTGGAATTTAGCCAAGTGTGATTTTGCTCGGGCCACTGTGACATACTTGGGTAAAGTGGTCGGAAGTGGTGAAGTTCGACCATTAAATGCAAAAGTTCAAGCTATTCAAGAATACTCTGCGCCTACTACCAAAAGAGAGCTTATGCGGTTTTTGGGTTTAGTGGGTTATTATCGTTCCTTTTGCTGTAACTTTTCGTCAGTTGTTGCACCACTTACCGATCTTTTGAAAACCAAAACAAAGTTCATATGGTCGTCAAATTGTGCGCTAGCTTTTGAAAATGTTAAGTCTCTATTGTGTTCGTCTTCTGTCCTTGCGGCTCCTTGTTTTGAAAGGTCCTTCTCTTTGCAGGTTGACGCAAGTCAGGTTGGAGCTGGAGCTGTTCTCCAACAGTCTGATGAACAGGGGGTTGTTCGGCCTGTCAGCTTCTTTTCGCGCAAGTTTAACTCATACCAGCTAAATTATTCCGTGGTGGAAAAGGAGGCTTTAGCGTTGATTTGGGCGTTACAGCATTTTGACATCTATGTTGGCTCAAGTCAACCTGTTGTTATTTATACAGACCACAACCCCTTGACGTTTTTAAATTCTCTTCACTGTCCTAACCAAAGGCTGATACGTTGGTCTTTGTTTCTTCAGGCTTATTGCCTTGATATTAAGCACATTAGAGGGTCTGAAAACGTTGTGGCAGACGCCCTGACACGTTCCCCTATGAATGAGGCTTAAGTTGGTGTAAAAAAAAAAAAAAAAAAAACACTATTTTGGCTCTGGTTGCTGTCTTTGGTACTTAATTTTTTTTTCTTTTCTGTATGGTGTTTGTTTTTGTTTTAATTGTTTGTTTGTTTGCAGGGATTCTTAACAGATCCCTGTTCTAAGGGGAGGAGTGTGACGACCTGGGTATTCATTGGGTTTTTTTCCAGTAGACGTCGGATGACTCCGCCCCCCGTAACCTGGTTGCATCCGTGACACCTGTGCCCAATTTCCCTTGCCTCTTTATAAGAAGCAAGTTTGATGGCAGAAGAGCGGGCGGCCAACTTGATTGTTTTTCGTTATAGTTTGATGTTTCTTTTTTGCACACATCACGAGACCACACCACAGGATATTACATTCTCGCACATATCTGTAGGATGCCATTACTGACTTTGAATACTATCTTAAGACGTTTTGGTATATTTGTTTGAGCTAAATAAAACGTTTTTTTTACGAATTGGCTTTCTTATGTCCCAGTTTTTGTTGCGTCCCCTTTTTGAGTCACGGGACGTTCCAGAAATTATTATCCACATGTAAAACTATGTGCAGCATATTTTATGAGGACAGCTTCCTCAATCTCAATCAGTTTAATGCAAGATTCGCACAAAGATTATTCTTGAAAGAGGGAGCAGTTCCCTCTTTGTCTGGAGAAAGTGTTGTTTATGGACCACAACCAGTAAGTGTATTTTATTATTTAAGTTGGTGCGTTTGACAGTTTCTGTAACTTGTTGCACAAAGGGCAACGCTGTTTAGCTTTGTTAACTAAATGTTAGGGCTGTGCAACAAAAACTAATGCGTTTTTCATGCGCATCTCGTCAGTAAAAACGCTCCTGTGATTATAAGTACATCTCCAGCACATGCTCCTGCCCACTTGCTTCTCAAAACTAGCCCAATCGCGTTCTCCAATTGCGTTTCCAGGAGGGCAGCCTATGCTCAGCTGGTGTCGAATCACAACACAGGAACCGCTGGCCCAATCAGAACTCGTTACATATTTCTGAAGGAGGGACTTTATAGAACAAAGAAGTCATCAGCCCGTTTTTATGACCGTGAAAACAGCGGTATACAAATAGGTGAATTGTGTGAAAAATACTGTTTGTTTTGTTTTGTTTTGTTGTTTTTTTCACGCGAAACATGAACACATGTTATATTGCACACTGTAAACACAATCAAAGCTTAAAAAAAGGGGACCTTTAAGGTTTTGTGGTCCGGGGTCATATATGCATGTATAAGTTTAAGACAAAAGAACTTATTATGCTTTTAGTTCACCATTTTAAGAACATTTTTACCTTCTAGTTTGTTTTGAATATAATTGTATTAAACTACAATCATTTCATGTAATATTTTAATAATACAATTAAATTGTTAATTGTAGAAAAAAATATTCAAATGATTTCACTGATAAGCTGCACAAAACGCGCAAAATATGATTGTGGTTTTGTGCATCTTGTCAGTGAATAACAGCTCTGTGTAGTAAATGCTGCTCCATGTGAAAGCAAACAGGTTATGGTAATTTACCACTGAATACAGAACCGACTTTACTTGCAAGATGCGCATTAAATATCGCATGAGATTTATCGTGCAGCCCTATTAATTATAGAGTGTCACACGGTTGCAGAAACTATTTAATTTCACGTCAATTCCATGTAGACACAAATAATTCAACACCTTTGATAAATTTGAACTGGTTTGGACTGTCATGTTATGATATTGGTTGTTGATTCATGTTCTTTTCCCTCTCCATAGGGCCTTGGTTATGTCAGTAGAAAGGAAGACATTGAGTTATCTTTGACATAACATGCAGCAACAAATTATGCACAATAAATCCAGATACTTTTGTTAAATATCTTTATAAATCTTTATAATTTTTTTTATATATAAATATATTTTATCTAACAACTTTTCCAAAAGCACAACACTTTTTTTCATTCAATAATGATTGTACCCTGTTAAAGGGGGGGGTGAAATGCTCGTTTTCACTCAATATCCTCTTAATCTTGAGTACCTATAGAGTAGTATTGCATCCTTCATAACTCCAAAAAGTATTTAGTTTTATTATATTCATAAGAGAAAGATAGTCTGTACCGATTTTTCCCGGAAAAACACGAGCGCCTGGAGGCGTGACGTGTGGGTGGAGCTAAAGAATCACGAGCGCCAGTAGGCTTTTGCGTTGAGAGCGTTTGGAAGCTGTGACTGACAGCTGTGAAGGCTGAAACTGAACGAGAGCAGCAGCAGCAACGACTCGCTCCGAGAGGGGCTCGAACCCGGGTCTCCGATGGGAGGCGGACACACTAGGAGGCAGAGATATTTGAAGCAGTTTTACTCACCGCCTGTGGTTCCAACACACAATCGTGACCCCTTTTCGTTGGGATTGCATCATCCGTAAGAAATAAACGATACGCAAATCCATCGTCAAACTGTGCTTTGTTTGTAAAACAAGCATTTAAGAAATGCAGGGAACAAACACAAACACTTGCACAACTCCGTTGATGCTCTGTAAAGATAAACTCCATCCACTGGTCCCTTAATGCTGTTTCTCTTTTGGTAATCTGTGCAGGGTTGTCTTGCCCTGGCAACCAAAAACACACTCCTTTTGGTGACATTTCGCAACACTCTCACTCTGATCAGTGAAGTCTGTTGTGCTCTCAGTGCTCTGTTGTACGGGAGCGCGCGCTCTTCCGGCAGAAGTGCCCTCAGGACCCATATAAGGAAATTCCGCTCCATCTAACGTCACACAGAGCCATACTCGAAAAAAACTTTCCGAAACTTGTGACAAACCAGGAGTATTTTGGGAAAAACTTAATTTTTGAAACTTTGTCCATGTTTAGCATGGGAATCCAACTCTTTAACAGTGTAAAAAACTCAGTATGCATGAAATAGCATTTCACCCCCCCTTTAATATAAAAAAAAAACACACAAAAAAAAACAGACTGAACTCATGTTGAAATAAATATTTTTTTGCAATCAATATACTCAAAATTCTAGTTGTTTGAAAGGAAGTGCTGCCTTTCGGTTGAAATGATTGATAATGCTTTGTCTGGTCTTTTTGCTCTAGAATGTGTATGTGACTTAGTTGAACCTACAGCCTGGAGCTTGGCATTTTTTATTGCATGATTCTAATTAAAGAAGCACAATTTATGATACCTTTGTTGTTAGATTGTATTGATATTTAGACAAATAGCTGCCTGTGGCATTATCGAGATGGCTATGAGTGAACCAACGTGCTCCAATGAGGGCTTTAAAGATACTGGGATGACATTACAATAATGATAGTTTATGACACCCTAAAAGTATCCTCTCAATAAGAAACATCCTTTCGGATTTAAGAGATATAGCAGACTGGCCCCAAAGCATCATAAATCAGATTATTCACTGATTAGCGTTGAAATCTATTAAAATTATGTCTTCACATACTATCACATAATGCTGACATGATTTATAGAGATTCTCAAACATATCTTAAATCATCTCTTACTGCCTCGCTGGGCTCTATGAATAGCCTGACCCTCTATAGATAGTCCTGCATCTCTTGATTGGGCCTCATATGAGCCTCATGCTCTGATATTTGACGACATAGTTGCCTCGCTCATAGTGCTGCTGCTAGCGGTGCGCTTTGTAAAAATAGTGCATGTGATCTAACAGGACCTCTTGCTCTCTCTGGGACTCCTTAAATGCAAAGCAAGTGTGTGTGTGTGTGTGTGTGTGTGTGTGTGTGTGTGTAAAGGTGCTCTAGTTGTTCTTTTAACCGCCTGAAAGCTGGCACATCAGAGGCTAGTGTAGCCAAACAGGCCGGCTAAAATTAGTGTGGGGCCAGATAACCTGCAGCAACAGATCAAAGGCAAGCTGAACCGGCCGGCGTCAGCATGGCTAGGGATGCATTTATGTGTTTGTGTGTTTCTGTGTTGAGTCATTGTTGTCAGTGATGGTCTTATGGTGATGTACTGGTTGAAACTGAAGGTGGTCGTTTCTGTGCTAGCAAAACAGTGCAGTGGTTTTACAATCTATTTATTGTTTGTACATGGTCTATGGTAATGCCATAGTATTCTATTAAGTGCCTTGGATTACCATGTTAATTGCATGGCATGAAAACAATAATTGTAGGGTTGTCACTTCCATTCCAGTAGTCAAAACTTAAAAACAAAATAAAATATTTAGCAGCAAAAACTGTTTGCAGTTTGGATCACAATAACCATTGTTAATCACTGAGCACCAACAATAATTGATAATAGAGCACCAAAATAACATATTAAAATTATTTCTGAAGGATCATGTGACACTGAAGATTGGAGCAATGGTTGCTGAAAATTCAGCTTTGGCATGACAGGAATAAATTACATTATAAAATCTATTCAAATAGAAAACTGTTATTTTAAATTCTAATAATATTTCACAGTATTACTGTTTTTAGTGTATTTTTGGTCATAAATTTAGCCTGGGTGAGCAAGAAGAAACAGTCAAGGAAAAAGGGAGTAAGCAGCAAATGATTTTCAGTTCTGCTTGCCAATATTGCCGTTTGATTAATATTAACAACATAATAGTGAGCAGCGGTTCTGTTAGGTGTGTTTACATTGCGTGGCTCAATGTACATATCTGATATTTTGACAGATGTTCAATTGTTTCCTGCCTGTGTACATTCACTGAACCCAACTGCGTTTACATTAACATCTTGACAAGACGGGCGTTTTAGATGTGTATTTGACCATTTACTTGTGTACTGTATTTGTATTATCATGAGCGCTTTTCACAGAGTAAATACAATTTGAAGGCATCAGTAAGGGTACTGAAATGATTTTGTAGCCTGCATCATACTGAGACAATGAATTGGCAGATGCATCTTCTCAGAGATGGTTTTACCATGCGAGAATGCTTTATACCAAAGCATAGCATGCTAAAACTTTCTCAGAAAAGTTGCAGCTGTAAATTAATCCCCTTTAATTCACTGCTGCTACAAATGATTAAAGCTGCAAAACAGATGTCATTTGTTAGACTAACAAGTTTTCCCATTTCTAGTATTGCCTAATCTGATACCATCAATGTACATGGTACCATTACAATTTAGTATTGTTTTGTAAAGGTGGCTTGATCTCTGCAAGTTGCATCCCATACACCAATGGTCTTGTGCCCTTAAGCAAAGCACTTAACCTCAGGCAATGTCAAGGGGGTTGTCCCTGTAATAAGTACTGTATGTATTTTGAAAGTGTTGGCTACATGACTATTGCAGTGCATTTCCTGAGCATGCTTTGACCGCTTAAGGACTTATTTTAGTATGCTTTTGTATCAGGATGTGGTCTAGTGGTGTTGTGCCCATGCTCATTTATATATACCTATCCGTTTGCATGTGTATTCAGCTGGTGGATAAGCATATTGACAACGGAGGTCACTTAAATATCACCATCTCTGCGTTGCGCTGCCTGTTCCACCCTGACCACAGGCATGCGGCACAGCTCCGGCCGCAGTACAGGGAGGTCATGCGTAACTCAAACCCAGAGAGCATAGAACCAAACAAGGCCTTCTAGAGGCAGCCGTATGCTTTTTAAGGTGCTTTCACACTCTAGCTTTTAATCAGACCACAGCTTGTTTGATGTTGTTGGTGTATAAGTGGTTTCCTGAATTTCCGGTGTGCATCAGTGAACCATACCCATACTGCTTCAAATGGGTTACTCGCTGAAGTTTACCACTACTGTGTGTTGAAAAAATTATGTGTATTTGACACTTGTGGAAAAAGTAATTTTCACATTTTACTACATAATTATTTCTTTATTCTTAATAACGTTTTTATTTATTTTTACTTTTTCAAAAATTTTTTCACAAATTGTGTATTGTATTTAACAACTTTAAACACATTAAAAATATATATATATATATATTATAATAATTTTCACACACCGTAAACATTCAATAATATTTTCATCTTTATTTGAATAAATTAATACTCTCTTCACACTTACAGTGGAAAAATGGAATTTCATTCAGAAATTGCTAGTAAATTTCACAAATATTTACACAGAAATGGCAAGTAACATCTTTTTTTTTTTAAGAATTACATTTTGAAGTAGGAAGACCGAAATGGTATTTTCTTGTAAAACATACTTTAATCTTTTATTGTTTTATTTATATTTTACAGTGTATCATTTCATATTTCATCTCCAACTCTGTACTTACACTGTTGTCTCCTTAATAAACAAATACACAATTTTGGGACAATTTCTTAAAATGTAAAAAAAAAAATCCATTTTATGCAATAAATATTTAATCATTTATTTTTGAAGTTTTCATGGTTTTAATTATCCAAAAAGAATATATTTGTGATGTATTTCTATAGTTTAGGATTGGACGCATGGGTCTAAAACTAGGGTAAAACAATACTGTATATATTTTCTAGATATTTTAAAAGGAATGTGAAAAGTTTTCCAATAGACGGAATATTTCGATAACGCATTCAATCTGCCATCTTCTCCATCAGTCATTCCTTGTCTAATTAAGTGTTAAACGGCTCCTTGCTAGTACCTGTGGTGGTATTTGCATCGATGAACTGTACAATGTGAAAAGAGACTTGCAGACGCAGGGGATTCGACCCAAACAATCACGCCAAGTGTGAAAACACCTTATACACCATTTGCATTTAAATCTACCTCAAGTACTTTGTCTCATGGACAGTTGCTCAAGGGAAAACGGCAGACTCTGCTTAATTGGGTATTGATTGAATATGTTTCGGCAGGGTTGACAATGAATTACCGTCTGGAAAAATGGTGTAGAGGCCCTGGACACTAAGACAGGCGGAAATACTCATTCACTCAGCATTTATTTATTCAGCCGAGTAATTAATGATGCAGGATGGGATGCCTGATTAGGCTAAAGATTCGTAAGATTGTGTTTATTTATGGATGTCATGATGCAGAAGCGTGCATGATTGTGGTGCATGTCGGTGATGCATGCTGGAGTTTGTGTGGGAGAAAGACGTGAGGAAGAACAACAAGGAAGACAAAAGCATGTGCGTTACCATCTGTGGATATTAATTTAGCCCTAAATTGGTTCCCTGCATTGTTTTTCATTGTCCTGGGAGAAGTGATGAAGTTTGATATGCTTGCTTGGTCATGCTCATTTAGGCACAATTTAAGCAGACTTGTCCATTCGTGCAGGCAAAGCAACTGAAACTATTTAAACACCTAATAGTCTTTCTTTAATACATTCACAGTGGAAGAACTAAATTATAATAAATGGCAAAATGTTAAACTGACAGCTAATTTTCATTGCCGTGCGGTTAATTAGCGCTCGTTGAGTCAGACTTTAATTTTTTTATCTCGGGATAAAGCTTTGCAATGCTCAAATGAAGCTGTATACTAGCTTCACTATTTCTCAGTGCCAGTCCATTTCCATTTGAGCAATATACAGGGGAATTTGAGCTAGAACGCAAGGCTAATTTCTTTTGTGCTTTTGGTTTTGTAGTTTGTAGTTGTAGTTGACAGATCGCTGTAGCCCCTCAGTTTAAGCAGCTCGTGAACTGATCATCCCTTCCTCTTTACTAGCTATAGCACAAAATAAACGTGAATGAACATCAGAAGAAAAAAAAGACACCAATACACACCCTTTTCAATTCAAGTCCACCGACATTAATCTATTTTCCTGTCTGGATTGTTTGTCGGACAGTCGGCATTATGATTGGTCAGATCACCTGTCAGTCAAACTCCCGGCGAAGGGTCAGGTAGAGACTTAGGTCAGGTACTTTGATTATAAGCATTTAATTCCTTAAGTATTTGTTTGATTGTCTCTAAATGTCACTTTTCCTAGATTTGTCTTAAATCATGAGACATTATGCAGTGAAAGTGTGTGCAAGTTCATTTTTTTTATTATTTTTTTTAATGTACTTTCTTACAATGACACAAATTGGCAGCTGTTCATGGTTTCAGACACAGCCAGAATGTCATAACAGAGTTTAAATCATTTGATAATGAGAAATGACCACACACTGTCTCTGACACACACCGTTGCTTTTATTAGAGTTAGCTGGCATCCTGCTGTTTATCTTTTTAATAGTGCCCATGTTTACCCATCAAGCCAGTTTCTCAGCAACAACTGTCAATGTTGCCAAGATTATAAATATATTTTAAGAACCATGCGTTATTGACAATTTTTTGTATTGTCCAGGGAATTAAAAACTTCATAAATGAAAGGTATTTATTCTCAATTGATTTATATTCTTATTTAATTTAGGAACTTGATTATTCATAACAAATGATAAGCCTGTCATCACTGCAAGAAAAAAAAAGACAGCTTTATGACAGCTTAAATAGATAAAGAAAATAGTATTTTAAGCCACTCTGTGTATTTTTCATTTGTAAGTTTCCAACAATGCTCCTCTGCACTGCAGTGTGACTGTGCCTTTAAGATATTCTCAACTTCTCAACAAGATATTCAACTTTCTACAGCAATGTCGTCTGAAAGTTGTGGAAACATTCCACCAGCCCTGTATGGTGATGGATAAAAGATTGTATTCTATGTCTCATTATTTCTTTTTCAGTTCTCCACCATAGGAGCAATTGCTCAAATCCCCAATGCTGAAAGGACCGCCTCTCCCCTGCAATTGACAGAGTGTGAGATACAATTCGATTGTGCCATTCTCTAAGGACTGAGTTTGCCTCGTATTGATCTGTCACAGACTAACATCCATGGCCTTTATTAGACACTTTAGCCTGTATGTATTACAATATAGCATCTACATCACATGGGTCCTCAAGATAGACACAAGGAAAAAATGCTGCACAGATAGTGATAACATCTTATTTAAAATTGTCAATTCGATTCATACTTCATTTCTGAGAATTGAGGGAGAATCTTTTGCGCAGGGCGTCTAATATAGTTTTCTAATCTCACAGTTGTATTAGATTGACTGCTGATTGAATAAAGTTTGTGCAAAAACGACAACAACTGGCAAAATAACAAGCTAGTGGGTTTGTTAAAAGAGACACTTCTCACTTCTCTTCTGTTTTACCTCACTTTAGGACCACCGGTGAGATGACCTCCGTCACCCTGTACTCAAGCTCAAAGACTCATCTCACACCTTTCTAACACCCGGGTTGCACATATCCTGACAAGGAGGACTTTTTTTTTTAGTGCCAATAATTTGTCAATCAGTCATTTGTCCTTTCAGAGAGGTGGACGTCATAATATAAAGCAGCTCTGAACTGCAGAACCTCATTAGTATTTTAGTCAGGTTTTGTTTTTGTTTGATTTATGCTGTACTGGAATTTGTGTGAAGGGTAGTTTTCAAAAACAGAGTTTGGGTGCAGAAACAAAACCTAGAGACATAATCCATTAAATCAACCAAAATAAATAAAAAAGTGAGATGGTATTACATAATCCATAAAGATTATTCTTGGTTTGATAACCTAACGCATGTAATGTAAACTGACTCAATGCTGTGAGTTCAGGACAGAATTATCTATTTCCCCGATCAATGGAAGGTGGGAGAAGTGGTCAGGAAACATGTTTTGCAATTCTGTTCTGTGCTGGCGGTGGTGTAGATATTACACACTTTAAATGGAGTCAGAAAGAACTCAGAATGAATCTTAAAGAGTTCTTGATTATGTATTCTAGATTGGATGTCAAATAGAGTTGTTCAAGCAGATGGACAGTTGCATTAATAGTGACAGCTGATGGGTGTTGGACATTATTGCATTTTTAATTTGAAAGGAAACACATTATAATTTGAGTTAGATGTACAGAGAAGCTTGTAGAGCTCCCAATAGAGGATTTTATTATGCAGACTGCATCCAAAAGGAGGTGACACAGAGTGGTGATGTTAATAAAGAAATAATTCAGACAAAACTGAACATTTTGTCATCATGTTATTCCACATTATTCCACTTTTTTTTTTCTCTAATGAAGAAGCTATTGTATTATTGATGTCAAACATGATGCGACCCACCATGTTTTAATAGATTTTTTTTTTAAAAATTTTAGTTTCTTAGGCTTATTAAGACTGCATTTATATTCAAAAATACAGTTAAATCAATAATATTTTAAATGATTACGGTTTTATTTTAAAGGGGTCATATGATTCTTTTTTTAAAGATAATTTTTTTTGTTTAATTTTTTTGGTGTAACAGAATATGTTGACATGCATTAATGTTCAAAAAACACATTATATTTCAAATAATGTACATTATTGTAGGTCCCTTATTTGCTCAACGATTTCCAAACAATTCGTTTAATGATTAATTTTTCCAGACCCATCCTTTGCTTGACGCTAATCTGCGGTCATTGGTCCGATTGGTCTCATTTCCATTTCATCATGCCTGTAATGCCTGATAAAGCAGCGCTTTTGAGCACAATGTTGCTTTGTGTATAGCGTTACCAGGGAAAACGCTATTTTTACCGTTCCGAAAGTGGCACCTAGTGGCAAGGAATTTAAAACTCAGTATGTTTTCATTCACTTAGAGCTGTGTTACACACTGCATGAAAGGTAATTTTCAAAAATCCATAATAGGGGCACTTTAACATACGTTTATTTGACTGGATTTAACTTAATTTATTAGAAGATTGGTTATTTAACAAGATGCTAATCAATATATGGATAGGATAGGATGATTTCTTAAATTACATACAGTGTGGATTAGTGATTCACTTTGGAGAATAACCACACACTTTGAGAGGTAATTGGCTATTTGACAACGTGTACAGTGATCAACCACAAATTGCAAGTATTTTATTAGTGAATAAGTGTATGAATGCCAATTAGCTTGAAAAGGCCTGGACATGGTAGGGCTTAATGGCTTGATCAGGTACAATGTTAATTCTCCTTTTCCTTATGAATTTTTAATTCAATGGCTGTTAATGTTTCTCATTATGATTATTCAGGTGTAAATGATTGTCTAGATTAACAGACAATGTAGCACCTAGACATTGTGGCTAATCATATTCATTTGTGATTATCATTTTAAATATAATTTTATCTAGATTACAGAAACGTCCTAAGATTGGAATTACCTATGAAGAATTCGTTTTTTCTGAGGCGATAAGCAGCGTCCTTTATGAAGACCTGTTTCTGTCTGATAAGAAATGGCTATTAGCCAATATAATTTAGCGCTTAATGGTTTTACATGATGTTTAGAGGTGGGTAAATCTGAAATCAATATTCCTGTATTTATATACTGCTGTACTATGGGGAAGTCGTGGCCTAATGGTTAGAGGGTTGGACTCCCAATCGAAGGGTTGTGAGTTCTAGTCTTGGGCCGGACGGAATTGTGGGTGGGGGGGAGTGCATGAACAGCTCTCTCTCCACCTTCAATACCATGACTTAGGTGCCCTTGAGCAAGGCATCGAACCCACAACTGCTCCAAGGGGCCGCAGCATAAATAGCTGCCCACTGCTCCTGGTGTGTGCTCACAGTGTGTGTGTTTGTGTTCACTGCTCTGTGTGTGTGCATTCCGGATGGGTTAAATGCAGAGCACAAATTCTGAGTGTGGGTCACCATACTTGGCTGAATGTCACTTCACTTTCACTTTACAATTGTGCCTGAGGATATCTTGTTTGCTTTTCTACTAACAGCCTCAGATGAAACTCTTGAAAGTGTTTTTTTTTTTAGATTTGTTGAGACGAACCTCACAAGCTTTGGCAACGCAGCAACTAGATCATCTTTTGAAAGGCTCGGTGTAGGAACCCAGTTCCCTTGTGCACAAATAAAGAACCTTTGCAACACTTGCAAACCTACAGATTGTGTTGCATTTTAAAATTTTGCCAGCTCTTGACATTGTTGTGTGCAGTGAGTGTTAGTCCATGAACACATTTCACCAAAAAATGAACGTTGTCATCATTTACTCTCATGTTTCTGTCTTGTTGCTCCAAATCTTGTTGGACTTTAAGGGTTCAGAGAGCATTGGACCCCACTGACCTCATTGAATGAAAAAAAGTATTTGAATGCTTTTGTGTTTTGCTGGGGGGAAAAAAATACATTTATATTTTTAAATTAATTACTTAATAAAAAATGGGTGTTTATATTATCAACAGTACATGCTGCATGTACTGCATCCAAACCATTGATTTAACTGTATTCATGCATGTATAAATGTATTTTATGTAAAAATATATAAAGGAAAGTCTCTCCATAATAACCAGCAATGAATGACTTTTAATGAACAATTAATGTTTATTCTAACATTGACAAAATCTCTCAATTAATCTTGATATGATTCATGAAATTAAGTTTGTGACCTTATAGTCTAGAGCACACTTTGCATTTTATAGAGATTAATTAATATCATCAGTGTTTCTAAATCATAACACCTTTGGATCACAGCACATTGATGAGACTTAATCCTAAATTTAATTATCAATTATCACATTGTTTTTGCATGCACGTGGTGCAGCATGACTTCGGTACAATGTTTGTCATCACACATTAGAAGCTTTTGCCCAAGAGGAATGTTTTGATTTTTCCTATAAACACTGGCGGAAGTATCCACTTTTTGGCATGTTCGCACCGAAGGAACTGGGAATGATTTTAATTATAGAAACACCTTTGGGTGGGACTAAATTAACCTCTACTTCAGAGTAGGGTCTAACTACTAGTGATATAAACTTATGTGTTGATTAGCCAAACACATGCCATATGGAGCACTAGGACCCACGGTTTTTAAAAAGCTTTGTAAACATGGTTTACATACTCCAACAGCCATAGATGGACTGATGCCGAAGTCCAGGCACTTCTCCATCAACCATCCTCCAGTTCCTGACGTTGATTTACATACTTTCAGAGTTTCTAGCAGTATGAATGCAAGCAGGAAAATAGCCCTAGAGGAAAATATGTTTCTTGGCATTCCTATAACTATCTGGTGCAAAAACCTGCACTGCTGCATTGCCATTTATCAATGCTGGTTAATCAAAGCAAGAAACTATAGGGAGATAAACACTTTGATGCCATAGTGAATGATAAGGTTCACTGGGTTAAAGGCATATTTTGAAATTCCATGTCTGCAGTGTCTTTTCACCTCTTGGGAGTGATTATTTTGTAGCTTTTAGTTTTTTTCCATCCAATCTCTAAATTGCACGCTTGATCTTTAGGCAATAATTGGTTCTATTTTGACAGCTTATCCCATTGATGTGGGGCTTAAAAAAAAGAGAGAAAGTGAAAAGTGAGTTCTAATAAAACCAACAGAGCTAAACAGAGGAAGAGACAGAGAAACAAGAAAAGCCAAAAAGTCATGGAGGACATTTGTATTGTTTTAGGCAGGCATTTCTGAAATCCTCTCTAACTGCAGCTAAGAGCCATGATCAGTGGAGGTTTAGGCCATTGTCTTATGGTGAAATGAGCAGTAATGGCATCTCCTTTTTGATGTGCCCTCTGTGAGAATATCAGACTTGAACAGGGTTGAGGTGGCCTGTTTACTGGGTCCATGAGCAAAGCCCTGGAAGATGTACCCTCATGGAAAGAGAAGCCTGTGCAGTTACAGTACCTTCACAGCATGCTGATCATTGAACAACCCCATTCACATCTGTTGTATACCTGACTATTGTTCTGTTGTTCTGCTGTCTTTCTGATTGATATGTCATTCTGCCTGTCGTTTCTATTTCATTGTGTTGTTCTGTCATTGTTCTATCATTGTTTCTGTCAGTAGTATCATTCTGTAGTTTAATTCTAATTCCTTCTATTTTTTCTGCATTTCTAATGTTCTATTTTTTCTATCTTTATCATTTTATCATTCTAACTTTCTAATATTCTATTGTCCTGTCATTCTGTCCTATCGTTCTGTCAATAGTTTGAGTCTTCTGTCTTTGGGGTTCTGGTGTTCTATCATTCTGACATTTTTCATATGTTTGTCAATTGTCCTGCCGTTGTATCTATCAATCATTCTATTGGTCATTCTGGGTTTTTTTTTTTATCGTTTGACAGAATGGTCGATAGAATGATTGAATGATGAAAGGACCAAAGGAAAGATACAGAATAACGTTCAATAGACACAAAGAGAATGACAGACCGACTGAACAACAGACAGACGACTGACAGGTAGAATGAGATAATGACAAGCCAACCAAATGATGATTGATCGATATAGAGTGATCATTCTATCTTTTATCATTTATTCATTCTGTTCTTCTATCGCTCTGTCATTCTATACATTTTTCTTTATATCTGTCCATGTCATTTGATAGTTTTCTCATTCTGACGTTTTTTTCTAAATATCATTCTGTTCTATCTATTGATTGTTCCGTCTTTCATCATTCTATTGTCCCGCCTGTCATTCTATCTTTCGTTCTATCGTTCTGTTTTGCATTGCCATCTTATCTATCGTTCTGTTGTTCTATCTAACGTTCTATCGTCCTATCTGTCTGTAATTCTAAGAACGAACAGGCATTGACAGCATCAGCAGTGGAGATGTCAGGGTGTGGGTGAAGACTTCACTTGGAACAGTGTGAAGTTGGAGGAAGGGAGAGAAAGAGCAGAAAGGAGATGGGCACATCAGTCCGCCATGAGCTGCTTTTGTCTGCTGCTGATCTGCGTCAAAGAGGATTAACTGTGTTATGACATTAAAGTTGAAGCTATGTTATCATCTGTAGCTGACAGGCAGGATTTGCTCCCTAATCGGACTACTAATTCACAGGGAGGTGAGACATCATTGCACTGTGATTGGAGGAGGATTTTTTTTATTTTTTTTATTTTTTCTATTTATATTCGAAGATCTACCTTTTATATTTACTTAATCCACTCAACGGCCGGCGGCCTCAGTGCATAGACATTTCTGTTGAGCTGATCTCAAAGACCTATTGTGAAGAAACAAAAATAAGCACATCCAGGAAATGGAAAGGGTAATTGTCCTCCTCAGCCTTTTTATTCAACAGTAAAATGTGAATTTAAATAGATGCTCAGTACTTGGGAAAAGAAAAAAAAAACACATTTTTTGCATCAGAAAGCACTTGAAGCCTTTTTTTTTTTTTTTTTTTTACTAAATCACGCTAGTTCCTTTCACCTCAGGGTTTGCGACATTTAAACGGAGGTCCTTTTTTCTCACCTTTTTGAATTCTCTGCCGTGCCACTGCTGCCTGGCCTGCTGCTGATAAATAGTCTGTTTTGATGGTGGTAGACCTCATAGAGGGCAAAGAAGCACTTTTAAAATGTATCTAGTCTCAAATGGTATAGGCTTAAATGTAAAGCGCAGAGCCTCACAGACATGTTATTATACAAGCAAGGAGGCCCACTGTAAATAACACACACTATAACATTGATGTCTTTGTAAAGTCAATGAAGCTCTGGCTGTTTGTTTGTAGATGGGTGGGCATTTGACACTTCACGTGTCCCTGCAAGTGTATAGAAGAGTTTTGGTTTTATTGGGATCTGAATAGAAGCTTGTCAGGTATTGTCATGACTGCAGTGGTGTGATCAAGGGCAAAGGATAGGACACTTTCAGAAATAAGGTACAAAAGCTGTCACTGGGCTGGAACCTTTTTCAAAAGGTGAACATTTTGTGCACCGGAGGAACCTTTTCATAGATCTTAAGCCGCGTTTCCACCGCAGGAACTTTACCCAGGAACTAGGGACTTTGGCCTGGTACTTGGTGTGTTTCCACCGCAGGAACCAGGAACTAAATAAAGTTCCAGGTAAAAAAATGCCCCTCAGAAAGTCCCTGCTGGCGAGGTGGTACTTTTTCAAAGTTCCGGAACTTTCGGGGGCGGGACTTTGGCGCTAAACATTCTGATTGGTTCAGTACACGCAGCATTGTTTGAGTTCAACCACCATTTATTTCGGATCAACATTTTCAAAATATTACTGTTATTGTGTAATGCAATGTAATTTTAAAAGTATTTCAGGCGAGAATGTAGTTGTTTAAAACTCAAATCTGTGGTTTATTTATAAAGACAGCGCCTATTTAAAAATGTGTTTCGCCGATCTCGTAGACGGTGAGCTCCACTCGATCAGCGAAAGCTCAGTCCTCATGTATCCGCCGAGAAGCAGCCTCTCCTGGGATAGACCTTCTGATATGTGCCGCTGGCTCTGATGTGTCTTTAGTGGTTAAACATAACATATAATTCAGCTGCGGGGTAAATCTAACAGGTTTTCTTTGGTCTGTATTCAATTTATCTATATGCTAAAATGAAAATAAAAAAGGCAAGTCTATATAATATTTCGTTTCATTGCAATGGCTGTATATAACATTACACATATCCCTGAACTACGTACATTTCTGCAGCTGTTATTATGTTTAAATGAAAACGAAAGGAGGCAGTGGTATTTTATATCCTATTTCGTTTTATTGTAAATATACTGAGGGGAAAATTGCAGTAGCCAAAGCAATCTGAGTTCACGCAGCATTGGTTGAGTTCAAACACCATTTATTCGGATCATTTTCTAATATTACTGTTATTGTGTCATGAAATGTAATTTTAAAACTATTTCAGGCGAGAATGTAGTTGTTTAAAACTCAAATCTATGGTTTATTTATAAAGACAGCGCCTATTTAAAAATGTGTTTCGCCGATCTCTGAGACGGTGAGCTCCACTCGATCAGCGGGAGCTCAGTCCTCATGTATCCGCAGAGAGCAGCCTCTCCTGGGATAGACCTTCTGATATGTGCCGCTGGCTCTGATGTCTCTTTAGTGGTAAAACATAAAATATAATTCAGCTGCGGGGTAAATCTAACAGGTTTTCTTTGGTCTGTATTCAATTTATCTATATGTTAAAATGAAAATAAAAAAGGCAAATTTATATAATATTTCGTTTCATTGTAATGGCTTCATATACATCCCTGAACTAAGTAGATTTCTGCAGCTGTTATTATGCTTAAATGAAAACCAAAGGAGGCAGTGGTATTTTATATCACATTTCGTTTTATTGTAAATACACAGAGAGGAAAATTACAGGATTCGCGTCGTCGCTGACATCACACTCCCCAGTCGAATGCACGAAGTCAGAACTACCTACCGATAATGCACGTCCAAAATCAGCGTACCTTTTTTTTTTTTTTTTTTTTAATCAGAGGTACTTTGTATTGAGAAACGCACAGACCTACGTCATCAGTCTATTTGCCTAATCTACCCGGTACTTTACACCATGGTGGAAACGCAGAAAGCAACAGGTCTGGGGGGAAAAAAGTTCCTGGAAAAAAAAGTTCCTGGTACAAATGTTCCGGGTAATTTCGGTGGAAACGCGGCATTAGAATTATTGGTGGAAGTACCTACTTTTTGGCATGTTCACACTGCAGGAACTAGGAATGGTTTTAGTTCTAGGAACTCTATTTTTGGGAAACTAAATTAGCTCCTACTTCAGAGTAGGGTCTAAAACAGCAATATAGGAACTACCAGTGATGGAAGTGTATGTAAATTGTGTATTTTGCCTGATTGTGCACAAAACCACGCAAAAAAGCCTTTTTATTGATAGTATTTCCCTGTAATCATAATTAGTTTGATACAATTTTTACTGCCTCTAGTATTCATTTCACCTGGAAACTGCAGTGAAATGTATGTATAGGTACGTCTGTGATATTTTTTTTTTATATTCATACTATTTCTCCAGATTGAAATGCTGTAATACTGCCAATGTAGAGTCTCTTAAATGGTTCTAGTAAAGTTAACATGTGGCTTTTTCATGTTGCACGTTAAATCATATATACAGCCTCTGAGCCAAATAATATTCAGAATAGTTTATTCATATGTAATTCAATTTCTTTTTTATAGACCCACTGCTTAACCCTTGAGTTTTAGAGAATGTAGAGTAATTATTTGTCACATGAAGTTAACAATGTCACCCACCAGGCTTAGTAACTGTATGGTTTAATCTGGAGGATGGGGAGGTTATAAAACTACCATTTAAAAGTGCCCCGCTGGGTTACTGCAGGGCTGTAAAGACATTCCTCTGATTTAGACTTACCGCAGATTTGGGCCGCTGTGCTACAATTTAGACACCTAGTCCTGCTATTGGTATGCTGTTTGCGTCTTGATAACTTTTGACTGGACTAAAGTCTGTGATGCAAGCTTAAAAAGATATGCTTAAAGCTTTTAAAGAAAATAACAAAATTGATTTTTCTTAGGTCATTTAGCCAGGCTGCAACACTAATAACTTTCCATTAAGAGACTATATGCCCTCTGACTGCAGGCATTGAAGTGCCATTTGGCACACAATTAAATAAATGAAAGTTTGTGTCAACACAACATTTGATTTATAAACAAGCATCATTTATTCTGATCGTAAGACCATTTGGGCTTTGATTAATTTGAAAGCTCAGGTCGCTATTACTGAGCAAATAAGCTGTGTGTCTGGCTTTCCTGTGTAGGGTAAGATGTGTCCGTATGTGAGCTGTGTCAGTCCATTAATCTAGAAAACATGCAGAATATATGTCGGAAAGATTCATATTTTTGGATTATCTGTGACTGGTAGATGAAACATTTTTGTGCATTTTTTTTTCTTTAAATGTCAGAGTAAATGATATCTCTCCAGGCTTACATAAAAAAATATATGTGTGTGTGTGTGTGTGTGTGTGTGGGTGTATGATTTTATTTATTTCTTGTTGCATGCATGTATTTGTGTTTCTGGATCAGTGTTTTCACACCTAAACTTTTGGTTTGCCCTTTTGGAATAGCCTCCAGTGGTGCTTGTTATTCTTTTTAGAGAGTGAGGATTGTGTCCACAGGGCTTTGTCAAGGCCATCACAGATTATTCACACACTCATCCACCCACTCGAGGACCTATTAACCCACCACTGATCCTGAAAAGACCCCGTGCTCCCATTCGATTTACAACACTACATGTAGCTTTTAACCTGCACCGGAGTATTTCATTACTTACACATTTCATTATTTCAGAGAGTGTCCATTAGTTAAAGGCCTCACTCATTAAATGCTCCATTTTGGGTTTTAATAAGTGAGTATTAAATAGTTGCTTCACTCACCTGCAGCCTAATCGCTCTTCGAGTGATCTAGGATGATTAATTCACATTAAACTGGAGGAGGACATTGTTTGTTTCATTACACGGCAATCTCACAAATAGCATTATGTCAAATGTGATATTATTGGTTGAATCAGTTTTTCTGAAGACAGCCACAGAGGTTTTCCCAGGTGCTGTGTCTGTGAGTGGGAGGTTATGTGAATCTGATGTAATAATACTGAAGTCTTAATAACGGGATATAGGTGTGCATTTGTCTGCTGTGTGGTGACTGTTTATCAGTTGTGGTTTTCCAGCAATGTTCCCCTTGAATGGTCTGGACTGATCATTGTTGGTGAATTGTTTTTTAGTTTTTTTTGTCTTTTATTTTTTTCTTTATTTTTGCAGACCACTGCAACAGCAACTCAAAAGCAAACATGTATGCAAATACAAAGAGAGAAAGTTGCAGCAAAATGGCACGGTTTCTAAGGCATCATACACGTTCATATTCTGACAGAAGCTAAGAACCATAATTATGCTGTCTTATAAGATGCCTTGTTTTCGCACACATGTATGTATTGCAACAATTCTGTTTGGAAAATTCATTATTTTATTTTAGTTTAGTGCTTATTTGAGTAAGGTCTGTCTTACTTGCTATTTGCACCATATGTTTCAAAAGTCGCAAATCACAGAAATTCCCTGATCAAACTATATAAAAATAGATAAAAATGTACATCCTTATAAACAGTTACAATGCTACTTCATCTGTTTTAAAAAAGTAATTTAATTGTGTCTTTACTCCATTTTATTGTCTGTTCTAAAAGCTCGGGAAAGTAACAGCAACAATAAAAATCTCAAAAGTTGAATTACATGTAAATTTGCAAAAATCCAGTTAATTAATTAGCAGTTAATAAATAAAAACATTTTTGCTGTAAATTGAACTTGGTTCAATTTCAGTTTACATTGTAATGTGACACAATGAGCTTAGCTTTGGTTATCATTTTATTTAATCACACTTTTACCTGTGCACATTATAATCAATCTATGAGAAATAATCACAAAGTCATTAAACAGAGCTCCAGCTGATATTCCCCTCATTGGTTTAAATTTTTTTTTTTTTTTTTTATATAGGAGCAGTTGGTTGAATTGAGACGTGTGAATAAGAGGGTGAAGAACTCTGTACGTTTACTGAAGACTCCTTTGACAGGTAAATTAAAGACTCCAATGCTTATATTTTCTTCTGTAATAAGCTATTTAATTCAAGTTTTAGCCCTCCCTGGAATCGCTGCAGACCTGACATTGCAGTTTCCTTCCTCAATTCCTTGGCTCTCATCCCACGTCCTCTCTGGAGTCTTAACTTCCCCTCCCTGTACATGTGGGGTGAAGTCAGGTTAACACATGAGGTGATCTGGAGATGGATGAATCTGCCGCCGTTTGTTGGCGTTCATTTTTGCCGCTGCAGAGGAATGGTCTGAACTTTCATTACTCTTTCTTTCTTTCCATATGCCACTGTGCTCCACCACGATTTACAGCTCTCCGTCAACAGAACACAGATGCTCACGCTCGGCAGTGCTTCAGCCCCTTCTCACTGTGTGTGTGTGTGTGTGTGTGTTTGTTTTGACCAAGGAGTATGTTTGTTGGATTGTTGGTCCATGTGCTTTTTGTGTTTGTCTTGCAAGGTCACTGACAGAACAGATTAATAGTGTTGTTCCTCTGAAAAAAGAAAAAAAAAAAGAACAGAATCACCGTCTGTCAGCTTTACTCTGCAGCAGTTCCTGTTCTCTTTTGGTACATGAGTGTTATTTTGGTTAATTTGTACCTGGAAGGTGCCATGTCCTCGGTTTAAAAGGTGATGAGTTTTTTTTATAAAACCAAAAATACAGGTAAAAAACAAACCAACAAAAGCATTACTTTATGACTTAATAATTTGATGTAATTTATAAACAAAACTCAGTAACCAAAGTAAATTAGCGTTGGGTAGGTCAGATGAAATTATATATTTTTTGATGACTTATATGAGGAAAAAAAGAGAAATTATATTATTTTTAGATTATGATATAAGTTATATATAATGCTTATTTTTACATCTATTATTAAATCTCTCGGACCCAAAACATAGTTATTTTCAACAGAGCATAGTGTAAATATAAATACATAAAATGTAAATTAATAAAACAAATTAATCATTTAAAAATATTGCACAAATTTGTGGAAAGCTTGATCCATTTGTGGAATTTAGTGATCAAATTATTCTAAAATATTGAGTGTCATCCAGGGCAGTCTGAACAATGGCAGACCGTCTTACTTGAAAGCAGTTGTTATATTTGCAGGTGGCACAGATTACAAACGTCACCTTTAAAGAGGCATTATTTCTGTTGCATCAGTCCTCAGTGCAGGAAAACGATGCATATGATTTGCATGTTTATGATGTGTTTGTACACTGGATGGTGGTCCTTCAGAGAAAAACAGATAATTAATAAATGAAAACTTCAGTGCTGTTACATATGGAGGGTTTGTACAAAACACAAACTCACTGTGTATTTCTTCACTTCTCTGGCTTATTTATTTACAATTTTATTTAAAGCTTTGAAGAAAAAAACAATTTATTCACCATTTGTTCCAACTGTGTCTGCCATATGCTAAGTATTTTTAAATCAAAGAAATGACATTACATGTCGTGGAATGTGTGAATGTCTTGTAGCAGCAGATATAACCTCATAAAATGATGGAATTGCATGGCCGATATGTAAAGGTTCAGTTTGATTCAATAATATTATGGTTATATTTTGCTATAATAGCAGAGGACATGGAGAAATCATTGTTAAGGTAGTGAACATTATGTGACGCGTGTAAAGGCTTGATGTGGGGCAAAAAGACTGATTGAGTGAACCGCTCGTCCAATCATGGTAAACTGTCATTTCATATTTCCACAGACAAGTCAGAGCCCTTTTGCCTCGAGAATCAGTTTTAAATCAGTCATCACTGTTTTGCGTCAAGTGAACGTGTGGGAGATGCTAGCTCCTTCCCTCAGTATTTTGTATGGACAAAGCTATGAGGAATTCACTTAAAATTGAATGGGATTTCAAGAGGCTGAATGCTTGTGGAAATGATTTATGCCCTTTTTGTACTGCCACTTGAAAAGGATGCCCACATCTTTGAGGTCTTCGTGCCTCAGTCTCCTGCTTTGAGGTTGCAAGCATGCATTTTTTCGCTTAGGGATTTTCGTCTGCCTAGAAAAGGTCAGCATAATTTTTCCACCATGCGTAAGGTATAGAGACATTGCTAAATGAGCGGTTCACAAAGCATTACACCCACCTCCCTTTTTTTGTTCTCCAGTTTGACGACAGGTCTGTGGGGTCATCTGAGACGACTCTGCTTGCTTTCACATCATGTTGTAGCCTATTGTTGAGAAAGAGCTCTTGTGTGGCACTTGTCAATAAACAAACCAGCGTTATTTATGAGTGAAGCTAAACATCATTGGACTCTTTTCACTGGCTGAGATGACGCATGTCAACGGTCATCAGCATTGTATATTCTGGCGCTTAAGATTTGACGTATCGAATGATATCAGATGTTGTTGACTCGGTTGTGTCTCGAGAACTACTATGACTCACCAGATTCAAGAGTACTATCTGCTATTTTCGATTAGAAACATGGTCAGGATGTATGTTGCAGGTGCATTAGCAGATGCATCAGTTTTTATGAGCGCTTTTCTGAATAAGCCCTTGTTTGTTTGTGCAAGCATTTGTGTCGCTGCTTTTCCATCTCTGAAGATTTGTCTGCATCTACATCATTTGCATAAAAATATCCGATCGGATGAGACACATATTGAGGTAGCTCAAACATTCTGGTCCACTAATTAGCGATGCACTGGTTGACCGGCCATAAATCGGAACCGGCCGGTTTTCGCTTAAAATACGCGATCGGCAATCGGCCGATGTTTTGTTTTTTTGTAAAGTGGAACTTGCATACACGTTTGAAAAGCCAGAAGTAAACGACAGTTCTGTATAGGAGGATTATTTTTATTTTACCTTAAAATTACATCGACTTAATTTGATTTAAAAATCACCTGCTGTAGCACACTGAGAAAAAGTGTTTAATTCATCCAATTAAAAAAATTTAGGGTAATGATTCACATCTATATTTTTTACTTGAGAGAATAGTTATTTATTTTTCATTGGCTCAAGTGAAAAAAAATATAGATTGTTTTCAATGGCCAAAAGCTAGTTTGGCCTATTAAATACCAAATAAACATCTTGTTTATGCACACTTTGCTTCTTTCTTGTTTGTTGCTTAAAAAAAAAAAAAATCGGAAATCGGTATCGGAATCGGAATCGGCCAGTTTGTTTGTAAAAAAACGGTATCGGAATAGGCCATGAAAAATCATGATCGGTGCATCCCTACCGCTAATTGATGTCTGCAAAGTGCTTTTGAACTAGCCTTTTAGATTTGCACTTGAAGCACTTTGATGTATTGGGCAGTGCAGCAATCCATTGAAGGGCCTCCAAAATATTTGTAACTGGCAGGATTTGATTCACAGGGTCACTGGTTGATCAGCCCTGATTTGGACATTCATTAGTCTGTATGTGTCACTCATGGGCTTGATTTTGTCTTATTAGATTTCTTCTGTCGGCTTTGATTTTTCACACATGTGGACTTACTTGGTGAAATCTGGAAATTTGTTGAATGGTTTACCAAGAACAAATGGCCGGACAATTTTAATTATATTGTCTGTTTGGGGTACAAAAGTCTGAGACCTAGTCAAAATATTTGAAATCTTAATAAATTGATTACTTTTTTTCTGTGGACTACTGTATGTCACCCAGAAAGAGAAATAAATTGAAATCGGCCTCCGTTTGCTTTTACGCGTGCTTATTTTTATGTATATAAGATCTCCAGGTTAATAGTTCATTTGTTTGTACTTGATTAATCCTACTTTTATTAAACCTGACTTTGTTCTTTTATTTTACTTTAATATTTCAAATAAATAGATTGAAAGGCCTGGTAATTAAACCTTTACATTAAAATGCGTGAGATGGAAATGCTCATTTCAGGCCTTCTCAGAAATGACGTCAGTAATGTTAAGTGATAAAACCCCCCTAGTGCATATATCAACTATGTTCTGAGTGGTCAGCTATGACTCTTTTATACCTTCCATTATAGGTTTTCAATTCCCTGCCACCTCCTCCTTACTGAGCTTAATTTGCTCTTAATAGATGTAATTAGCTTTGGAACATGGCCGGGCCAGACCCAGCAGGATGATTATGACGTGGATGGTTGGTGTTACAATGGAGCGGATGTACAGGATTGAGCCCCGCTGGCCCAGTGATGGAGGAGATGGAAGAATGAAAGCACTTTATTGTCATATTGACTTACTGCTGTACTGATGTTATTTCTCTCTATGTCCTCCCCTCTCTTAGTGTTCTCCTTGATTCCATCTTGTTGGCAACATAGAGAGCCATTGGCCATGTCCAGAGTCATCAACGTCTAAATGTCCTGATAGATTCAAAGTGATGCACCATCTGTCAGTAAATGTATTAAATTGCTCCTGCCAAGACGGGCTTGACTAAGAAGGTAGACACTCTAAATTTAGTGTTTTTTCTGAGGACATTTTCTGTCCATAGACTACCTGCCTATACAAAGGATGAGGCCACGCATGCCCCTATTAACATTCTATGCCAAACTCAAAAAAAATGTACATGTATATGAATATGCACTTGTACAATATAAAATTTGCTCAGTTATTTATTTATTTTTTTAGTTATAAGAAAGTAATTAAATAAGTATTTTAGATGTTGTATTTCAAGACATTTGTGCCTGAAACTACTTTAATTATGCGTATCTTTGAAAATCATTTCCCACTTTAGAACGTTCATCAGCCAATCGGATTCAAGCATTCAGCAGCCCAGTTGAATAACTAGAAATAATAAATATAATACAATTTTTGAACTGAAAAAAAAAAAAAAAACTACATGAACCACCTAAACATAATATTGGTTTTAGATTTTTTTTCCCCTTGTTATAATGTTTCTATTTTTGTTGTTGTTTATTTTCAGCCCAGTGTGTAAATAGGCCATATAGCAAATAGCGAAGACAGAACTTGCCGCATACTGTAATTGATTTATCCGTCTTGTACTCAAGTAGTCAAATTACAAAAATGCTCATCCATTGCTCCTACAAACCAAAGAATTACAAATTATCAACAGATTTTCGATTTTCAATTTCATGCTCATGTCGCCAGGGACATTCATAATGTTCAAATTTTGTGTGCGTGATTGTCATTCAGGGCAGGCATCAAGCACAAATCTGAAATCCATGTAGCATTTCAAGCAGTGGTGGGAACATACAGAGCGAGTGATTGATGACTTCCACACTCTGTAAAATGATACAGCCCCCACCTCACAATCATACCTGTGGTATTCCATTGCAGATTATCTCTGCATTGGTAATGGGGTGAATGTATCCATAAATCCCACATTCCTCTTACCTTGGGAATGGGATCAGTCTTTTAGGAGGTTGTCCCTAACTTTCCGTAATTTTTTTTTTCATTGTAGCACAGAATACGTGCAAATTAAAATCAGTGTTAAGATCTGTTTCCACTCATGAATGTGTGCCTACGCAGTCATTGTCATCAAGGAGAGATTTAGTCATATGCCGACCGTCTGTTCATTATCTGAAAGACAGGTGTTTTTGTTCAGCACAGATGATTTTGAGCAGTTCAGTGGTTGTTATTACCTTTATCTCTTGCACTTTCCCCCTTCTAAATTTATACCTTTACTTCTTGGATTTATTAGTTTTTTTATGCCTTTCCCTAGCCCAGTAATTAATAACATATATATATATATATATATATATATATATATATATATATATATATATATATATATATAATATTAGGGCTGTCAAATGATTAAAATTTTTAATCAAATTAATCAGAATTTTCAGTGGATTAATCATGATTAATCACTATTTGCAATAACACCTGAATCCTAACCATTTTTTGTTTTCTGAAATGCGTACCAAAAAATAAATAACAGGACACCGATACATCATTTTCATGTATTGATTCATCAATATGTGGTTCTTTTTTTTCTGAATTTCAAAAGTTTAACATTTACTTAATCAAATTTACCTGAGCACTATATCAAACCATGCCATTTAACTACAGATAGTGTAAGAGTTTTAGGTGAACCAGTTGTTAAAAATAGCCACATATCTGTGAAATTATGCATAGAGAAACTCGAAAGAATGAACTCAGAAACACAAACATGCGCCCTCTGCACTCTGGGCACTCTTGTTTTTAGGAGGTGTTCATTTGCTCTGCCACAATACTTTAGGATCGATATTTTCACGTTCTGAAGGCTTCAAGTGCCAGTAAAACCAAGTAAAAATGCAAATGCTTTTCCAAACAGCTGTAATTTTTGCTGCATTGCATGTAGGCGTTCTGCGCATGCGCAGTGTGAAACACAGGACACTATAACAGGAGGAAGCTCCAGCGTATCAACTACCAAAGTCGTCTCTGTTTATCGAGCTTGGCATGAACGTATTTGAGAGTAACTGGGGTAAAAACTTAAGCTTCTTCTGTGTTTTCGTCGCAGCGCTCGCCGCTGTTTTTTACTATCTTGAGAATTCGGAGATCGACGAGACTTTCCTGACCTAAATAATTTGTCACACTGCGCATGCGTGAAATGCGTTAAAAAATTTGACGTAATTAACGACAAACAACTAATTAACGTCGTTAACGCGCTATTTTTGACAGCCCTAATATATATATATATATAGCAATGATAATCTAATGAGATATGATGTTTTAAATTGTTTTAATTTTAAAGTTTTCATAATTTTTCTTTTCAGTTTTAGTTATTTTAGACTATCATGATTAAATAAAAATGAGAAACATTGCCTTGGCAACTTCTGAAATATATATATATTATTATTATTATTATTATTATTATTATTATTATTTCAGTTAAAAGTTTTTATTACAAAAAATATTCTGTGGTTTTAGTTTTAACTTTTATAACATAACTGCAATACATTTTTATTGGTTTAAATAATATTATATTTTCCCCCTTCAAATTGTAGGGAGAAATGTTTTCGTAGATTGACCCGTGTTGCATCTGATCTGCTAGTCATGTTTAGTTGTAAAGGAAATCTGTGGAGTATATTGGGAAAGACTTCAGATACTCTGGAGGTACAATCAGAATACTAATGGTGGCTGAAGATGCAACTGACTTTGCAATCCTCACCCTCGGGGCCGATACATTGAGAGTTCATGGCTGCATTAGAGCACCGCTACCTCCTGTAACCTTGAGGCTTGTTTGCAACTTGGTGTACAGTTTTGCTGCCGTGGATTTAGACATAACTATAAATAAAAGCCTGATGGCCACCCCAGAGAAAAGTGAGGCGGTGTGGTCAATGAACTTGAGTACTGCATGTTGAGGCATAGAGACTCTGCTCAATACACAATGCACGTGATGTTTTCCCCCTCTCCAGCACAATAGCTTTAAGGGTTTTATTCCATTGTACACATCAGTGTTATGTGCACAATCAATCAATAAGACAATGTGAACGATGGACAAGGTTCTCTGTAAATGAAAATAGCAGAAGTGCTTCTGGCAGATTATTTGATGGAGGAGAAATCAGACTTCTCGTACAAATACAAGGACATGAAGGAAAGGGATAGAGGAGGAGAGAAGTTCTACATGTTTTAATTGTTGGATTTATTTAGTTTTTCCTTATGAAAAGCCTTTTATTACATATGCACTACAAATGGTTCATCAGTTAACATTAGTTAACTACTTTAGTTAACATGAACTAACTATATTTGCATTAACTAACGTTAACAATGATGAATAAATACTGAAATAAATGTATCGTTCATTGTCTGTATATGTTAGTTAATACATTAACTAATGGAACCTTATTGTAAAATGTTATTTATTTATTCATGCACCTTTTAGGGGTAGATAATATGCAAAGTTTTCACCTTAAAGCTGCAGTAGGTAACTTTTGTAAAAATATATTTTTTACATATTTGTTAAACCTGTCATTATGTCCTGACAGTAGAATATGAGACAGATAATCTGTGAAAAAAATCAAGCTCCTCTGGCTCCTCCCAGTGGTCCTATTGCCATATGCAGTTACAGACCGCTCCCGGTAAAAAACAACCAATCAGAGCTGCGGTCCGTAACTTTGTTTGTGTTCAAAATGTAGAAAAATGTATATAATAAGCGAGTACACCATGAATTAATTTTCCAAACCGTGTTTTTAGCGTGTCCTGAATCACTAGGGTGCACCTATAATAAGTGTTTATATTCAGACTATTTTAGATTGCTTCGGGGATACCGCGGCGGAGTAACCCAGTACCTTTGTGATTCTTCATAGACATAAACAGAGAGAAGTAGTTCCGGCTACGATGTTCTTCCGCAAGACGCAAGCAGTTCTGTTTATTAACCGCTAGAGCATCAAAAGTTACCTGAATGAATAGGCTAATAAATTATATTGCAAAATTCTATTGAATGTTATATATTGTTAAGAAAATCTTGTGAATTATTATTCCTATTATTACACTTCTTTTTTTCATTACATGTTGCCCCAAAAACACATTAATATGCACATTTCAAAAGGCTATTAATTATTTCATATACATGAGCACTGCATGTTTCAGAGTCCAGTGCTGCGCCGCTTTGTGTTCAGCTGTTAATAGTTATGTCTTCCACTTCAAAAGCGCCCCCTGCTTGCAGAGTTGCTGTTGGCTGTCTGTAGGCTATTGAATGAATAAAACATAGAAATCCCTTTTATTTCTCAGAAAATCTAACCAGTTGGAGCTGGAATGCATTTGCAGCTATGGTCAGTGTAGACTTAGTACCCCCCATTTTCTCAAAAAATGTTTTAAAGGCTGAGATGTGAAGGTCATGATCATTAAACTTTTTGTTTTTGTGAAGACCTGTATCTGAACTGTAAATCATGCTTTTTACTATCTTTTTTCTACAGTTTAATGTCACCATAGGTACTGCCCTTCCCTGCTTTATGGTATTAATTAAATTCTTACATTTAAGCTTTTAAAAACCTGCATTATTATGCTTTTTCTTATTATAGTGTAGCCAACTCATTATGTACTGTATAAGAACAGGAATATTGTTAGAGACAGGAAACACCAGGTAGATTGATCAGAGATGAAGAGAGATTCAATATCTAGTCACCTGCACATAAGCACTGCCACACAACATGACAGAGCACATTCATTACCCACCAGGCCCGAAGACAATACCCCTGGAGCGGTCTGGGTTCAGGCGTTTTGCTCAAAGTCTCAGCCTCAGGGCACCATGCCTGCAGGACGCCATGGACCGGCTGAAATGCAGTGCTCACAGAAAAGTGTCAAGTAGTGTCCAGAATTATAAGCTTCATTGTAATTGGCTGACTGCTGCATAATTAATTCATGAGTCAAGGTTGCACAGGTTTATTTTATCAGTTTGACTTTGACAAGTCTTGTTTACAGGGAATAAGGCTCCGGCAATAATCACCTCAAAGGTCTATTGTTTGAGGCACGTAGTAGCAATAACCTCAAGCTCATCTGTATAATCAACAGTTTATTCTGCTTTTTTTAGAGCTATGACCGTGAAATAATCTGTACTCGTGACTTAATTTTTTTTAAAAAATTTTTTGGTTTCTGAAGGATCATTTTTCCCTGAAGACTGGAGTAATGGCTGCTGAAAATTCTGCTTTGCTATCACAAGAATAAATTACATGTTAAAATGTATATAAAAATTAATAAGTTGTTTTAAACTGCAATAATATTTCACAATATTACTATACAGTACTTTTACTGTATTTTGACCAAAAACGACATATAATTATTAAACGTCTTTTAAAAACATGAAAAAATGATTACCTACATATACACACATTTCTTAGTTCTTCAATATTTAGCAAGATGTAATAAAAGCAAATAATGTAGTGATAAACAATTTTCATTAACTTTTGATATCAGTGATGCCATACTTTTCATTTCACAATCGTGATACCTGACCATTGCCATGTTGAAAAGTGGTTTGCTTCTGCAAAGTTTCTTTCTGTTAGACTAGCACACAAGTACAGTAGTGATACTGAAGCTCAAGGATACAGGATACGACCCTAGAGGTAGCAGCCCTAATCTTCACCCCTAGTCTACACCACCTCCTCATAATGGAGACTTATGCGCTGTATCACACATTTAATGAATATTAAGTACTGAACGCTTTAACTCAGCAATCCATATCGGCACATGAATCTGCGGTTACAATCCATCCCATCATTAAACACTCCATCAACCTCTCTGTCTCCCTTTAATGATCCTCGTCTCCTTTCTTTCACACTCTCCCTCCTCCAGCTGGTCAAGGGCTTCTTCAGTTTTTTACATTAAACCTCTCCCAACCTCTTTCATGCATGTGGGGCTCCTCTGCTCTTTCAGAACTTTCAAGAGTTTTCCCTTGAGTAATGAGTGTCCTTGCTGCTTTCTGTGACACGTTTGTGTGTGTATGTGTGAAAGGGACAGAAGCCGAAAATAAACTTGAGGAACTCGATGAAGTGGGCATTCAGTCAGTCTTCTCTGAGGTTTAATGATCTGATAGCGAAGCCTGTCCATGTGCATGTATTACAAACTCTATCATAGATCATTGAGAAGAAGAGAACCAGACAGAAAGAGAAAGAGGGAGGGGTAAATGCATAGCAGCTGCTCATTAAAATGCAGTTAGGTTTGCGTTTGTACCCCAGGCGGGGTGCCAGATTAGCACATCTGAAGCCTCTGGCCCAGATGAAACTCTCACCATTTACGTTTCTGATTTGCGTTCTGACAGCGGCTCCAATTACCAGCATTTTCAGGGAGGGTTAAATGCATCCGCCTGTGTGAAAGCTCACACCCTCTGTGCCCGGCGCTTGGGTTTGTGATGGTAAAGCACAGATTACAGCACAGCAGTCATATGCGCTACATTTCCTCACTTTTGTGTCCCAGCTCTAACATCTCATGAGCTCAGTTAAAGTGCTGCACTGCTCAACCAGGGTGCATTTATTAATTAATGGTGCTTAATAAGGCTCTTTACATTCCATATGTGACCCTGGACCAAAAAAACAGTCTTAAGTGTCAATATTGATGATTTTTTTTTATTTTTATAAATAAGCTTTCCATTGATGTATGGTTTGTTAGGATCAGACAATATTTGGCCGAGGTACTTTTTGAAAATCTGGAATCTGAGGAAGTCAAAATACTGAGAAAGTCACCTTTGAGGATGTCCAAATGAATTCTTAGCTATGCATATTGCTAATCAAAAATTAAGTTTTGATATACGTATGGTAGGAAGTTTACAAAATATCTTCATGGAACATGATCTTAACTATCCTAATGATTTTTGTCATAAAAGAAAAATCAATCATTTTGACCCATACAATGTTTTTCTGGCTATTGCTAAAAATATACCCCAGTGACTTACCTTATTGTGAGGAGATGTGTTCTGTTACTTTTCAAAGTGATTGCACTAATGCACTAGTTTATATATATATATATATATATATATATATTTATATATGTGTGTGTGTGTGTGTGTGTGTGTGTGTGTGTGTATATATATATATATATATATATATATATATATATATATATATATATATATATATATATATATATATATATATATATATATATGTGTGTGTGTGTGTGTATATATTAGGGGTGTAACGGTTCACAAAATTCACGGTTCAGTTCGATACGATACACTGATGTCACGGTTCGGTTCGGTTCGGTTCGATACGTTTTAGATACAGCAAAATGTAAAAACATCTCAACTTTTCAGAATGCCGCAAGCGCACCGCGGGTCATGTGACAAGAACTAACCAATCAGCTTCATCCTTTCCCGTAACAACGTTGAGAGCTCAGCCAAGATGAAGGAACAGCTGTTCATAGTTGTATATGGATTGTAATTTTGAAATAAATTTAGTAGCAGAGCTACTGCAAGCGATTTTTAGAGCTGCAAATCCATTTATCCTTCGCTGAAATTTCCGCGTCTCATGGAGAGAGCACGTCATTGTTGCTTAGCAAAGACAGACGCCTCATGAGCGCTTCTGCCCAAGCGCTTTGGAAAGGAGGAGAAAGACGCGCTTAGCGTTTTCCATGCGTTTTTAGGCACGATATGTGAACGGCCCCTAAGGCGCTCGCTCACTCAGCACGCGCTGAAGGCTCGTTGCAAAATGTCGAATGCCTTTAACAGACCAGAAATATAAGATCCTAAAATAACCAACAGGTCTGGTGTTTGGGTTGGATTCCCTGTAAGCTATAGTTTCTAAATGCTGCAGGGATAGTTTGCTGCGTGCATGTTTCTCCTTTTTTTCGTCTTTTCCCAGATAGTACTGACGCATATATCCCAGATATTCCTGCTGGTGTTTTTTTTTTTTTTTTTTTTTTATTCCCGCTGGTGTACCCTGTCATGTTGCAGATGCGACATACCGTTGTTTTTTTATCCACCACTCTCTTGCTATCACCATTATAGCTTAAAGGGAATCCAAAGTGCACCCAAACACCAGACCTGTTGGTTATTGGAGGATCTTCTCATTTCTAGTCTGTTAAACGCATTGGCTATTTTGCAACGAGCCTTCAGCGCGTACTGAGTGAGCGAGCGCCTGCTGAGTAGCCTAACATAAACATATAAGTTGGTGTTTTTTTCTTCTTCGGGAGTGTCAGGGGCGTTGCCTGTTACGTTGTTTGGGTTATTGGGCTACCTTGTTGAACGCATATCATTATATTTCTCTCTCTCTCTTTTTTTTTTTTTTTCAAATATAATTAATTACTCCAACGAACCGTTCGGTATACATAATGCGTACCGCGTACCGAACCGAAAGCGTCGTACCGAACGGTTCAATACGAATACGCGTATCGTTACACCCCTAGTATATATATATATATATATATATATATATATATATATATATATATATATATATATATATATATATATATACATTTATATATTTATATATATATATATATATATATATATATATATATATATATATATATATATTTATATATATATATATATATATATATATAAATATAAATATATATATATATATATATATATATATATATATATATATATATATATATATATATATATATATATATATATATATATTTATATATATATATTTATATATGACCTGACCCCCAAACTTTGAAATTGTAGCTTATGTTTAAAACAATTTAAAGATACTAGTAAGGTTGTGGCACAATTAGAATGAATTTTTATTCAAATTTTTTTTATTATTAATTAATGAGAGCACATTTTTATTTGAATATTGTACATTGAGAGATATTTTTCTATCTGTCTTTTGTACTAAATAAAGTGTCATTGCTTAGACTCTCTTAGTCACTTTTTTTCCACTTTCCCCACAATTTGTATGCCTTCCATGTCTCTTTGTTTTGTGTCTGTAGACGTCTTGGTGTCTTCTACGGTTGAGGACGAAAATGCTGGGATGTATTTGAATATAAAGTGGAAAAGACATTGAAGACTGCCATAATCTCTCAGCCACTCTGTGTGTGTCACCACAGGGGCTTCATGAATACTGTAGATGTCAGACGGAGAAATGGCAGCTTGGTTTTCTCAGTGACTTGAAACTATTGGGATGCTCTTCCTCTGGACAGCAGCCTTCTGATCAGTGTGAATGAAAACAGGACTGAGGGACTTCTCCTTGAGAAACAGAGCCATTATCCTGTAAGCAATGCCATGTAGAGAGCCTCTTTTGAACTTGTTTTTGTTGTGTATTTCAGTCAGTCTTTTACAATTGGCTTTATGGACTTGTAGAAAATGAAATCACTTTATATTGTCAAGGCTATTTCCACAGCTATTATCATAGCTTAAACAAAGCTTAAGCAACCAAATAAGTAAACAAATGAATTAATTAATAAAAAACATTTCAAGGCCAATTTAATATGACCCTATTTAATGGGTTACCTACACACACACACACACATGTTTGTTTTTGTGAAAAGTGGGGACATCCCATAGCCGTAATGGTTTTTATACTGTGGAAACTGTATATTCTATGGCCCTTCACCAACCCTACACCTAACCCTAACCCTCACAGGAAACTTTGTGCATTTTTACTCTCTCAAAAAAACTCATTCTGTATGATTTATAAGCGTTTTGAAAAATGGGGACATGGGTTATGTCCTCATAAGTCACCCTCTCCTTGTAATACCTGTGTCATACCCATGTCATTATACAGAGTTGTGTCCTGATGTGTCACAAAAACAAGAGCACACACACACACAAACACACACGTACACAAAACATGTCAAAATCAACCCCTGGGACATATTCAAGGTTGAAGAGACACCGATATGTACTTTGAAACAACAGCATCTATTGTTGTGCATTCAGTCTGGCTAAATTAAGTCAACAGCCATCTCTTCTGTTCATCTTGGGACCTCTGAGACCTCAAAATGGGGCGCCCTTATGAATGTAAACACACAGCGTACTGCACAGCACTGTGCCCTGTTTATCCAACAAACAATTAAGCAGTAACTTGAGCATTGAGTTTCCATCTCCTTTGTTTTCCCAGAGGCACAGCCCTGGCAATATGGCAGGGGCTCCAGTGTCTCTCAGCTCTTGTATACAGCATCATTGCAGCTGCTGTTGCATAGCCTTGGATGCATTTGACCATAACCTAGTGACTCACAGTTCTGTTTGACGTCTGTGTACATCTGCTGCTCCTGCTTCTTAGATCTCTCAGAGACCTGTGAAAAAAAGGGTTCTTTGTCAAGATTCTCATGTCACGATTGGCTCCCTGTCACACATTCTGTCTGCCATTCTCACACCCCCGCCGAACTCCATACACACTTCCTCTATTCTAGTCTCAGATGACACACCCTTGGACCTCCCACAGTCTGTTAATCACCTTCCTGATGCATATTGCACACGAAATATACAAGATCTGGCTGTAACTGTGCTTTCTGGTGTGGTTGGTTGACTTTATGCAACTTCATGTTTACAAGGTACCGGCTGATATTGAGTTTTACGCTTTAAAGAAGAGGCAATCATTGGATTTGCCAAAGTTTCCAAGGTTAAAAGACATTTAAAGAAAGTTTTGAGAAGAAGTTTTGAGATACAAAGCAATAGGTAAACTAGTCCAAGGGCTCAAATATTTTTCTTTATGCATGTTTAATAATCAGTAGTTCTATGTTCTGTTCATTTATTTAGGATAAATAAAGCTGTCATATATTATTGCAGTAGTTGTTCTTATTTTAAAAGAACAAATACTCAAAAAACAAAAATACTTAAATTAACAAAAACATTTACTTTTTGATCTGTTTTCTTTTTATGTTTTTTCAATTTTACAATTCTTTTTTGTTTTTCTCATTTTTCTTTATTTTATTTTTAAATATTCATCTTATTTTTATTTCATTTTATTTTTTAGTAATTTTAGTTCTTCAACTTCTACTTATTTTATTTCCAAGGCAACATTTCTATCATTTAAGTTATTATATAAAAAAAACAATAATAATAATTATATAGGTCCAGATTTACTAAACAGGGCAAATTAGAGAAAGCACAATTCCAAAAAAGCGCTAATGTGAATGGAAATTCCGTTCAATATGCAAATTAAAGAACACAGACGCAGCTAAATCGCAGCGACCAAGAGCAGCGCAAATTAGCGTCTGCTTAAAGACATGCTTTTTTTGAGTTTTAAACAATGTTTCAAATACCAGTAATTTGATGAGCGCAAACGATTAATTTTAATACTCTCCTACCATTAATTTAGCTTCTTGAATGGGAACTCCTACAAATCCATATTTAATAAGGTCAGCCGCAAAAATAACTGTCCACACCTTTTCAGCACTAATACTTCACTACCATTAATTTAACCTCAAAAGACAGTTTGGGTCAAGCTGTTAGTAAATATGGCCCTTAATATTTTATTTGTTTTATTTAATTGAATGAAAGCAGTAATAGTTTTAGTTTCAGTTAACAGAACTGAAGTGAAAAATGTGGCAACATCAGCGTTATCCATGACCATCTTGAACCTTTCCTTCAAAGCATCTAGAGGCACACCATGGCCATCCTCTCCCAGAAAAGAGGCTCTAGTCTGGGTCAAAGCCCTGAGGTAGATGGTACTGTAGAAGGTGTGATCCTTGTCTTATTACATGGTGAAGACTCCTTCCTCTATATAAGCTCCTACGAGCCCTATTGTCTCCCTGCAACAACTGCTCTTGACAAAGCCAATAAATCACTACCTTAATGTGAGATTTTGGGGGTTGTGCTTGCTCCAGCGGTGTGAGAACTCACGCTCCTCTCTCTCATCACCTAGAGAGCAGAACAGCGTTCCTGACCCCTCCGCGTGCGTCTCTGCTTAGTTTGATGTCTTTCTGCACAGTGTCATCTTTCTTTTCACTGTAAACTTAGCTTGATGTCACAGTGCACATTTGTTGGGCTGAATTGCTACACTTGCCTTTCATTTGTCTTTTTTTGTCAGGTTTAATTGTCACTGCGCTGGTGAACTGCGTGAAAGATGTCTTGTTCACACATCAAGGATTGTTTTGGGAAAGGAACCTGTTTTGAGGAATCTTCCTGAAATCCCAGGAGATGGTTTTATTGGTCAGAAATTGCTTTTTCAAAGCTCAGGAGACTTCATGATGATTCTCCAGTGAAAAAATAAAACATTATTAAACTATTGTGCATCGGTTTTTTTTTTTTTTTTCTGAAAATTCTTTATAAGTAAAAACATACACAAATTATGCTTCTACATTTGATAAGCATGGGAGATTCCTTGCTGTAGTTAGCTTTTTTATTTTAAAGTAAAAGTAAATGAAAAGGCTAATAATTGTAATGCTATTAATACTTTTTAAAAAAACTGTAAATCATTTTTTATGTTTCTGTTTTAGAAGTTGCTTAGAAGCTGTTCTTTCATAGCGTGAGACTTTTGTAATCCTCAGAAAAATGTAGGTATCAGATCTGATATGTTTCCCATAATTTTCCGTAATTTTATCTATTTTTTTTAATCTCTAGAGGATTCATTAATTTTTTTTATTGCTCAGGGGTCATTCTTTAAAGTTCAAGAATTTGGTATGATTCTCATACATGTTATAAATATCAGATTTAAATCTTAATTCTCTTAATTCTTTAGAACGTCAATAGACACAAACAACAAAAATCGTCATAAAAGAAAGAATGTTGATGCACAGTATAGCGTGCAAGAGCTGTATCATTGCATAGATCCATTGTTGAGAAAGTTCTTTTAAACTCCAGAGCATGTGGGATTACATTTTCCCCCTCAGTGATAAAATCGGGAAACTTCAGGAAAAGTCTCCATTTTCTCTCCAATTAATATCATTTCTGCTTAGGAAAAGACAGTTCCTTGGTGCTCTGCCTTTTTCTGTTAGGGAAAAAATTCTAGTTTCTTAGTTGCTTTTGTGCATTTTATTTCAGATATATTGGGAACTGTATAACATATAGAACCATTTTTATATTAAGGAAAATCCCCCAAACCCATGTGTGACACTTCAGAAATGAGTAATCAATCCATTTAGTGACAGAAATGATTCATGGAGCAGTAAGGAATGTCATGTTTGCTCGTGGGGGATGGACGATTCATCAGTGAGTGCAAATTACACTTTTTTTCTCTCTCTCTCTCTCTCTTTGTAAATATTTTCAAAACTCTTGCTTGAGATGAATGTCACAGTTCTGGGGGTCTCCTACTGATTGATCATCTGTTTCAACATGTGTTGTGAAACACAATTACTTGCTTGATAGATTTGGCAGTATTTCTTATATTTAGTGATACTTCTCTAGTGGTTTCTCAGTGGTTTCTCTCTTTACCTTGTTCTATTTCTATGTGAGAATTCAATCAAGGTGTGTTCTGCACTCCGTGGCCTTGCCGATTTTGTTGGAGCACCATGAAATATGACTTGAAGCGGAAATGTTGCCACCAAACACAAAACGCAGCTGTGAGTATGAAGGAGTGTAGACATTCTTGGTTTCATAGACGCAGCTTCTTCAGCATGACCTTTAAGTCCTCTTGGTTTTGTACTTTTGCTTTTGTTTCAAGCTGCCTGCTGTTATTTATTCACTTAAAAATCCACATCATGTTACTAACTTTGTGACTCAGTCCTGGCCTTTTTGGCAGAAGTCATTATGAAGCTCCTTCTGTCATACCATGTTAGTTTCAGAAGATAAATTATGGGCACTTCACCTTGGGCGACATGTCACCTTAAGCAATAAACATTTTGGTGTAATTTGCATCGCAAAATGGCTTTAAAATGTAATATTAAAAAGACATATCTCTAAAGTGAACAAGGCCTTGAAATGTTGGAATGCAGTTCCTGCACGTCCTTTTCATTCAAAGATGATGAATCAACATATGTATTTTATTCCCTTAAATTGTGTTTTATGCTTCTGTGTTCTAGGGTGCATTTTTAAGGTCATGCAGAAGCCAAAGAAACTATAAATCATGAAATTCATGCAGCACTTTTCCTAAATCACCCTACACAGCTAGGTGTTCTCATAAATAAAAAGGTAATCAAAGTCTTCAGATTACAGATTCCCAAAAGGACATAAGCCCCCCCCCCACACACACACTTAGACACACACACACACACACCTGTGGAGTATCAGGAATAGCCAGAGCTGCAGACATCCTGGAGCCAAGGGACCCAAAGCAGAAATCTAGAACTAGAATGGAATCATTGAGCTGAATATGCAAGTTTTACACACACACTCTTAAATGGCACTTCTGTTGTAATTTTTATGTACAAAAAAAAAAAAAAAAAGTTTTGGGGTCTGTTTTGCCCTCGAAGTACAGCTAAGTGAAATTACTCACACACACACACACTCTTGATTTAGTTGCGAGGCATCCTATATAAACAACCAATAGCCATGTACTCTAATACACTGCAGTTTTCCAAAAAAACAAAACAAAAACAATGGTTGAGCAATTTGAGACAATGTTTACTGCAAACTGTAATATTTCAGGCCTAGAGCAAAGCATTAGAGATGCACTCATGTGTGAACAAGCCCCATGTTTTCTTAATGTGGAGCAGTGGAGATTAGCTGGAGATGTTTTCATTCTGTTGAAGGTCACTGTGGGTGGTGGATTTGGAGGGCATTAAAAATACAGCACCTCTGTGGGCTGGTTGAGAGCACAACCCTGTATCTGGTTTCTAATGGTGAGAAAGCTAGGATTGAACCTGATGCTTCCAGCTTCATCTCCGCTCAGTTGGTCATCAGGGCTAAGGCTACGTTATACACTGTTTTTAGTCTGAAAATGTCTATATATCAATATTTATGCATTTTCACTGAAGTTTTTAAGTCAGAATGGCCTAATTATATGATATTGTATTGTATTGTATCGTATTATTCATTGATGTTCTAAAATACCAAATCATGCAATAGTGTGGTCCAAAAGGTCTAATTTTAAGAAACTAATCAATTTTTTTTTTTTAAAATGCGATTTTGATCATGAGGTTTAAATAAACAAATGTAATTAAAAATGTTTTATGCTCTAATAAGCAAGAATTGTAAGAAGATCACAAATCTAGTCTACTGCAATGCATTAGGAAATGTAATGGGCAAATAAAAAATGCATTGTTGCAGTGTCACAATGTACATTTTTTTTTTATTTGTAACAGTATTATTTTGAATACATTGTAAATATTCATTATGTCATCCAGCCTGAATACAGAAATATAACACACACACACTCATTTAGCAGGTTTAAAAAAAAAAAAAAAACACACAAGCTCATTGGAGTAAGGTCTGTAATAGACTTTTTGGTTGCACTGTATTTTACAGTATGTGTACTTACATGTACTTATAGTGTACTAACAGTGTATTTATCTAAGAAAGTTCTGGTAATACATAGGGGTGTGACGGTTCGTATATAACCGTGAGACCGGCGGTTATAGTTGAACACCGTCATTAGAACTCTATAACCGCCAAAACCGTGTCATTAAAATATTTTTTTACAAACATTTTTTAGCAAAAATTATTTTCATTTTTTAGATAGGATCATAAGATGCGCAATATATTGGGAGACATGGTTTTTTCCACTTAATGAAGTTTTGTAAATCGTCAGACATGATATTTACCACTTCATAAAATTTTGCTTTGTAGAAAACTTTTCTTAAAAACGAATTTCGTTTTGTACAAATCTTATCTTAATTTTAATAAATGTTTCATCAACCAATTGCATGTATTTTAATAAATAAAAAGCTAATATAGCAGACAATGATAACCGACATGGAAGCACCAGCGCGCCGCGTTCACTTGCACTGCATTGTGAACTAGAGCGCATCTCATCGTAAATGAAACTCAGCGTAGGCCTATGCCTCATTAGCATTAAATATATTTGCTGCATCCTTTCTAGAACAGACAATGGCTTTTTTTGCGGCTCGCATCAGCAAAGCATTGCATCGCCATAGACCGCAAAATAATCAGCCTATGGCGGGCGGGTGCGGCTTTGAAATTTGCTCTATGATTTCCGCGAAGCAGAAAACGAGGACGGAATCTCGAAATCCAGTCATGAAAATGAAAGTTGCATTTTAATCTGGACAGTCATGGAATTTGCCAAAGTTAGCATAAAATAATCAAATCAAATCTCCATATGGACCAGTATTTGTAAATGTTAAGCCGCAAAAGTTGTTTAAACTATAAATCCGTGTTCTGCGCGTCTCTGTGTGAAATAATAAATGGCAGAGACGTGCGGGTTTGTTTACTACATAGACTGAAGCGCATGACGTTTGCATTAATTTCAGCATCTGAGCTTCAGAGTTCTCTCTCCTTCAAGCGATCTGAACTTTTCAGTTCATCTCAGTGGACACACAGCGCTCCTGTATTTGATGCTCTGTTAACTCTTTGTGAAGGCGCATGACTCACCGTCACTTTATAACTGATAGCGCTGTTTCTCACACATGCAAAGAGAGAGAGAGCGAGAGTCTTACCACGCTTAAACAACACGCTATATGTAAACTATTCTTTGTTGTCTTCTACTGTCAAAATAATGGAGTTCATTTAGAATTATTCATATTCATTTTCGAACAAGCAGAAGACATACCAGTTTCTCCGGTAGTGGGCGGAGCTAATGCGCAAATGGCAACGGCTTTTTTTGCAGCTCGCATCAGCAAAGCATTGCATCGGATGGCGGGCGGGTGCAGCTTTGAAATTTGCTCAAAAAACGTTGGCGCGGATGATTTGTGTTTTGTGAAGTTTTGTGACAGATCTCCTTAATAAACGGAGGTCTGAAATCTCTGCCTCTTTACCGATCAGAGCGCACGCTAACACGGAGTTAACCCGCTATCTCCAAGAACAACCCCCATCCACCCCCCGACGGTTATGTTATAAACCGTCACATTTGACTCACGTCATAACCGTCATCACCAATTCTGAAACCGGCACACCCCTACAAGGTAACTACATGGGGTAGGGTTAGGTTTAGGGGAAGGTTAGGGTTAGTACCTAGTTATTACATAGTTATTGTAATTACTATAATACGTACATAGTATGTACATGGGGAACAGGACTGTAAAATAATGTGCTACCGACTTTTTTATAAGAGAGGATTGTGACTCTCGACCTAAAGGGAGCAGGTTTTTACCTGATCCACAAAAATAAGCACTCACGTCTAGGGTGTTCGTCTCAGAACATGAAAAAGGGCTGATGTTACTAAACTCGAAGGTCTACTTTTCGCAACCTGTTGGTTAAGCCCCATGCTAAAGCAAAATATTTCCTAGCAAAAGATCGCCTGTGTGAAATTAAACTTCCAGCTATGAGTCGAACAATCAAAAACAGATGATTGCTTGGCTGAAACACACTTTTTCCTCCTAAATGGCTTAATTTTTCATGACACAGATGATGATTTTTACACATGGGAGGCAGATATTGTAATCTGTAGCCAGTGGGTTGCGGGGATGTTATATCCTACTTTGCCTATAAATCATGAGTGAGGTTTTGCGCCTCTAGAAAGTGAATTAAAAATGACAGTATCATGGCAAAGAGAGCTTGAATATTTTTCCTCGTGCACATGTCTCTGAAGTTTGCGGTGATCTGTCTGACCTCATCTAGATCACTGTTGCTCAAGATACAAGATGATGGTGCCAACATATGCAGAAGATATTATATTTACTATTAGCCTTACTAATGTATTTCCGTCGTCAGCAGGTGTCTGCAGATTGGTTTGCAGCTGCTCGGTTTCGCCTGTGTTTCTTACGCTGCCTCCAAGTCCTATTGAGAATTTTCTTCTTAAAAATTTCAGAAATTGTAACGCAAAGTATTCAAATGATTTTAGAAGAGAATGAATGTATCTGGCAGTTTCATAATTCCCAACAGACACAGAAAATGGTACTGTCCAATTCTCACTATTAACTAACTATATGCTTATTATCATGCGTATAACTTATTGGCTGTTTATTAGTACTTATTAGGCACATATTAATGTATTATTTTGCATGATCATGTTCTAGATTCCTTAACCGGACCCAATACCTAAACATAACAACTACCTTATTAACTATTAATAAGCAGCAAATTAGGAGTTTATTGAGGGAAAACTTTTAAAGCTGATTTGTAATTCTGCGTAGAACCTACACGTAGAGGCACATCCTAAACCGTAGCTTCTCCAAAAATCGTAACTGCGCGTCAATTCTACACTGACCGCAAGTGCTGTTATTGGTCTGCTAGAACCCCTCCCTCCATATGTACTAGAGTTTTATGTGTTTATGTGCACTTTACTATATTTTAATGTTACACCTTCTTGCATAAAATAAAACAAAGGTGTGTACTGCACGTCGACGTGGACAATGACTCATTTATAGAAGTATAAATGAAAACTGACGGCGCAGGTCCGATGCAAAAGTATAAATCAGCCTTTAGTTAATAGTGAATATGTGTTCCCTACCTGTTAACCAGAAAACTTTTTCAGTACTAGTTAATTGTCTTCCTTTTATTTCTTGAGTTTATTTTTGTCTGTTTGTCTATCTATCATTCTGTTGTTGGCTGACTATCTTGCCTATAAACCTTTCAAGACTTTAAAAAAAAAAAAACTTTTTGTTTCATTACATTCAAATTCAAATCTGCATCCTGTTGCTACTTGCCGCTGTTGCTAATTAAAATTCTGTTCAGATTTAGGAGTTAAATGAAAATTGTACAGATTCTTAAACAATTTTTTTAATAATTTCTCAATGGTTCATAATCTCTTGTGCACTATGTACAGCATTTGGTGAATTATCTAGGAATTATATTTTAGTTGTGCAAGCCTGTCAACTCTTCAGTTGCCTAAAGTTGTTTTTGACTAACTTCAGTGTTATTTTTAATCAATTGTACATTTCATTTTGTATAAATGACTTTGAACATTGCTTTCAGCATTCATAATGGCAGCTTAACTCATGAACGTGTAATTGAAACATATTTGACTTGGAAATACATGAAAACCAAAAATAATTAGGGCATTCTGTCGGCGTCACATGTGTGATATTTGCGGCATGACTTTAGATGCAGTTCAGTTTCCCAACAAAGCACTTTGCAAAACAAATATTGGGATTTCATAGTCTTGCATTTGCACACAAGGTGATCAGTATGCCGGAGATGTAACATAATTTATAATCTGTTATACCTCGGCCATATTATTAAATACCTTGAGACTAATTTGAAATCCCTTTCTGAATGTAGACACACGTATCTGACTACAGAAAATATTTTCAGCGGAGAGCCAAGTAATGTTTCCAAACTTCTTATAGCGATTACTCAAAGTCAATAGACTTGTTAACGATGTCATCACTTTTGTTTATTTCCTTACATGTGAACCAGAAGTTTGAAGTGTTTGTAGAAAAGCTCATTAGTATCGGTGACAAATAAATAGTTTTTGTGTTAACATCTGCAGACTGATTGTGGTGGTGGGTGTGAGGAATCTGTTGCTGTTTCCATTGAAATCTTTACTGTGGTGGTAAACTGAGGCTTTGAGGTAAATTTGCGGTATCTGCTTGGTGGTGCTTCAGTACACTAAACCTGTGATAATATTTACTACTTTTGCTATGATCAATAAAACCAGCTTTCAAGAACTTGATGTTCTTAAATGTAGACATTTAAAAGCACAAACTTTGAGTTTGTTTCAATACGGATTGTTTTTTAGTTGTCTATTCAGGTTAAGGCCATCTTGGCTTCATCCCTGGAGAGATTCTCTAATCCTCCATTGGATGGACCCACCGATGCAAATCCGAATTGAAGGTTTCTGGGGCGTGATGTTAAGCTCCACTGCCTGTCCTTCTCACCTCTCCATGCCATCTGCGTCCCTCTTTGGACCCCTAATAAGAACTAGCAGCTTTGTTGGGCCTCAGTAAACGGTGGACGGTCCCACATAGGACGTCTGCCATAGATTGAGCTTCTGGTCTTTGAGCTCAGATCATGGACTACAGAGAGCTGGCCATATTGCAGTGCTGGGTAGACCAGCTGGTGGGTTTACAATCTCTGACACCAGTGACCATTGTCTCCTGTGCTTGTCTGAAGCTAATTTCGTCCTGGTTAGCATAGCTTAATAATCATTATAAGTGGTCAAATAATGAGTAATTTGATGTTTCATTAGCTGTTAAGTAGCTTGTAATGAGTTAATTATGTCTTTGCGAAGTTTGATGGCTCTAGTGCGCATGATGATTTCCCAGAAGACATTGTGATGCTCATCTTTACTTGAAACCTTATTTGTGAGTCTTATAGTTTCATAATGATGCCAGGGGGCATCTAGAAGCATCTCTTAACTTTGTGCCCACAAGCCTGATATGCACAACGAGTGGCTTTCATAGTGAAGACTTCTTCTAAACATAGGAAGCATATAATATAAAGTGAATCCATGAAAGGAGACACTTCTCTTTGAAATAAATGAGGGCCAGTTATTATCTGCGTGGCAGTTCTTCTTGGAGGGCTCAGACTGACTGAATATGAACTAATGTGGCTAAAAGGAGTATTTTTGTTTTCTTTTAAAAGTGTCATATTTTTTCCCTTATTTTTTTTTTCTTTTGCAAGTGTGCAAGCTAGTGTTAATTTTTACAGCCCTTTTTAGCCATAGTTTTATCTGTTTGTCACGTGCATGTTTATTTTGTCACGTCTTCATTGCCATTGACATCCCTTTATTAATAAACATTTTTGTATTGGTGGAAAAAGGAAGCATAGAAGTGAACTAACCTTAGCTTACTGCATCCACTGTTTTCAACAGATGTGAAGTGGGAGGACATGAAGATGTGTAATAATTCTTTAAAATTGTAATAATTGTAATAATGATACATTTTTCTTCATCATTACTCCAGTCTTCAGTTTCACATGGTTCTTTAGAAATCATTCTGATATGCTGATTTTGGTGCTCAAGAAACATTTCTTCATTTATCCTCAAAGTTGAAAACAGTTGTCCTGGTTAATATTTTTGTAGACACCATGATACATTTGTTCAGGATTCTTTGATGAATAGAACATTGGAAAGAACAGCATTTATTTTGGAATATAAATCTTTTGGAATATAGGTCTTTTGATCAATTGAATGTGCCCTGGATGAATAAAAGTATTGATTTCTTTCAAAACATGTTTTACTAAGAGCAAACTTTTGAATGATAGTGTATGGATGGTAAAAAATGTAAAATGTTTTCTTGGTTTGCATCTAAATTGTAAGGGATATTCAGAGTAGTATTGATGTGATGAAAATCTCTCTATAGCATCTGCCACATTGTGTCTAATCCATGTTTCCCTTTTACCTAGAAACATGAATCCACACTAATTCTGGGTAAGCTTAATTAATGCACACATAAATACACTATATAATAGAGCTTTGGATATAAGTGTGGTAATCCACAAGCCTTCCCTGCTGTGTTGCATCCACAGTTATAGAGGCAGTGATGTATTGTTATAACAGTTTTGACCTCGAGGAGCTGTATCAGCAGCTCCGGTTCCGTCAGACCAGCTGGTTCCATTGAACCACGTGTTAAAATGCCCCCGCAAACACCAAAGACGAGGCTGGAGCCAATGGGCACCATGCCTACCTCCAAAGTTTCTAGACTTCACCTTGAGCTGAAGTAAGCAGTTACCAAAGAGAGTTTCTTTCTGATAAGCTCCATTTACAAAACTTTCCCAAAAGTTTCCAGTCCCTGTACGGATGTTTGTGTGCTTCTATCTCCAGACCTCCTGATGTGTTTTCTATTGCTGTTTCCATGAAACACAGAGGAGGATTAAGTGTGTGTCGAATTGCCCAGCAGGCGCCACAGGAATACTGCCCCTTATAGGCTTTTGCCATGGCGGAAGGGATCATTGGTATAATCACATTGCTGCAGGGCTGGAAATAGGTTGTAGTTGTGACCACAGCATCTGCAGGTTCTTCGGAAAAGGTGAAGTGGACCGGCTAGCCGGCGTCACCCTCTCCAGGGATGCACACGTGGTGGGGAGCATTGGCCATAAACCACAACACTTTTATCCACCTCGCCCCTCTCTCGGATTCCCAAAATAAAAGTAACCCACTCTCTCTTTCTCCTCTAATCTTAGGGGGTAACGGATGACTGACTATGTCTATCTATAGAAGGGGGAAGCGTTATTTGGCTGTGGTCCTCTGGTTTGTGTTTGCACTGGATACGACACAGTAATGTGCAGACAACAACCTTGTATCCGTACCGGCAGTTATTTGATGGATGAATTATAGCTGTACCTTAAAATGCCTCAAGCTGAGCGGCGTGTTCCATGCTGAGCAGATTTTAGGCTGCAGGTGCAGGAACAGGAACCTGTTGTAATTTGATGAGTGAAGGTCATCTTAACCGTTTCGCAAGTCGCAAACTTTTTTGACAGTTTGACAGTTCCATTGCATTTTTTATTTTATATTTATTTTTTGTTACAAATCTGACTTTATCCATAGTAATGTGTTCTGGAAAATAATATGTGCTGTTTCCGTTGGATTTCATCATTCATGCACAAGAAGTGGATGTCTGAGATGGTCTGCTTTTTAACAGTAATTATTTAAGCAGTAGACTGAATGTTTTTTGTAATTGCTTTGTTTCAAGAACTAGTAAGCTGCCTAAACTGTCAAGAAAAAAAAAGGAGATTCGGTTAGCTTGTCACTGGGGTAGTGCCCTCAGAGTTACACAGCTGTACTTTATCTATAGTTACATTTATGCACCTAAGAGATGCTCTTATCCAAATCCGTTTAAAATGCCATATTTATTAGAGAGCTCAATTAGGGCGGAGGAGAAATGCAGAGAAGAAGGTTGGCAGCTGATTCCACCAGAGAGGGTGAAGGTGGCGGAAAACAACTTGGTGTCTCATTGTGAAGTAACAAATCACCCATAAAACAAGCTTTCTAGCTGTGCAAATCCACGTTCATTATGAGCGTTTATTTGCGCAGCTAGTCAGTTAACAACGGCTCTGTGTAGTAACAGCTGCTCTATGTGAAATCACGCACCTGATGGAATTTACCGCTGATTAGAGAACCGGCTTTACTAACGAGATGCGCATTAATGATCGGCCGATCTTTATCGGTGCACCCCTAATACTTGTGTATTAGGCAATGCATTTTTTAGAATGCGAGACGTTAGCTTAACAACATTCTAACATCAAACTCCATTAAATTCAAAGTAAGTTGTCTCCATTTTGGGATTTGTTTAGCATGCGGGGTTGTTGTCTATGTAGAGCTTTTCATTTCTTTTAAACACGTATGAGGTTCCACACCCACTAATCTGTATAATTTTCGACATACACTGTAGGTGTGCTAGTTTTATGTGACTTGCATCACTCTGCAGTCTGTTTTTTTTCTTGCAAAGTAAAATTTAATAATTCTCATCCATATGTCCATACAGTTTTTATGTGGTAAGCAGGCATGTAATTAGCAGGATAATGTACAGCTAACCGGTCTTTATCTCAAAATAAACCTTTTCTGGGTGATACAGTCAGGGTTTATTTTGTGATAATGACCAGTTGGCTGGACATTTTACCAGTAATTATTGACCATTTATGTGCACAGTTTGTAGGCAGTGTTCAGCACTCAACAGGTCTCAGTGTCATAGAGTGCGTAACACTTTCATCAAAAAGTAATTTTTCAGAATACGCTCTGTGAACATCAGTTAAACTCAGTGATGATAAATGAATAACTAACGTCTTTGACTGAGTGGGTGTTTTCTCATGTGCAATTATTCATAGCAGTGAATAATTCGTTCATAGACACTATTATTATGCATTGACTCCCTGATCTATTGACTTGAAGTCCATCTTGTACAAAAGTGGAAAGCCATGCTTTGCCCAAATGTGGAAAGCCATGCTTTGCTCATTAATCTACACATGCTTCAGGCTTTTTCATCTTGTTTATTAGAGAATTCATATACTTTATCTTTAACTTCAGTTGTTTTGCAGGCGAAGCGTTTCCTCTGAAGCTGTAAATGCTCATGTCGGGTTGAAGTTTGTTTGCTCTACTTTGTTTAGGTTGTTCTGTCCTCTCGCTCTCTTACACGTTTATCTGCTGTTACGCTGATGGATGGGCCAGTGGGTTTGCGGTTTAAACTGGAGATTGAACTGCCGAGTCCATGTTTCCCTGGTTCTTCCATTCGCGTTCTCTCTCTCTCTTACCCTGCCTACCTGTGTGGTCTGCTGCTTTGTCAGCGCAGAGCTGACAGGAGGCCCGGCCCTGTCGTTTGTCTCTCAGTGCCATTCCTATTTGCTCAGAGCTCCGAGGTCATGGAGTCACGCTGCCTGCTGAAGAGTTTGGAGCAAACCTGATTTCGAACTGACAGTCTAAAGTATACCTTAAGATTGTCTGACAAAACTGACATAGTTAAAATATACTTTTATTGTAGTTCCACAGCAGGACTCGGCAAGATTTGGCTGTTTGAGTTTAGCTGTGATTTTCCTTAAGACAGCACACTTTGACAGCATTGATGGCATGTGGATTATTGTAGGAAATAACTTGGACCTTTGGTCAGTTAAAACAATTAATAAAATGTAATGAATATAATAATAAAAAAATACTTGAACAGTTGAAGACTGAAACAAACTTGAAAGTATTCTCAACATTAAAATGACAGTTTATTCAACATTACAGCACCAATTTCTTCTTCTTCTTATTATTTTTTAACCATTGGTGTGCAAATTTGAAATATGTGGGGTGAGTTCAAATATTTTTTTTTCTGTTAATCAACATTATGAAATAATGTCCCTGTATCAGAAATATAATGGTTTATATATATATATATATATATATATATATATATATATATATATATATATATATATATATATATAATTTTTTTTTTTTTTTTTTTTTTTTTTTTTGCTGTGCATTGTTGTATTTGCTGATTTTCATGTTTAATATATGAAGACATTTTGAAGCATATACAAATATTGGCACAAGAAAGCAGAAATTGTCATTTGTGCTGCTAATGTAGGGGTTGGATTATTACTCCATAAAGTTTTATTTATTAAGCATCATCAGACCAGCATTGTCTCCATTACAAGAACATCTTTTCTCCCCCTTTCTAATGAACACTTTTACAGATTCTCAGCCTTATTTCCCTGAATCTGTAGATAATGAGCAAGAACCTTGTGATCGACTCGTCTACTCGGACAAATTATCCACACATAACAAAATGCCAGGCTTATCAGTAAATATCACATAAAATCGATCTCTGACTTGAGTGAAGAAGTGAAAAATTTAGTTCTAATTGTTCACTTGTTTGTTTGAGAAGAGACATTTAACATGAATTTCTAAATATAACCTTTGCCGAGACGCTGCTATGCCAATTGCCAGACTTTCCGGAGACGATCTGTTATGAGCCACAAAATGTGTGACAGTCATTTGTTTGTTCAGAGAGTTCTTTCTCTTCATAGAGGTGTGTGGTCTAGTTTGGGGGTCTTGTTGTTTTCACACCTGCGTACTGTATCTAATCAACACACAACACATCAGCAACTCTCGGAACAGATCACCGTGTATTTTCATATTGCTGTTTAAAACTATATAGAGGGTGAACAGAAAAATAGATATTGATCTTTTTGAGGTCTTAGCCTTTGCTTTCAAATGGGTTCTCTGAATAGATTGCGATGTATAGTTCAAGAAAAAGTTCTTGACCTTGAATGAATTTATGCCTCTGGCTGTCATTTGTTATCGTCCTCAAATATAACTTGTTTATGAATGTTTCTCGCAGCTGCTGAGGTCAGTCATTCGCAAGTTATCATTCTTATGGAATCTGCTGTAGGTATGTGAAGTGGATGCTAAACCATATCAAATTGGTCTGCGTTATATTTAAATCAGTTTTGACCGGCACTGGACTCATTCCATTTTATCTGGATTTTCTGTAATGCATTTTGAGTTCAGAGGGTGATAAATCCTTGTGGTTTTGTCTGTGCTTGAATTTTTATAATTATGCCCTAGATATAAAGACCTATAAAATAGATATTTTGTGCACCAAGGAATTTGTTTCACCAAAGCTCAACAAGCAGAGTCTTTAACAGCCCTATTCTCAACAATTTAGAGCTCTTTTCAGAAACAAAGCTTTTACAGATGACCTAAACACAATTCCATCCTCTTTGCAGCTAAATTAGATTGCTTTATATCTCAGATAATGTCTTGGGAAAGCTAGCACACATCTCAACCGCAGTGCAATTAAAGATATTCAGCTTATGAAAGCAACAAATTAAGATTTAAGCAAATGGAGATAAGGTTCTTGCATGTGTATTGATCTCTTTTTATGTCTTTGTAATCACTCCAGCATGTAGCTCTACAATAATCCACTTAGACAGACTTTGAACTTGTTTTTTTATTGGTTCTCAGTGGGTCTTAGAAGTATCGTCTTCCCCCACTGTTTTGTCCAACTGTTTTGGCCTTTTGTGAAGTGAAATGTAAAAACAAAAAAGGAATTACTGAGAAGAGATCACTCTGTTTTATCATTTAGGCTCCACTGATTTACACTGGCATAGGGTTTGCATGATTGTATCATAATGTAACACAGTGTAAATTCAGTTTTTCTTGTTCATGATTCTCTTTACTTGACATTTGATCTTTCCAATCCTTTATGTGTATGCGTTAATTGAAGTGGTCTAAGACACATGCGGACAAAAAAAAAAAAAAAAAAACAGTAAAATTTTGCGTTAAAATCAGGCCACTGTGGTTTGAGAAAATATCATGATGACCAAATGCTTTTGGAAATGATTACATGGAGTGAGAAAGATATATTTAAAGTATAAAGTAGCATGTTACAGAGGGACTTCTGGTAATGTCCTTCTACTGTTGTTCACTGGAAATCATGAGGTAGCTCATTAATTTGTTTTCATTTGAAATATTTTTGGTGGATATCTAATACAACAGGGATACTATGCAGGTATAAGAAGCAAATAACAAACCATATACAGTACAGACCAAAAGTTTGGACACACCTTCTCATTCAAAGAGTTTTCTTTATTTTCATGACTATGAAAATTGTAGATTCACACTGAAGACATCAAAACTATGAATTAACACATGTGGAATTATAAATGGAATTATATACATAACAAAAAAGTGTGAAACAACTAAAAATATGTCATATTCAAGGTTCTTCAAAGTAGAATCTTTTGCTTTGATTACTGCTTTGCACACTCTTGGCGTTCTCTTGATGAGCTTCAAGAGGTAGTCACCTGAAATGGTCTTCCAACAGTCTTGAAGGAGTTCCCCGAGAGATGCTTAGCACTTGTTGTCCCTTTTGCCTTCTGTCTGCAGTCCAGCTCACCCCTAAACCATCTGGATTGGGTTCAGGTCCGGTGACTGTGGAGGCCAGGTCATCTGGCGCAGCACCCCATCAATCTCCTTCTTGGTCAAATAGCCCTTGATGCCTTCAGTGTGACTCTACGATTTTCATAGTCATGAAAATGAAGAAAACTCTTTGAATGAGAAGGTGTGTCCAAACTTTTGGTCTGTACTGTATATCGTTGTGAGTATGCTCTCTTGTGATTATCAAGTTCGGTGTGTGCTCTTGAGCATGTTCACTTTGCACAGGACAGAATCTGCTGAAGATGGCCCTGGGGTGGCCAAACGAATGCCCGTCAGCCCGCGTGTCAGCATTGATCCAGGCCATATTGAATCAGGCCTTAGCAGACTCACGACTTCAACCTGAAGGGCTCTGCATTCTGGAGCTTTCCACATGGGGTTTCGGATCTGAATAAAGCCTGATTCTTCAATCAAGACCATCCACAACGTTGTCAATATCATTGAGATTAGGGGCTGTTTATAGCTGTGAATCATGCTACTGAATGCAGGGGTTCAGAGTGGATATCTGCAGGAAAAAGACACAGTAAATTGGAGGCAGTATTGTGATGAAACACAATGATCGATGACAGCTGACTGATTTGCTGATCTAAGTTGCCAAATTAACCGTTTCACACTTGCAGTTTGAAATGCTTAATTAGTGCCTACTGGCTATTTAGTCAAGTTTCTCTGAGGCGTGAAAGTAAAGTGAACTAGATTTCTGCTTTTTCTGAGGAAAACATTAGGGGTGCTTACCTGAGCAAAAGTCACTTGCCTTTGTGGCCCACCCTCAAGTTTTCCATCTTGCTCCAAAAATCACTCTCAAGGCCAGTGAAGCCTTAAAAAAATATTTAACCCAAGTAGGAACAATAGTAATAGCTTAGCATGCACCACAATTTAATTTAATTTAACTTAGTTTAGTTTAGTTTTATTTCGTTGTTATGCTTCTTGCCTTTAATTATAGATAGTAGAGTGCCAGAATGAAAGTCAGACTAAACCCAGGTCCCTGTAAGCTAATTATATGGAATTATATGGCTAATCAAAATAACTGCTCACAAGTAAATCACATTTTTAATTAGCAGATGACCACTTCTAGCTTATATATTGCTTTAGTTTCTCTATCAAGAACCAGATAATGATATTTCAGCAGTTGAATCACCTAAGTCTTTTTAAAGGAAATTGAAACAATGCACATTTACAGTCTACAGTATGTATAAAACATGTTCGCTGTGAGCACACGGCATGCATCAGGTACTAAAGATGTAACCCTTACATTCTGCAGAAAAGCCTGAAGTATCTCCAAGCTCCTATCCAGTATCCATGCTTGAAATAGTGCTATAATTCCTGAGTCTGATGCACTGCCAATTTACCCGTGCTCCTTACACGGCAACGGGGGAGAGCATGGATAAAGGGTTTTAAAGTAGTAAACACCGGTCATGCACAAACCTCCACATATCCTCACAGGTTTCACTTCACTGCTGTATTTCTCTGAATATTATTGTTATATTTGATTACCCCGTAAATACATTAACTTATGGGTGACTTGGAAGTGGTTACATGATTAAATTCAGTTCCTTATTTTTGCAGATATTGCAACTTAAAGCTTGTTTTAATAACATACAGTCCCATGCTATAGGGAAATGTGCAGCTGCATGCTTCCTCTCATGTTCATCTCGCTGCACCTCCTCCACCATCAGCTCATGATTTTTTTTTTTTATTCATCATTGCCCTCCCAGACTCTCTCCTGGCCAGCCGGTGAAGTTGAGAGCACTGAACTTGTATAGGCATAAAGCACCGTGATGATAAGCATATTAAAGCTGCTATATTGGCTGGGGGAGGGGCTAGCACCAGCATCTGCTGTCCTATTGGTGGTCTGAGTGGAAGGGGAGGGGCTGAAGGGAGTACAGTCATAGAGAGAGAGAGAGAGAGAGAGAGAGAGAGAGAGAGAGGTGAAGGCTTAGAATTAGGTTGGGAGGGAATGCCCACTCGATGCGGCTGCTGATAATAGCGCGTATCAGCACCAGAGCAGTGACTGAGTGAGCGCAGACAGAGAGAGGAGGAGAGGAGCAAGGAACAGCATGCTCTGCCAGAGAGTGGTTGAATCAAAGCAGCGTGATTGATTCAGGCAAACGAGGGTAAAAAAATCAATAAAAAGAGCTATAGAGAGTCTCGCGGAGCGCAGAATTATGTGAGGAGAACAGGGGTGTAAGTTAGAAGGCTGTGGGAACTTATCAGCTCCTCGTGGAAAGGCAGAGCTGAGGTCAGCAGGCAGGAGCGTGGGATCGGGCAGCAGCTGAACCAAGTCGGACATTGCTTGGACTAGGACACTCTTAGAGGGGTAACAAGGGGCGTAGGGTGAAGAAATACTGCTGAAACTTCAGTTACACTCAATGCACACCTGCTCGTGGGAGTCACACTTCTGGATATTACAGCAAGGCTACAGGGCAAGCTGCCACATCCACTAGAGCGATTTTGCAAAGCCACTTTCTGATTGACTTATTCCTGATCTTTTGTGTGAAAGAGAAAGACTAGCACTTTTTGGAACACTAGCGCGCAAGTTCAAGCTTCTGTTCAAAGACTATTCTGAGAGACATGATAGAGAATGAAATAAAGAAAGCGGCTTCCATTCCAGAGCATGGAGAAGTCAAGTAGTGAGGAATCCGCCATTCACCGTAGCCCCTCTGTGGACAGCCGTGACTCCGATTTTGCCCAAGCCTCCACCTCCGGTCGGCCGTTCGGAGGACGAGGCTTTAACGCTGGTGCTTTTTACGGGTCCACTGGCCCACGTGCACAAACCTCTGCTCCGAGTGGGGCAGCCAGCGATGACAAAGCCAACAATAAGTACAAGTCTCCTAAAGGCAGCAAATACGTGGTCTTTTATCTGGATCTATCCTTTGTGTTCCTTCTAGAGTTCAAGAAGTGCAACATGGCTAGAGGCTGTCTGTGCTGCCTGAAATACATGATGTTCGTCTTCAACCTCATCTTCTGGGTAAGTCACACTTTGAATTTCCTTGACTTCTGCTCTGTTCTACTTCCGCAGATAGTGAGGTACTAAAGGTTTGTGGTCGCTCGGTCAGAATTTGGTTTCTAGCTCAGTAAAGGTAACAAGTGTACATTGAGATGGTGCGTTCTCCTCAGAGCGACCTGTGCCGGTACTGGGACTTTCCTGTCATGCGTTTTTCCTATGTTACGTCAGGCTAGCCATGCTCTCATTTATGTATTCGTTACTATTTTTGGCTGCCTTTGAGTCTCTTGGGGCACCCTGGGAAAACTGTGCCACACTCCCGAAATGGGTTTAGCTTTGATGAGATTCTGTGATGTTTACCATAAGTATCATGTCCATGTTCTTGCTTTAATCACATTCAGTCATAGGTCTTAACAACTTTGTAGTTTGTTACTTTAAACAATCAGTTAAACACATTTAGTTTGGTATTGCTTCAACAAACACTTAATTTATCGTGTTTCTGTTTCATTTTGCCCATGCATTTTATTAATTTTTAGTATTATGTGGTTAACTGTTGCTTTATGCTGACGTAATTGTTTTCAGTTTGCAAACCTCAAGTCCATGTTTTTGTCAACTCCATTTGTTATGAAGCATATCTCAGAAAAATGGAGGTAGTGGATTAAAATCTGATGGGAGAGAGTGTATGGAGGACATTTAGCGGTGTCTTTTGTGCAGAGGCACTCATGCATAAACGCTAATCGCATAAGCTAACAAGGTTCGCCTCGCACACATACTCTCACAAAGTGATATCTGGGCCATGTCTGACTCGCTAAAAGCGATAAGGAGTCTGCCTGAGCATAAAATACTTCGCCCATCCATCATCCACCTCTCTGTCTATGACCAAATATTTGACTTTATATATACAGTATGAATCCCAAGACTTCAGTACAACCCACGTATGTTGTGAAATGTAGTTCAGGATGGGTGGCTCGTCACGTTACAGAGTCCTGAGACTTGTTTTGATCTAGGCAAAGACATAAGTGTGAAAGGTGTGTGTGCAAGGGAGAACAACATGTGGAGGTGTCACAAGGTAGATACTAGAGTCATTCCTTGGAGGGCATTATACTTGTGTGATCCTACTGTTTTTCACAGAGAGACACTCCCACAGAGGCTCTCTCAGCTCACCGGGGCATTAAATCCTTCAATAGCTATGAGAACAGATGGTAGATTATGGCCAAAGGTTGTGAGCTTTGATACAATGGACTGTCAGTGAGATTTTGAAGTCCCTGAATCGTTCTTTAAGAAACAAGGTCTAATAACAAAGATTCGTTTGGAGAAAGTGTCTGTGCATTAGTAGTAGCAGCAAGAACCACTTGGCCGCTGGCGACACAGCTCCTGCTAAGGGGTAATTTAGATGTTCTGGTGGTAATATTCTTTTAATGATTCTTCACAGGACCTGAGTTGAGTCCCATGAGGTCATTCCAACATGTGCCGCAGTCAAAGTCCCAGAGATATGCGTGTGCAGTCACCAGTGTGTGTGTGTGTGATTTAGGGTTACGACATGCCTCAGAGAGTGATGGCGATTGAAGCTTGGTGATCTCCAAAGAGAGTGTGCCTCTGTATCATGACACCCCTGGAAACACACTCCTCTTGCTTTGGCACTCCAGGAATCGCAAGGTTACCATTCTGTGGAACATTGAAGCCTGTCACCCCATCCGCTTTAGAGAGCCAGGTGCTGCCGCCTGCTGCCTCTTCACAGGGCTTACGGTTGTAACTCGAGGCACTAGGTAAATAGAAGCAGTAACCTCAGGCATGTCATGGGGCTCCTGTACAGGACAACATAATAAGTTGCTCGTGACCATCTGGCTCATCTTTTTTAAGGTGGATTAGCTTGGTTTGAGCTGGACGGCATCAGCAGAGTTTAGAGCGTTTAGTGGTGAGCTTGATCATACCATGCTGTGTTCCTGACTCTGTAACAGTCAGCACTCAACATGTCTAAACGACTCATACATTTTGGTCTATTTATTGGGAATTTATTGATAATTTTCTCCAGGGGCACCAAGCAGAATTGAACAAATAGTGACCATTTCCAACCAGGTTCCTATCTTTCTCTTTCCCTATTACATTTAGTCATCAAAATATGAAGTTCCCTTTGTTCTTCAGACAGTCCTGATGCAGAAATGGCATTCATAAATAAATAAAATAAACAGCATGTTGTTTTCAAAGTAATACTACTGTATTGTTATGTTTAAAGCTGAAAAAAAAATGTTTTAACTGGAAAATAGTTTTGTATTAAGTTGATAATGTATATTTTATTCTGCTCACTATTCTTATTATTATATTAACCATCTGTAAAGTGTATTATATATATATATATATATATATATATATATATATATATATATATTTATTTATTTATTATTATATTTTTTTATTTTTTTATTTTTTTGTGGGGGGGGGATTTGGAAATTGTTAAAATAATAATATAATAAGAAGTATAGTGAGCAGAAAAATATATTCTATTACTTTGAAAAACTATTGCATTTTGGTAAAATATTAAATAAAAGCTTAATTTAATATTAGATGAAAATATATTTCCTTTCAAGGGCCATTCTAGCACCTGCCCCAAACATTTAGTCCTGCTATTTATACAGTTGTCAATGCACACTAAACTGAAAAATTACATCAGCTCTAATTACATCAGTTATTAATTGTTAATGAATATTGATTGTCAGTTTTTACTTTGGCTACCTTCTCATAAATGGCGCCAAACAGCCTCTCAGACTCACATAAGCTCACCAGATTCATTACAACCTCATTTAATCCTGGTGAGCTGATGTCATTTGTCTATATCATTTGAACCAGGCTGAGCCATATTTCACACCAATATTTCAGTGGCTCTGTGCTTTTTCTTTGTCCTCCTGCTGTTCTGTTACAGTTTTACGGCTGGCTAAAGCACTACAGCAGGATGCCCCTTGCACAACATCCTTCTTAAAAGACTGAATGCACAAGCCTCATTTTGCCTCTATTATCATATTACATCCACCATATTCTTATTCAAACAGTACTGCCACCTCAGCAGTTTGCTCCAAAGTTGAGCTGTTCCTTATCAAAGCTGCAGATTCTTTGTGTTTAGGAATTCTGAGTTACACTCTTGGGATTGCAGGGGATTTATCTGTCATTTGGGACAAGGCAAAAAAATATTAGGATGCCTGTCGATTTCAACACCTGGGTTGACATTTTAAAGTGTGAAATGTTGGTGCTGCTGGGTGCTTCTACAAAACTCACAATATGAGTGGCAGTCTTGGGGTGCTTTGGGAAGGAAGGGGGGGGGGGGGGTGCTGTAGAATGAATGAGCGATAGAATGGATGTCCACACTGCGGCAATGGCACACTCTCTCCACCCTTCCTGCTACCTACGTACAGTATGTTTTCCTACAGAGCTTCCAACCAAGGAAGCAAAGCAGGTTGTCTTTATCTTATTCATTCTATGGCTTCACTTCTTTATTAAATCCATTTAAGGGCTTTAATCATTCTTTGCAGCAGGAAATTGCACATTTAACAAACTTTCACAAATCTGTTCTCACCTCAACACTTTCTCCTGACAAGTATGTTAACCTTTTATTCTTAGAAGAAACACTTAAGATCTTTTGTATTTGTTCATGTTGAATGGAGAGCAGAAGCTAAAAACCTAACATCACAATATTGAATAAAACTTATATATACAACTTGATTGGGGTTAGTATTTTTATTAGTAACAAAGCATCTTCAATTTAAAAATTCTAAAAATAGTCTTAAAATCAAATTTTAGTGAATGATTTTATGATTACTATTTCTTCCCCTCGACTTGCTATATCATACGTACAATTACTAATTCGTTCCCTCAATTTATTAATTGTGGGGACAACTTCAAATCGAGGGAACAAAATAGCAAATGGTGCACACGATTTAGCCTACTATTTTTATCCTGCATGCCATGTGCAGGGGTCCGTACTTCTTAAAATACAAGGTGCCGATTTACAAACTGGTCTGGAGAAAGTGTTGTAGATACAGCAGTCTGTTGAAATTTTTAATCATACAATTTCACACTGCAAACAGTGATTGTTAGGCACTTCATGAAGTGAAAAGAGCAAATGGGTTCTACACAAACAGAACTGTATTGCGGCAACGACCATGACAAGGAGTTTTGTTCATCTCCACAGTATTTTCCTTTCTGTTTAGAACCATTTGCTAATTTCTTATGTTTTTTTTTTTCTGCACTACGAATTTAATAGGAATTGAATGCAGCAGATTTGTAATTAGTCCCTTTTCGTGCATCTGATAAAGTTGTTTACCACTTTCTTGCCTTAACATAATTTACTCAGCTTCTTGGTTTTCTGTGTATCTAGGGAAATTTCTCTCAATAAGTGCATCTAGACCGTCGATTTCCTGTACCGTTGCCTCTTGCATCCTGGAAGGGCTCATTAGCTCTGGGATATGGTTGGATCAGTTGGAGATGTGTTTCTTTCCAGGGGGTCTAACTCTGTGGAGTGGTTAAGAATCTTTATTTATAATTAGTTCTGCACAACTTCATATTACTTAAATACAAAGTAATTAAATTTTGCTACTTTATTTGTACATTATTTGTGTTTTGTACATTGTTTAAGTATCCTTTTGGCCTGAAGTCCAGAGGTAGCAATCTAATAAAGGCCTATTCAGTAGTGGGCCTGAGGCACAATGCAGGGTGGCCTTCATTTTAAGCGTTTGAGCCATTTCAGCAACAGATCTGTTTATGCCTTTTCGGCCTCTGATACAAAGCACCTCATGGTCAAATTAAAAATAAAATTCACCCTTAAGGGTAAGAAATCTTTTGGAAATCTCCATAACACCTTGAGAGACGTATACTGTAAGTTGACTAATTTGTCATTTTATTTTCCTCTCTCCTGCCTACCCCCATGAGGAAATCTTTAAAACTGTACAAAAATAAATCAAAGGGCTATATGTGGCATATTCAAGGCAACCAAAGAAACACAGACCTATCTGTCAAAATCTTAACAGTTCTTGTTTAAGACCTTGAACAATTATGTGTTTTTAGAAATATCAGGCGTTCAGCACTTTCTTTAAGCATTTTATTAGCTCTTGTGATTCTGCTGAAGTGTCATGTAATGCAGGAACTATGTGCATTTTGGCTGCTGCATCAGATCCTAATGCTTTGTCTCGTTCCGTAAGCATCACATTATTATTAAAACTCCTGTGTGCTGTATCATTCAGCTGCACTTTGTTTGTTTGTGGTTGAAAGGATAAATGTACAGTGGAGGTGGAGCTTGTCTCATGAATATTACTATTGAATATCTAGTTGTCTTCTTGGATTTGTTGAAAATCACACAGTGGTAATTTAGCAATTTTTGACTTTTATGAAATGTTTAAAAAAAAATAGCAGGATTAAATGTGCAGCATAGCAATATTAATTTAGCCTACTTTTTCTTCCTGGAAAAAAAAAAGAACCTGGGTATAGCAGAAGCCCTCCATTTGAACAAGATGATTTTAGCATGAAAAGACAGTCATATGGAAGAAGTCATGGCTCATCAAGGATCATTTACTGATAATGACATCATACCGTCTCTGAGGACCACAAACCAGATGAAGTGAAAGGCAAAGATGTGGCCCGCTGCTCAGAATGAACCTGTTTATATTTTAGTATGTATTCATTTGCAATTTATTGAAATGAACTGATCATACTCCACTTTATTGTGAGGTAATATCACATCTCTTTCTCACAGGCTGCTGGCTAGATCCCTGCTTGTTGGTTGTGAAACGATCATCATTATGCCACGTGACTGTGAAGTGGTTTGAAATGGTTCCTTTAAAGTCATTCTTGATTTAGTCTTTCATAGATCATTCATGAGTGGGGAAACCTTCCCCATCCCACTCCCAGCTCAACCCTTAGCAGAAGAATCAATGCTAATCTTCACCTAAGCTGTCAATTAATGCAGATTGCAAGAGTAGCATGCCCCAGTCAGCACTTTCCATGTCACCTACAAGCAAATTATGCAGGAAATCAATGCCAACATGTCAGATCATGCCGACTCTCCCAGCTTGCACCTTTCACCTGGTGCTGGGATATGACACCAGAGCTTGTTGTGGTTAGCGCTGTGCAGTTTAATTAACAGGAAAGAGGATGCTTAATGGGGCATTAGCAGCTGGGGAACTGTATTTTAGTTTGTTCAATTGTTCATTGTTCTATCATTCTTTCAATCTGATCATTCATTCTGTGGTTGTATCGTTCTTTCTATCTATTTATTTATCTGTAAGGCCAATAAACCTCATACTTCAGGGTGTACTACTTATTTTCTAAATTTGAATTGGAATTACATTTTTGCATCCTGTGTGCTGCTGTGCCACAATACAAATTCAGGAATTAAATCTGAATAAAAGACGAGAAAGATCTCAATTCAGTTCTGAATAATGCCTTCTTTTGGGATGGTCTCAAGTGACCCAAATGTGTAAAACTTCCCATTCAATCGTGCAGCAATTGTTCTGTTGGGTTTCTGTTGCTAGGGTAAAGATGAAGGAACCTCACGTGGAATTTATCTCCGGCATCTCCACCTCCAAAAGGTCCTCCAGAGGGCTCATTCTACCATTAATCTTCACTCCATATCCCTTAGGCACAACCTCAATTTGGTCTATTAGATGTGATTGCTTTTCCACCAAAACCTGAAAGGCATGGATAGGATTTTTGTGTTTGGATCTACTTATTTTTCAGAGAGAGAGAGGGAGAGAGAGAGAGAGAGAGAGAGAGAGAGAGAAACCCTCTGAGAATCAGCCCACGGCAGTGCATTTTGGCTCTCTGAGGCATCATGCATTCAGGAGACAGGTTTTTGCCCAGCTTTTTGATAAGGACCATTCGTCCATCTTGTGTGCAGTCTGGAGTGAGTTGTTGTCACTGTCTGAATGAGAATAGACTTTATTCCAAGCTCAGCATGGATATGGGTCCTCTCCCGCCACACTGCGAAGTCAGTCTTGAGTAATATAGACTGTATGAATGACTAAATCATTTTTGTGGTCACAAGAGATGCTCCAATCAGAATTCTTGCAGCCGATACCGAGTAGCGTTTTCTTGTCAAAGTGATTGGCCGATACCGATACGTATTCTGATGCTTCAAGCTTTATGTAGACCGTTTCATCAGGTGTACGCGCCTGGCCCGAAGTGAACTTCCGGTCTGTGTTTGTTTATCAGTCTGGCTATGGCAGTGGCTACAAACGCAGTTAAAGTTAAGGTGGTGATTAGACTGAAGTTGGCCTCAGGTTGTTCTGCTGTGGGATGTTTCCTCCATACATTTATTAATTTGTGGCACTCACTACAATATCAAAACTGACCAATTTTTCAAAAGGCTTTGTTGAATAAACATGAGCACATACTGCACGTTTAAAAATCAAAACGAGGGTTGGGTGTTTTTATATCCCTGTATTTCTGAAGGAAGGCTATCTTCAGAAGATTTTCGATGTCATTTTCATTTAATCTTTCATGTTATATGCCTGATAAAGCAGCGTTTGTGAGCTCAGTGCTGATTTGCGTATAGCTGTTAATGGGGAATCCTCTGTTTCTCCCGCTTTAAAGTACAACCTGCTGCCATCTGATTTACGCAGCAAACATATTTTGCTTTTCATATATCCAAGTGCACTGCAGATAATTTACGGGTCGGGTAATTAAATGCATTCTGATTATTTGCGGGTGTGTCGCAGGTAGATAAATTAATCATAAATAATTCCATCATAAATAATGCAAATATTACCTAAATCAGTGAGGCTCAGATCAGCTCTAACATCATTGAATCTGCTGTTAAAAATTAACCATCCATACATCATATCATCATGAAAAACATACAAGACAAAAAAAATAAAATAAGAAATTCTAATTGTTTCTCGAAACGTTATAGCATTTTCACACTGGCAATGACATGACTTTGGCTCAAAATCATTTATGTCCCATGCATCATGTACATGCATCATGACATCGGCTTCATCAAATTCCGATTGGTTGTGAGATCGGCCAAATAGTGAGTATCGGTCGAGTCATGAAATGTGATTATCGGCCGATACCGATCTCTGGCTGATTGATCGGAACATCCCTAGTGGTCAGTGATGTATTATTTTGTATAGTCATATAAACCTTCCATGTTATGTGTCACCACCTGATCCTTGTGTGTTGAGGATAGGGATGTTAAATCAAATGCACTCTGGGAGGTAAAAATTACCTGGCATGAATCATCTATTTTCGTGATTATTGTAAGTGGGCTAATTCAGTTAGGCAGTATACTACATCGAAATCATCCCCATTTTAAAGCTTATGTCAATCAACATGATTGTCATAAAGTCCCAAGGTTGAATCTTCCAGATATCTCAAATTATTCTACATTTTAATTAAAAGCTTAAGGTTTGCATATGCAATAGATTATGCTTCAATGGAGTGCAGCGGCTTTAAAATACATTGAAATCTAAATTCTGCAACATGATCTGAGCTGTTTTTGTTTTATAACTGACCTTGCACGTCCTCATCAAAGCTCAGACGTCTCATCGTCTTGTCATTTAATTCCAAATCGAATTTTACACTCAATCAGAAAAGCACTGTATAAAGCAACATTATGGTTTATATATCTCTGCACTTCAAAAATGATGGAATTATGTTTTTCAGCTGCTGTACTGTGCTATAATGTTTTTTGAAGCATCTAAGACTACTATAGTGGGAGCATATAGAGAGATTGGTTTTAACAAGGGTTAGCTTTACTTTAACTATATGGATCGTATAATTTACTGCAAATAAGACAGATGCCATATGTTAGTGTGCCGGATTAATTGACTGAAAGCACTCTTCCTCCTAACAGATGATACTGTTGCTCGTATTTGACTTTTTAAAAGCGATCAGGTGTGCATAAAGTATGATTTCTATTTGGATTACAGGCATGACCCAACGAGTGCCAAGGAAAAGCAGCACGGGGTGGATTGTTTCATCAGCTAATATGGGAAAACAAAACCACTAATGAGCTCACACTAAACTTAGTTTGGAACGTGACCTCTGCACTACTTGACACCGAGAAATGAGACCAAGAATCAAGAGAATCATTTTCACACAGTGGAACAGATTTGCATTTCATTGCCTGTACAGCGAAAAAGATTTGTGAATATATTTCGTATTGGTCTCTTCGGATCCTTTGCCCTCCAACATTATTTTCCTATGCTGATAATAATCACTCATGCTCACTGCTGATGCCTTTAGCCCGTGGGTTTATTTTTATGTTTTTAATAAGGCCTATGAAAAGACTTCTGTACAGGCTGTATCCTTCATTTCAACACACAAACCCATTTATTCTGAGAGAAACACTCAATCTTTTTGTTCCATTTTAATTTATCATGTTTTGCTCAATCAAAACGAGACAACAGGAAAGTACTTTAATGTTTTAAAGGAAACAGGTGGCTGTTTTAGTGATTAACTGATCAGAGAGACAGCATTTGCTTATATGCATCCTCCATGAAGATTCATTAAATGCAGCTTTATTTGTGAAGTGGTGAGCAGAACTTTGCTGACTGTACTTTTCAAAACTGATTTCATGATGGTATACTGTAAAAAAAATGTTTTTATGTTTTTGAAAGAGGTCACCAAGGCTGTTTTAATTTAAATAATATGCATAAATTAATTTAATATGAAGAGAAAAAACAGTCATACTTTTTTTAAACATTTTATTGCATACATGTTATAAAATAACTGGTTTCTATTTGAAATAATTAAAACATGTAATTTATTCCTGTGATGTAATGCTGAATTTTCAGCAACCATCATAGTCTTCAGTCCACAGGGTGCTTTAGAAATCATTCTGATATGCTGATTTGGTATTCAAGAAACTTTTGAACATAATTATTTTCTTTTTGTCAGTATTTTCTTTTTGTTAGTCCATCATGCATTTTAAACTTGCTCACTTTGCCCTTTCACCTTTATTATTCTTTACCAAATGTGATGTTATAGCTCCACAAATAAATAACCATAGAGCAAAGGTCAGCGAGTATGTCACATCCAAACTTTAACATAGGCGAATGACCTGAATAATTGGGTCAATAGCAATTTATGATGTCATTCTCCAGAAATATCAGTGGACAGCTGTGCAGGGTGTAACTAGAGAAGCCACGGGAAATTGGCGAATGCGATGTAAAGTCATCCTGCTGCCTCACGTGTGCTCAGATGACATATCCATCACTGGCCTTGAAGCATTTGCTGCTATATGCATGATGGAAAAGAGCCTCTCCCAGAATGACCATTGAGCCTCACAGCAACTCTGAATATAATGAAACCGCTTCACCAGCAAGAAAGAGATGAGCAACTCTTTAAAGGATTAGTTCACTTTAAAATTACAATTTCCTGATAATTTACTAACGACCCCCATGTTATTCAAGATGTTTATGACCTTCTTTCTTCAGTTGAAAATAAATGAAGGTTTCTGATGAAAACATTCCAGGATTATTCTCCTTATAGTGGACTTCAACACCTACCAAACGGTTGAAGGTCAAAACAACAGTTTTAGTAGAGCCCTACACAATACCAGATGAGGAATAAGGGTCTTATTTAGCAAACGATACGTCATTTTATAAATAAAAAAATATATATGCATGCTTTATAGACAGAAATCCTCACCTTGCACTGCTCTGTGATGCATGTCGATGACTTAACGCTATATGTAATTATGTTGAAAAGGTCACGCTTGATGTAGGCAGAATTACCGCCTTTAACTTGACGGACATTTTTAGGAGCATGTAAAAATCTGGAGGAGAGATGATAGAACTACCTTTTTGAGCTCCCTTCAGCCACTCTTTGAATATTTCAGGGCAACAGCACTTTAATAGCATGGCAAAGCTTTTGAACAGCACTACAGGGAATTTATGGTTAAAGACAGTCATTTGAAACCAAAGTGAAATCTCACTTTATTCACTCATATCATGTTTCTGTCTAATCTGAAGCTCCAGGAAGAGGAATATTCAATTGTTGTTATTATTGTATGGTATTATAAATATTTTCCAGAATGTGCTGGATAAGAAAAAAAAGCAATGATTTAACTGACAATTTGTGCTATCAGATAAATAAATTCTGATTAATAGTACATGAATTTGAATGGATGAATTCATGACTGAATTTATGACATTTGTGTGTGTGTGTGTGTGTGTGTGTGTGTGTGTGTGTATATATATATATATATATATATGATGTATGTATACATGATGTATGTATATATTAAAGAAATATATGTAATATATATTTATATATAATATAAATTATATATAAACATGATTATATATGTACATTTAATATTTATTGTGTGTAACTTTTATTTTGGATGCAATTAATTGATTTGTCAGCAATACTGACAATATAAAGGCTGATTTAATTTTGCATTATGACTTATTTAACTTATTTTCTATATGATCTTTATTCATATAGTATAAAATACAGCTACCTCTAAAATTTTAAGAGGATCATCATATTTAGGAGGCATTGGAAAATTAGAAAACCTATAAAGTAGGTTGATTGCACTGAATTGGAACGGTTCCATACTCTTCTGTTTCTGTATTGTTTTACACTAAAAACAATAATTGTGTAAAATAAGTTGGACAGAAATGGCTCCGTAAACAGGACGAATTGCCTCAAATCAGCAAGAGCATATCAATACAGCCTTGAAAACACATATGTAGTACTCACAAGTGAATTGACTGAATGTTTAAAGATTCCTAAACAGCATTACAAATTAATTTGGCATATGCAAGTGTTGGCCTTTTAAATCCTTTAGCCCTGACTTGAGTGAAATCTGATGTCTGGACAGTAAGATTTCATGCAGATTGCAGTTACTTTGTGCTATAGCCTTGACTAATAGAGCAGATCCAGAGATGTTTTTTCTTCACAATGGCCTCCGGAATCCCTCTGATAATACACATTGTCTGGCTCGCCATCTTTTGTCATCTTTGTGTGGCCGTTTGATCCGTTGGTTGAGCAGCAGGAGAGCCTCCTGAAAGAAAGGTCACATGACATGAGAGGAAGAAAATAAGGTTTATACAAAGAAAGCTTTTCACAGGCCTTGTTCCGGTCTTTTTGCTGCATGCCTGGGTGACCTATTCTTAAAAAGACCACAAGTATGTCATGTGCCCGATGCCCTGGGAGATGAAGCATTTGCCCTTTTCGGCTATTTTGAGTAGCAAGTGGCCCATATGCAAATGCACAATTATCAGAGCAGACTCTCATAATTGGAGGCCCCTGGCTTAGTACAGTACATTATTTTGGTGTTTGTATCAGTACTGCAGACATGTTTGCACTACAGTCACTCATGCTGTTTGTTGAGATACTGCAAGAACATGTTTGCAATTATGTCTACTAGCTAGAAAATAAACATTTGTATTGGGCATAATGCCTATAGGCATTGATGTTAGTATTAGTTGAGTAAAATTTGGTCAGACTGTGGTTAGCCTAAGGTAACTGACAGACTTTCACTTGATCACATGCTTTGTGTAACCATCCTTGTCAGCTTGATAAAGATCAGAAACCCTGTAGAATGGAATTAGCCTCTGCAGCTTCATAAAACACTGGTACAAGGTATATTTCCAGCTGCCTGGACTCTTAATGCAGCGACATGCAATGAGTAGTAATGCTAGATGAAGTGTAGTAGTACCGTACTGTATATGGATTTTTTTTCCCTTTCTGAAGAAGCTGTGCTGAAAGCTGTGACTTTCTACAAAAGTTCTTAGAATTTAGTAATCCATTGTTCTGTAGTGTTGCTTCATGGTTTCTAAGGTGATGGTTAAGTTTTTGCTATTTGGTTACAAAAGGGATGATACTTTAGGTACCTCTATTAAGTTTGAATATTGAAAACAGCGCTGCTTAATATTTTTGTGTAAACAGTAACTTTTTGTGGATTTTCAGGATTATATGAAATAGAATTTTAATTGAAAATAGAATAGAATTTCTGTATTTCTCATAATGCAATCTCTCAATTTTTTGTGAATTGATTCTGAGTCATTAACAATTGCGATGTAGGTTTGATTGAGGTATCATCCATGTCAGTATCCATTCATTACGTATCAAATATTGTGTGAGAAAGCTTTACACATTGAACTATCAATATTGGATATTCATAACAAAACCCTTTATGTTGAGTAAAGACTTAAATGATCCAACCATTCACAGAATGTGCAGTACATTAGACTAGCTGAGCTTTATCATGTCCTCTCAGTGCAAACTTTTCTCTGCCATTATCAGCATTCATTACACACAGCTTACTATAGCAAAGCAAGTTTCAGGGACAACTTACAAACACTAATTAGTCTCATTGGTGTCTATGATAATGCATGCTGCTTATCCATTCATAGTAAATGCAATGAAAACCAAAATAACTGGATTATGGTGCAGAAACAGCACTTTAGCACAGGATGACAGTAGCTGTACGATACTGCGCTGTAATCCAGGGGGTGTTTGGTGAATGTCTGCATTCAGCCTGATAAGTCAACAGAACATGGATCAGCCTGACATAGAGCCAATAGGGCTTATTGTTCTCACAAGCCAGATTTATATGTGCCGTTATCAGTGTATCCTGTTCAGTTCCACTGGAGCACATGTGTTTGGCGTGCTTAATTACTGTGTGTGATCCACCATGCATTTCATCTCTGTGTCATTAAACGTCAGCATTTCTTCTCATATTAGCTTAACAAACACTACGCATTTCCAGAGTACAGAATGCTGTCCAACCATTCAAGACTGGCAGGTAAACGCAGCGAACCAATGTAGCATCCATGTACATGACAGTGCCAGGAGCCCATTCCTAGCTTTGGTTGAATCCCTAAGTGGATTTCCCCCACAACTGCTTGTCTAAACATGGAAGTTGTCAAGTAGGAAACCTTGCAAAACATCGCTCACCAGAGAAGCATAACTAGCTGTGTCGTAGAAGGCCAGCCTGTAATGACAGAACATGGTAGTCGATCTCAGTGCCCATCTGTATTGTAGATCGATTTACTCTCGAGATGCATGTGAAGTAGCAGCAGATGTTTACACCATCCAAATAATGTTTTGCAGCTTACTGAAGTGCCACTATCCTTTCTCCTTGTTCTAAGCCAGGCAGAGAGATGTGCTCTGGGGACACAGATCAGTGTAATTGGGACTTATCTGTTGGAAATATAACAGAATTAAGGGTGTACTCACACTAGGCACGGTTGCCATGAACCGGGCCCGAGTACGATTGTCCCCCCTCCCCACTCCCCCTCTGGCCTGCACTCACATATAGGATTTCAGCATTCGTGCCGGAGCACGCTTACGTCATTGTGGTGCGACGGTTTCGGGATAAACAGGAAGAGCGGCGCTCTCTGAACACAATGGAGTGTATCGCTCTGTTTTCTTTGTGGATAATTTTGTGTTGTTTGGTCCACAGCCTGTTGTTAAACAGATGTGTCGCCTTAGTGGCGCGAAAATTTTCACGTAATCGTGCTGCTCGTATGAGGATGTTTGCAAGGTACCAGCTGAAGTGCAGCAAGGACTTTGCAGTTTTTGGTTTTTATGCGTTTTGCACCTCTGCCGTAGACCAAAGCGACCCTTTCCCTGCCATGTTGGTTTTGGAGCGTCGCAAAACCGTGATGCAAAGCGTCCTTTTCCGTGCTCCGGCACGGTTAGCGCTCACACTGCATGCGAACCGCGCCCGAGTCCAACTGAACCGTGCCCTGGCCCACCTCTTCCAAGCGGGCCAGGCCCGGCTAATCGAGCCGCGCCCGGGCACGATTCGGAACACTCACACTAGTCAAACGAACCGCGCTTTGGTGGTCAAACGCACTCGGGCACGGTTCAAACTGGCAGTGTGAGTACACTCTAATAAGTCTCAGGAGTTCAGCTAGTCTTTGGGTCAATGATGAGTACAGCTGGACTTCAATGACGCTGTGGCTCTCAGTGATTTAAGGGTTCTTTATAATAGTGTATACTGGTTATGAGACTGTATATCTTCATTTTAATGTATGTTCAAGCAGGCTTCAAGTGAATTTGTGTAAAGGGGCAAGTGAAAGAGAATTTTACTTTCCCAACTGAACAAGTATTTTGATTAAAACATCAATAACAAAAAATAACTAGGAAAGCATGGAAACTTCAATAAAAAATTGATTCTGATTTTATTACATTCAGTGTGAACGGCGACTGATAATGGATAATATATTGAATATCATGCCAGTTGAGGTTCTGTCTGTCAGCCTGTCTGTGTGAAAGAGAGACTCTTGAAGAAATCAAATCAAATGAGTGCAACAGCACATACAAAGAAACAAACATGAAACATGCTGCTGTTCAAAATAAAATGATTTAAAGTATCTCATACAACAATGTTCTCCTGAGTATCAGCATGATTGCAAATGTGACATTGATTTCATACAACAGTAGTTCAATAAATAAGTAGTTAATATTAAGGGACTTAGATTTTAGAGTGTTATTGCCAACGAAAACTGTCTCCAAGCAACACACAATGGTATTTTGTTACTGAATGATTCAGCGTTTTAAATCAATCAAATGAGTTGAGTGAGCAAAAATATTTAAAAAATCAATTCTGCTGAAAAAAAAACACAGCTGTGTGTGATAATAATGGAAAAAAGTTTGAAAGTGTCACTGGAGAGTCATGCATTTTGTTCAGTGCTGTGTGTGAGGTAAATAAATTTGAAGTGATCAATTCGATCTAAATCTGATTATTTGGCCGAAGCCTGGAAAAATGATAAGGCAAAGCTTCGGTGGTTTTAGAGTAATCTGACTTTTATATTCGTATGATGGTTGGTGAGTTGGTGCCTATTTGTGGTGCTGACCAGCCTGGTGTCCTGCTTATGGTGCTGATAATTGGTCGGGTGATATTTCCTGAATCCTGTGTGGTTTCTGATGAGCTAAGGTCCAATATTATCAGTCCTCATGCAGAATATCGCAACCACATAATGTTTGTCTTATTATACCATGGAATAAATCACCCACAACGGGCACTTTGACGACTGATTGGTATGAAAATGTCCTGGGATTGGTAATGAAATGAGCTGATTTGTTTTGGTAATATAATGGCAAATTTAGATGTCTCTGTCTCTTTGCGATCACGATTGCCCATTAGCCTCCAGCTCATTAGCGCCTCTCTTGCAATATGGCCCTTTGTGTTCATAATTGACAGAGCATTTACAGTTGACCAGCTTATTACAATATCTCAGCACACCCCACTGACATGGCACTCAGCCTCCTTGGAGCTTTTTAAGCTCCGGTGATAGCTTGTTGACTCGGAGACAATGGCCATTCGCGAAAATGGAAAAGGGGCACAAAAAGGACAAAGCAACTGCAGTGGTTTGTATGGTTTCTGCAGCTGCTCAAAAGAGACTCTCTTTCTTGGTAGTTTGTTGGATATATTTTTTTCCTTCTCATTCTCCATGAACTTAACATCCCTGGAGACGTCCTTGCACTTCAGTTTGCTCAGTTCCACTGTTTTGTTGTATGCCTTTGGCACTCTGCAGCTCGTGACAGATTGCACTTGTTCCTTGTAGAAATGCCTGGATGTGGCTTGTTTTCACCAAGTGGGCATTAAATCGTAAAACTACAAAACATTCAGTATACATTAGTTTTGAGTTCTGAATGAGAGAGAAGGGATCCTACATTTTTTTCTGTCTTCCTGAGGTTTTTAGGGAAGTTTCAGCTGGTTATTTCAGCAACAGTTCACTAAGGGAAATGCTTTGGGATGACACATCAGTTTCTCTTCTAATTCTTTCCAAATCTTTCCATATTTGTGAGTTCTTTCCCCAAATATTTTATAGTTTGTATAAATATATTTTATAGTTTGTATACCCTTCTTAAACCCTAAAAGGTAGATTATTTTCCCCTAAATGGTGTATATTAGTACCTAAAGTGAACGTATTAGTACCTTTTGAGTTGACAGTTTTGTACCTTTTTTCAGAGACTGCACATACAGTATTGTTCAAAATAATAGCAGTACAATGTGACTAACCAGAATAATCAAGGTTTTTCGTATATTTTTTTATTGCTACGTGGCAAACAAGTTACCAGTAGGTTCAGTAGATTCTCAGAAAACAAATGAGACCCAGCATTCATGATATGTACGCTCTTAAGGCTGTGCAATTGGGCAATTAGTTGAATTAGTTGAAAGGAGTGTGTTCAAAAAAATAGCAGTGTGGCATTCAATCACTGAGGTCATCAATTTTGTGAAGAAACAGGTGTGAATCAGGTGGCCCCTATTTAAGGATGAAGCCAACACTTGTTGATAATGCATTTGAAAGCTGAGGAAAATGGGTGGTCAAGACATTGTTCAGAAGAACAGCGTACTTTGATTAAAAAGTTGATTAGAGAGGGGAAAACCTATAAAGAGGTGCAAAAAATGATAGGCTGTTCAGCTAAAATGATCTCCAATGCCTTAAAATGGAGAGCAAAACCAGAGAGACGTGGAAGAAAACGGAAGACAACCATCAAAATGGATAGAAGAATAACCAGAATGGCAAAGGCTCAGCCAATGATCACCTCCAGGATGATCAAAGACAGTCTGGAGTTACCTGTAAGTACTGTGACAGTTAGAAGACGTCTGTGTGAAGCTAATCTATTTTCAAGAATCCCCCGCAAAGTCCCTCTGTTAAAAAAAAGGCATGTGCAGAAGAGGTTACAATTTGCCAAAGAACACATCAACTGGCCTAAAGAGAAATGGAGGAACATTTTGTGGACTGATGAGAGTAAAATTGTTCTTTTTGGGTCCAAGGGCCACAGGCAGTTTGTGAGACGACCCCCAAACTCTGAATTCAAGCCACAGTACACAGTGAAGACAGTGAAGCATGGAGGTGCAAGCATCATGATATGGGCATGTTTCTCCTACTATGGTGTTGGGCCTATTTATCGCATACCAGGGATCATGGATCAGTTTGCATATGTTAAAATACTTGAAGAGGTCATGTTGCCCTATGCTGAAGAGGACATGCCCTTGAAATGGTTGTTTCAACAAGACAATGACCCAAAACACACTAGTAAACGGGCAAAGTCCTGGTTCCAAACCAACAAAATTAATGTTATGGAGTGGCCAGCCCAATCTCCAGACCTTAATCCAATTGAGAACTTGTGGGGTGATACCAAAAATGCTGTTTCTGAAGCAAAACCAAGAAATGTGAATGAATTGTGGAATGTTGTTAAAGAATCATGGAGTGGAATAACAGCTGAGAGGTGCCACATGTTGGTTGACTCCATGCCACACAGATGTCAAGCAGTTTTAAAAAACTGTGGTCATACAACTAAATATTAGTTTAGTGATTCACAGGATTGCTAAATCCCAGAAAAAAAAAAATGTTTGTACAAAATAGTTTTGAGTTTGTACAGTCAAAGGTAGACACTGCTATTTTTTTGAACACACCCCTTTCAACTAATTGCCCAATTGCACAGCCTTAAGAGCGTGCGTATCATGAATGCTGGGTCTTGTTTGTTTTCTGACAATCTACTGAACCTACTGGTAACTTGTTTGCCACGTAGCAATAAAAAATATACTAAAAACCTTGATTATTCTGGTTAGTCACATTGTACTGCTATTATTTTGAACAATACTGTACAATACAGACCAAAAGTTAGGACACACCTTCTCATTCAAAGAGTTTTCTTTATTTTCATGACTATGAAAATTGTAGAGTCACACTGAAGGCATCAAGGGCTATTTGACCAAGAAGGAGAGTGATGGGGTGCTGCGCCAGATGACCTGGCCTCCACAGTCACCGGACCTGAACCCAATCCAGATGGTTTAGGGGTGAGCTGGACCGCAGACAGAAGGCAAAAGGGCCAACAAGTGCTAAGCATCTCTCGGGGAACTCCTTCAAGACTGTTGGAATACCATTTCAGGTGACTACCTCTTGAAGCTCATCAAGAGAAAGCCAAGAGTGTGCAAAGCAGTAATCAAAGCAAAAGGTGGCTACTTTGAAGAACCTACAATATGACATATTTTCAGTTTTTTCACACTTTTTTGTTATGTATATAATTCCATATATAATTCCACATGTGTTAATTCATAGTTTTGATGCCTTCAGTGTGAATCTACAATTTTCAGTCATGAAAATAAAGAAAACTCCTTGAATGAGAAGGTGTGTCAAAACTTTTGGTCTGTACTGTATATATTTGTGTATATGAATGTATGTGTGTGTGTCTTTTTTCCCATTGAGCCCATTGAAGTACATTTATTTCTTAAATGGGTAAAAATAAAATCGATTTAGAAATATTGTTTTATTTTATTTAGCTTGCTGTTGAGCATTATATGATCAATTGATCAGTTATTGAGTTATTCTAAACTTATACGTTCAGTATTGAATATATTACAGATTAATTCAATTATAAACTGACAGGACACGTTACCGAGAGCTCAGTGAAAACGTAAATCCAAGATGACAGATGATGTGACAGAAATGTTGATTACGGATATAATTTACTGTATACTGAAAGTATTTGAATAATCAGCATTTCTCCCATCATCTTCCGTTTATAAATTCACTGAGCTTGCTGTTTAAATTTAACCCAAAATACTTTATTTAAGGGGGCAGCATAATTAAGTCAACACTTTAGAACAAAAATGCCTAACATGCAAAAATGCCTACTGCCTTAAAATGCTGCCTACAGAGACAGTTCACTAGGTTTTGGAAGAGAGCCTAATGGCAGTTCTGTGACTTTTTTGAATGCATGTCTTTTCTGTTAGAATATAAATTCCCAGTTTTCCCGTCTTTCATATTCCACGCACAGCATGGTGCCATGTAAAATAAGGTTGTTTTGTGTCTCAGATCAGATCAGAAGACATTGGGGTATACGGCAGCTCCCAGCATCAACCCGTGACTGATCTCGGCGCTCAACAGAAAGCTCTAAACGCCGTGAGAGCAGCGAGGGAATCTGCAGGAGTGCCGAACACCCTCAGGGAAATTGTGTTTACTCTCTCCATACTCTCAGATCTATGGCACTTTCTCTCCACCTCTTCAGTTTATTTTCCTCTTCAGAAGTATAGGTTAAACATTCCCAACTGCACATATGATGAAATGCTTTTTTTTTTACAGTTTTTGGAACAGTGCCAGGTAATAATTTGTGAATGTAATTACCGTCACCCTTTCTACACCTCCTCTTTGTGCTATAAAATGTCTCCAAACATTGGCTGGGGGGCGATGTGGGAGACTCGATGAAAGAATTGTCAGTGAAAGAACCTGGCGTAAATGAAACACACCCGCAGAGGTGATGACATGAGCAGATGGTTGGTATGGTTGGGGTGGACTCCACAATACACCTTTTAGGGAGCACCTCTGGTCTCCGCAGAGATTCTTCTGCCTACACCTCTGTGTAAGCCATTAGCCGGGTCAACCACATCCACCCTTGAGCTCAGATTGCGTTGGCCACAAGGCAAGAGTTGAATGGAGGTCTGTGCTTGTTTTGAGTTTGTGTCTAGATGAAGTGCTTTGCTCAAGGCCACAACATAGTTAACCACAGGAAGAAGTAAAGGGTGAAAAGGAATGAGCAATGAGAGATAAACAGCAAAAGAGTCTTAACTTGAGGCCTCCTGCCTTTTATATATCTTAAAAGTGGTAGCTTGTCCAAAAAATGAAAATTCTGTCACCGTTTGGACCTCCTTCCAAAGCTGTCTGATTTTCTTTATGTAAAATAAAAAAGAAAGAAAGAAAAAAAAAGATTAATTCAGAAAATTGTGCTGGGGTTATCAAGTTTCATAAAAGTAAAAAATTTAAAATCTTACATTTTTTTCCAATTGACCATTTTGCTATATCTGAAATCTTCTTATAGTGAGTCATAAGGAGATTTATCCCATTCTTGCATTGCTTTGCATTCTGAATTGCTGCTGACCTTTTTGAGAGCAACTGAGAATAGCTTTCCTTGCTCAAGTTTGACATGGCAAATAATTGGCTTGATCAGCGCCTGCATGCATTCCAGAGGATGACAGTTTGTGTCAGATTGGAACATAAAAACTCATACAGTGTAATCATGTTAGAGACTAATGTCACTTTTAAAGACTGCCCATAAGTATCGACTGTCTGTCCATATGCTCTCTATCTCACCACCAATGCAGCTTTGCACTAATTAGCTCTTGTACCTTCTGCTGTTGGACCTGCAACAGATTTATAGTGAGTCCTGGGAGAGAATAGGGAGATTGGGTGATATCGATCCTCTCAACAAAGCCTCACACACCCCACTGGCTTTTCCCAGACTGAGTCCTCCTCAGGGATGCACATACACACTCACTCACAATTTGACACTTAGATACAGAGTTGTTATCTACGTCCTTCTCCACCACTTTTAAAAAACTGGTGTAAAAATATACTCAGTCACAAATTTAATAAATGCATATGCGTTTTCTCGAGTCTCGAGTCCCACGGAGGAGCTCCGGAAGGATAAAAGAGGAGTTACGACAGCGAAGGACGAGAGAGGACCGGACCTCGGTTTTATTTTGTGTTTTGGTTTTGTTTGTGCATGGCAGTCATCCGAGAGGGGCTGTCGCGCTGTTTTGTGATTAATTATTAAAGTTTCATTTAAATGTTTGCTGGTTCCCGCTTCCTCCTTCCCGTCTTACGAACTGCGTTACAGTCGGTACAAACATCTTCACTGTCTATGTGAAAAATATGAAAACTAGATGATGAATGCATTGTCACGGTAAACTACATAGAGGTATGGCTTGTAAATGTGACTGTCATTTGAAGTCTATCTCACAGAGGGGAGGAAACTACAGTACACAAGGTATTCATAAGAGTCGATGAGCAGTTATTATTCTCCGGGAAACTCTCATTCATTGGCAAGCTAATTGACGAAATTGTAATCAGATTACCTTATGACCTTTCATACCCTTTTGTGATCTCTGGCCTTGGTGCACTTTACTCCTGGGAGAGAGATGAGTGAGGCCATCTTATTAATATTTCCCAGTGATACTGCTGGCTTTTACTTGTGCTCTAATCCAAGTCTGTTTGAATTACAAATGCATAATTCAAAGAATACTTCTGCCAAAAAGTAAAAAAAAAAAAATACAATCTCGTCTTTTTGAACTGTTCATAGTGTTTTCCTCCAGAAAAGCAGTATTTAAAAGAATGTTCAAGTTGCTCTTTTTATACAATGAAAGTGGAGTGAGACTGGTGTTGTCAAGCTCCAAAAATGACAAAAAGCACTGTAAAAACTATTTCAAGTCTTCAGAAGCCATATGATAGTTGTGAGTGAGCAACAGACCAAAATCTACTGGAAATCTTCATATGGGTTTGAAATAACTTGAAGCTAAGTAACTGATGACATAATTCATTTTTAAGCAAACATAGTTTTTTTAATTTTTTTTATAAAATACTTGAATGTGTGAAGTACTCAAATAAAGTCTATTTGCATTAAAGCTATTAATGGCTTGTTGGTTAAGATGTGTAATTATAAATATAACAAAAGTGAAAATGAGGCTTTGAGACTGTTGTAGAACAAAATGTGTCAAACGTTATAATACAGCTGATACAGTAACTGCATACATTACATGCATTGTACTATCCCAAAGGAGAACGGTTAAGACAAGCTGCTAATTGTGTGTGTGTGTGTGTGTGTGTGTGTGTGTGTGTGTGTGTGTGTAATATAGACAGGGAAATAAGAGAGAGGGAATGATAACAGTGTAAGTTTAGCATTGTTGCTGAGTGTGAAGCTGAGATACGCAGCGGGGGTATCTTAGGGGTGTTTGTGTAGTTAACGGTAATTATCTTTGATAAGTCTGGAAATCTGCCTTTTAATTAATTAGTGGAGAATCTTTTACCCTCTGCTGTGCCAGCTGTTTTCAAGTGTCAAATAACTGGAACTCACATTTGAAAAACATGCCTGACATTATTTTCCAGTTACTTGTTTGAAATGACATACTACTTACTGAATTCAGTATATACTGAATCATATGCCTGTATACCTATTTAGAAATATGCAAAAGCACTACTTGAAGTTGGATTTTAAAGCTGAAAAAAGATTGCCGTGCAGGACTTGGAATCTCAAGCCTGACATTTAGGGGCTATTATGTTTTCCATTCAGACTACCAAAATGCATTACCTGCCCGAAGGTGTACCAGGGATTTTAAAATCTTTCAGAACTTACATTGTTTAAATTAAACTCTTGAAATGTATCAAAGAGTAAAAGTTATTTTTGTGACAAATCAACAAACCTTGCTCAGCAAATGTTTGTAGAGGCAGGTGTGTTAAATAATTATCTTAATAATTACTGATGAATTTTACATCTGCAAAACAAATGCTAGCAAATTTGTTTGTCAGGAGATTTTATTGTTGACACTCAAAATAAGACACCTGCGAAGTAAATGGCAGTGGATGTAGGAACTGGAATAGCATTCTTCTGTCCTATCCTGTCCCATCCCTTCCCATCCCATTGTGTCCTGTCCTGTCCAGTCCTCATATCCTATTCTATACTTTATTTTTCATGACAGAAATAGAAAGAGCATGCACTAGAATGCTAATCTGAATTTAGTCAGTTTCTCACTTTAGTTGTTGAATCTGACTCCGCCTACTGACACCTGTGCAGCCACAAGTACATTTACTTTCACATACTTCAAAAATGCACACAAACAAAATTGGCTATCATCTCGGGGTAAAGGTCCAATGGGACAGCTGGTTGTAAGAAGTATAAGGAACACTGCTGGCCCTCTGCCTATTAACTAATCACAGTTTATTGCAAGCGACATTAACTAAAGTAAGCGACATGCCTGCAGAACCACTGCCGGCGTTCCCACCTGCAAGACTCAATTGATGATGAACAAAGGGGAATTAAAAGGCGGAATAAATCTGCTGCGAATGTTCTCAACGATGCCAATGGATGGCACCATTAATTTAGTTTGGGCCGATCCCAAACAGCCCCCATTCAGAGTCATTTTCCTGAACATTACAGAATGAATAAACAGGCAATGAATGCACCTCCTGTGACTCCATCAAAGCTCCTCCTCGTTTTTATGTCTTGCATTTGTGTGTTCTGAGATATTGAATGAGAAAGAGATAGAAAGTGAGAGCGAGAATGAAGGATCTCAGTTTTGGTTTCACCAGAAATACTGAAAATGGATAAAAGATCCCTGTCCGTGTCTCTTAGGCAACCCCTGATAGGTGCACTTCATCTTTTATTCATGTCTTTGACGTACAGTCTGTGTGCATGAACATTCCAGCTTGCTGTTAATTAACATCTATCATATGTACACCGTGATTCTCAAAGGTGCAGCATTCATATCATTATTTTGGGTTTGCGTTCTTCTTCAATGCTTCTTCAGCGCTAGCAGGGTGGTGGGGTAACTGGGGATGGGTCACAGGGGTGGATGGTTGTTTTTGAAGTTGACTAGGTCATCTAAAAATTTATTTATTTATTTACTTTTTTATTTATATTTTAGCAGAATAAGTGTGCTGACAGTGTGTTGCACTTTGGCTGTTTGACAGTTTTCGTTGTAACACTGCCTCAAAGGAGTTGTCATTCATCCCCTTTAAAGGACATATTACTTTTGCCAAAAGACATTTCAAACTAGTAGTTTAGCAGTTTTTTTTTTATTTCAACAAACAGAGATTTAAAGGTGCTGTAGGGAACTTTTGTAAAAAAATATTTTTTACATATTTGTTAAACCTGTGATTATGTCCTGACAGTAGAAAATGAGACAGATAATCTGTGAAAAAAATCAAGCTCCTCTGGCTCCTCCCAGTGGTCCTATTGCCATTTGCAGAAACTCCATCGCTCCCAGGAAAAAACAACCAATCAGAGCGGCGGTCCGTAACTTTGTTTGTGTTCAAAATGTAGAAAAATGTATATAATAAGCGAGTACACCATGAATCCATTTTCCAAACCGTGTTTTTAGCTTGTCTTGAATCACTAGGGTGCACCTATAATAAGTGTTTATATTCGGACTATTTTAGATTGCTTCGGGGGTACCGTGGCGTAGTAACCCAGTACCTTTGTGATTCTTCATAGACATAAACAGAGAGAAGTAGTTCCGGCTACAATGTTCTTCCGCAAGATGCAAGCAGTTCTGTTTATTAACCGCTAGAGCATCAAAAGTTCCCTACCGCAGCTTTAACAGTACAGCCTTACAATTGAATGAGCAAATTCAACATTAAGCTATACTGTGTTTCTTTTATTCTGAAAGTCACTGTGTTTAAAGTAGAAGCAGCTGTCAGGATAGGACTTACAAATGCTGCATGTACTAGTGAGGCTTGCAGCAAAGCACAGCTACAGAATGATGTGAGGAACATAGTCTGGGTGCTGTGGATTGCGGTTTGGGACACCTGAATCAGAAAGCGAAAACATATGACTCGGTTGATTTGACTCAGTTTTATTTATTTTTATTCAATCTTCTATAAATACATAGTCACTAAGACTTACCATGAACAAAATGTGCCTCACAAACTCGATCAGAAGCTGCAGGCTTTCTTCGGAGCGTCCAGGTTCAATCGCCTAATTGCACGCAACCATTTCTTTCATTTTTCGCTATCCTTTTCGGAGGGAATTCGAAAAAACTTTTTATCAGGCCCCCAACTAACCGTACAATCGACCACACAGCAAGAGTGAACCATCCTCTTCTCTAAATCCTCCTCCAAACGTGCAAAACAATCAAATTACAGGTATCTAGCGGTGTTTCCTGCCACACGATTCCCATGATCTAACGCGACAAACATAAACAATGACGTCACAAAAGATCCGCCTATTGACTCCCTCTGCCAATGCATTGATAAAATTAATAGCTGGATGTGCCAGAGCTTTCTTCAGCTAAACAAGGAAAAAACTGAAGTCATTGCATTTGGAAACAAACATGAAGTGTTCAAGGTGAATGCATACCTTGACTCTAGGGGTCAAACAACTAAAAATCATGTCAGGAATCTTGGTGTGATTCTGGAGACCGGTCTGAGTTTCAGTAGTCATGTCAAAGCAGTAGCTAAATCAGCATACTATCATCTCAAAAACATTGCAAGAATTAGAGGTTTTGTTTCCAGCCAAGACACTGAGAAACTTGTTCATGCCTTTATCACCAGCAGGGTGGACAATTGTAATGGGCTCCTCACCGGCCTTCCCAAAAAGACCATTAGACAGCTGCAGCTCATGCAGAACACTGCTGCCAGGATTCTGACTAGAACCAGAAAATCTGAGCATATCACACCAGTCCTCCAGTTAAATATAGGATTGATTTTAAAGTACTTTTACTCGTATATAAGTCACTAAATGACCTAGGACTGAGATATATTGCAGATATGTTCACTGAATATAAACCTAACAGACCACTCAGATAATTAGGATCAAGTCAGTTAGAAATACCGAAGGTTCACACAAAACAAGGGGAGTCCTCCTTTAGTTACTATGCTGCCCGCAGCTGGAATCAGCTTCCAGAAGAGATCAGATGTGCTAAAACACTAGTCACATTTAAATCTAGACTCAAAACTCATCTGTTTAGCTGTGCATTTATTAAATGAGCACTGTGCAATGTCCGAACTGATTGCACTATATTTTCACCTTTTTTATGTAAAATCATTTTCTAACTGTTTTTAAATTCATTTTAGTAAAGTAGTTTTTTTCATAATTGTAAAAGTTTTAAAATTGCTTGTCTTTATTTTTATTATTTTTATTCATGATTATTTTACTTTATTTTATGTAAAGCACTTTGAATTACCATTGTGTATGAAATGTGCTATATAAATAAACTTGCCTTGCCTTGCCTAGTAATAAGTAAACATTTAAAATACATCAATAACTGATATCATAGTTTAAAATAGATAAAATCAGAGTTAAGGCTTGCTTTATGTGTTGCTCGATGATGATTTCTCAATCGTTGCGACTTTAAATCCTGAGGACACAAAATGCCGTGGAACTTCTTGCCGCGGAGTAAAGAAGAGGTGGCGTTACGAGGATTCTCAGACAGTTGAAGTGTCCAGTGGAGTTAAGAGATTTGCTCTCAATCTATTTTCAACACTTTAGATTGTTTACCACTTTAGATTGTTTGACCAATAGCATTGAATTGTGAAAAAATATGAAATAGACAAAATTTGGACATGCAAAGATTCTGCCCGTCAGTGACGATATTTTAATAAAGGTGTTCCATTCCAATGTTAACCTGATTCAATTGGATCTGTGGTTCATATGAATTGTATAATATACTGTGCCTTATGAAATGTATCATTATTAAATGTATCATAAATATAGATCAGCACTTACCTAATGTAAGTTACTTTGCAGTAACGATGAATTTGTCAACATTCTTCTCACCACTGATAATGTCAAGCCATCATATGTGTTTCTATGATAATGCCAGGCAAAGCAAGCACAAAGTAAATGAAAACATTCTGCATAGATATTAAATTTGTGCATGTCCGCTTATTTTAGATATGTGTTTACATGGATCTATTTATTCCATACATCAAGATATTCACATCCAGTCTTTTCTAGTAGTTAAATCAACTTCCTGACTACAAACATGTCAAGTTTCAAAGCTCTCAGAGCTTGTGCGATTGATCTGCATTAGTTTATATGCCTTAACTCCCATACGGACAGGCTATATTTTAGTCCTTTATTGGTTTTGTGGTGTATAACAATATCTGTTAATTTAACAATCTTAGCAGTAAAATATTTTTAGCCAAGAATCCATTTCATATATGGGAGACCTTAGAGATGAGGAAAAACATTGTTGGGTTTAGTTCTACCTCCGGTAGGGGTATCTCGAAAACTAAAGCACTTTTTGACCATTTGTCACTAGCCTAAAATATTTATAACATATATACATATACATATATATATATATATATACATATACATATATATATATATATATATATATACATATATATATATATATATATATATATATATATATATATATATATATATATATACATACATACACACACACACACATATATATATATATACACAAACATATACACACACACACACATACATATATATATATATATATATATATATATATATATATATATATATATATATATATAATAATTATTTCTAAATATTTATTATAATTATAAATAATTATTATATCATACAAACTATATTCAAAATATTTATTTTGCTAAGAGAACAACAAAGTTCTAGTAACACGGGTAAGCGATGATTCAAATAAACCTGTGAATCATTTCTTGAACAAAGTCACTGAGTTTAATGTTTTCTTTTTACACAGACAATATCGTTCGCTGGTGTGGACGCTAATATCGTTATCTTTATAGTTATCTTTATAGTTATCGTGCTTGGTGTGAACGGGCCTTAACTCACTTGAAAGTGCTCATTGCGTCTTTACAGCCCGCCATACTGTTTGTTTTGTTGCCACACAACCACTCGCGTGTGCGTACAAATATGTCATCAAAGATCCTCCTATTGGGCTGTAGTAATTTGGAGATAAGGCTAGGTAAATCTGGGTATCATCAGCATAGCTGTGATAGGCAATTTGGTTCTTTCTCATTATTTGACTTAGTGGAAGCATATACAGGCTAAACAAGAGCGGTGCAAGAATTGACCCTTGTGGCACTCCACATGTCATGGACGTCCACTTAGACTTATGCTCTCCTAGACTCACATAATAGCCTCTCCCTTCTAAGTATGACCTGAACCATTTGAGTACCATCCCAGAAAGCCCAACCCAGTTTTCCAGTCTCTGTAGAAGTATGTTATGATCGATAGTACTAGAGTTATTATTACTAGGCTTATTATACATGTGCATTGAAGTTTTAAAATGTATCTAATTTCTAATTCTACTTGTATTGAATTAAATGTTTTGGATACCAGCATTAAATTATTGTTTTTATTATTATTTTACTGACTCAAAGTTGGCACTGTGCATGTAAAATGCCCCAAGTAGGCTAACGGGTTTTATTTATGGGAGAAAAAAGGTCTGTCTACTGGCGCCAAGTAAGCCTATCTTTGCATAACTCTTTTTCATTTCTTACAATAACAAATGAAAATCGTTAGGTTAGATACATTTGAGTAGGCTTGTTTTGTTAAAAATCCATAGCTGTAATGCTTCGGTAATGCTCCACACAGCTGTAATGCTCCACAAAGCTCACGTGGAAAAGTGATGCAGTGCCTTACTCGGAGACTGGCCCCATTCTCTCTTGCACGGCTGCTTCGCTAGCATCATCGGATGCCTATCAGAATCCGGGAGTTAAGACCGCAGTTTGAGCCAGTGGCTTGAATTGATATGGTTCAGGCCCTGGCCCTGTGTTTTCAGACACCTCGACATCCTCCACTTCAGGTGAAGGTGGGGGAGAAAAGTTGTCTACTTCAAATGAACGCTCTGTTGCAAAACTACTTGCGTCACTAGAGTCACTCTCCATTTTAGCGACTCAGCAGCTGTCAATTAATCTGTCACTGAGGGTCTCAGGTTCACGCCCCACCGGCTCAGCCCTGCCGTTGGTTTGTCCCCTCTATCTCCGCTGTGCTCTGCCCACTTTTCAACATTTTTCAAATATTGCCAGTGGGTGGAGTCAGGCTCTGACCAGGGGTTTAATTACCCCTTAAAGCCTTACCTCTTGTCAAAAGGCTCGACACGACCGCAGACTTTGATGAACACTGCTGGCAGCAGCGACATCTGTGTCTGTATCATTCTTATCAATGAGTGCATAACCTCGTATCTCCCTGCTCCCAAGTCATAAAAATCTCGTATCTCAGATTAAACATGATTTTGTCCCACCCTCTTTGTTTTTTGATGATGGAAGCATAAAGAAGACAACAGCAGCTGCCAAGTGTAAAAGAACCATCAGCATATATCATTGATGGCATGGATCTTCTTCAAATGCTCAATGATTCAGCCTTTCAAACGTTCAATGACCTGGGTGAGTGTGTCTGGAAAAAGATCGCAACTTTAATGGGAAAGGAAGGTAACATCTGTGTCGTTATAGTTTTTGATAGATATGACCACCAACACTCAATCAAAGATCTTGAAAGACAAAGAAGAGGCACCAAGATGGGCATCCTAGCACCAACCTGGATGAGCTGAGGTGTCAGCAGCAAATCTACCCCCAACAGAAGATGGCTTCCAGCAACATGTGCTGAGAGCCGTGTACCAAACAGCAGTGTGGCATCACAGCCACCTGGCCAAAACTCTTCTCTGGAACCCAGTTGGTAGAGGATGGAGGCTCAGAGAAGGTGGCTGCATTTAATCTGTGATGTTCCAGAAGGCACCAGCACCTAAAGGAGTTAGAGACCTCACCCACCTCTACTGTAAAGACGGAAACTGCACCGATGCCACCAAATGCCAGTGTCTTTCTGTGGGCTTGACCTGCACAGGGTTTTGCTCTTGCCCTGACTGTCCAAATATGACCCACTTTGTCACTGATGACAATGTGGATGAGTGGTGTGTTGCAGTTGTAACATCATGGGGAGTTGACCCCATAATGTTTCAAGAGGGTCTGGCTGTAGGCTTGTACTTGCACACTCAGACATTTGCACTTCCGCTAGTGACATCACTTGCAGTCTTTATTTTTTATTTTGTTTATTTTTTTTATTACTTTTCGTTTGAATTTCCCAACATTTTATAAAGCCAGGTGGTGAAGACAAGAAAAAATAAACTAAATTACAATGTCACTTGCAATCGCTACTTGCACTCTCCGCTACCTGTGACTTCACTTGCAATCAACACAAATCGTGCATGTTGCCAGTGGAGACAAGACGCTGTGGTGGTGATTAAATTATTAAAACTAATTTAGTACTATAACGTACAGGGTCCTGCAAGAAAAAGACAAGATCGGCAAATCCATGGCCAGAACAAACCCAACACGCCCAGAATAAACGCAACACGCAAAGTTTCACATTAAGCATTTTTCCATATAGAATAAACTGTCTACAACTTGTTTATATCACTGTCTTTGTCCATTAACCTACATTATGTGTTTTATTTATAATGATTTTCTATAGGAGGAAAACGTTTAATGTACAATTTAACGCACTGCGTTCTGTACTCGTCTTCTTGCCTGTACGGAGTTGATCCTTTTAAAATCACTTAATGCATAATGCCCGTTCATATTTGCTGGTCTGTATATACTTAGAGTCAACAACAAGACATATAGGCTAGGCTAGGCCTACTAAATTGTCTTTATCATCTTAGTCTGTTATTAGGCCACATTAAGCGTTATGTTGTATGGGAGGACAAAGTTTGCACATTGTGTTCATAGCCATCTGCTTGCCTTGCAGTACATTGAATAATAACTATATATCGAATTTGATCTTTTAATTGAACTTAATGTGTCTGAATACATTATGCCATATTAAGTGTTAGTTTTTTTTCTACAGGAGGAAAACGCTTAACGAAAGACTTTGTGCATTGCGTTCATATTCTGCTGTTCTGTGGCCAAGGTCTGTGCTTGTCTTTTTCTTGCAGGACCCTGTACGTTATAGTACTAAATTAGTTTTAAACGTTTAATCACAACCACAGCGTCTTGTCTCCAGTGGCAACATGCAAGATTTGTGTTGATTGAAGTCACAGGTAGCGGAGAGTGCAAGTAGCGATTGCAATTGACATTGTAATTTAGTTTATTTTTTCTTGTCTTCGCCACATGGCAACTGTTATAAAATGTTGGGAAATTCAAACAAAAAGTTATCAATAAATAGAACAAAATAAAAAATAAAGACTGCAAGTGACGTCGCTAGCAGAAGCAGTGTCTGAGAGTGCAAGTGCAAGTCTGCAGCCAGACCTTTCTCCAATGGTTACCAAAAGCAGTTGATGTTCCAAATGGTTGCTGCTAGAAAATCAACTAAACAGCCTGAGAAGACAGGGCTCATTTCCCCGAAGAGTGTTTGTTTCTTTAGTTAGATTGCCATTTGTTTTATTTAAGACAGTAATTTAAGTTGTATTGTGTGAAGTTAAGTTATAGTTTTATTAAAAAGTTCATTAAGTTAAAACTCCTGGTCTCCTGTTTGTGCTATGGCAAGGTGTTATCTTTCTATTTCAATCTTTGTTTCCATATAGTACAAGGTAACATATTAAATATTTTTTGATGTCTCTTATATTTGAATTTCTCAACATTCTTCTCACCACTGATAATGAATGGGTTTGGACTCAATTATGTCAGTGTTCCATTTTCATTCATTTTGGACACCTCATACATTGAGTGACAGAACACTTCTCTTTTATCATATATTTACATATTAATAATTTAAGTTGTATTGTGTGAAGTTAAGTTATAGTTTTATTAAAAAGTTCATTAAGTTAAAACTCCTGGTCTCCTGTTTGTGCTATGGTAAGGTGTTATCTTTCGATTTCAATCTTTGTTTCCATATAGTACAAGGTGCCATATTTAATATTTTTTGATGTCTCTTATATTTGAATTTCTCAACATTCTTCTCACCACTGATAATGAATGGGTTTGGACTCAATTATGTCAGTGTTCCATTTTCATTCATTTTGGACACCTCATACATTGAGTGACAGAACACTTCTCTTTTATCATATATTTACATATATGTACATATATTTGGTATTGCTGGATTCAGCACAACCCCACCTTTCCAACAAGTCATCATATGTGTTTCTATGATAATGCCAGGCAAAGCAAGCACAAAGTAAATGAAAACATTCTGCATAGATATTAAATTTGTGCATGTCCGCTTATTTTAGATATGTGTTTACATGGATCTATTTATTCCATACATCAAGATATTCACATCCAGTCTTTTCTAGTAGTTAAATCAACTTCCTGACTACAAACATCTCAAGTTTCAAAGCTCTCAGAGCTTGTGCGATTGATCTGCATTAGTTTATATGCCTTAACTCCCATACGGACAGGCTATATTTTAGTCCTTTATTGGTTTTGTGGTGTATAACAATATCTGTTAATTTAACAATCTTAGCAGTAAAATATTTTTAGCCAAGAATCCATTTCATATATGGGAGACCTTAGAGATGAGGAAAAACATTGTTGGGTTTAGTTCTACCTCCGGTAGGGGTATCTCGAAAATTCAGGGGCATTGTCACTAGCCTATTTGGAATTTGTCATGTTTAGTGTAAATATGTGCTTTAATTTATTATGTAAGCTGGACTTTACTTTTCCTCTGTCATCTTGTTTTTAGGCACAGGGTTTAACAGGGCGACTGCTTAAATGTTAGGCAAATATGAATAATGACATTCATTCCTTCATGCAGTTATTAATTACTTTTACTATTTTCCATAGGTATGAAGTTGCATAATGACTTGGATGCTTGCAAGATTAATCATCTGTTGAAATGATCTTCCCCAGTCCTGTAGAATCTCTGAACTGTCACTTGGTGCTTACAAGAAAATAATTAAAAGGCTCAAGCCGCGCTCATTCGCGAGCAGTGTCGTACAGAATAAACGACTCTCTCTGTAATTCATCTTCCATTAAAGAGTATTTATCGCTGGCCACTGCTTGAGAGCCCATAGAACTGTTGTGACTAACAGGAGAGGCTGGTAGCCCGGCACTGTGTCCTAAATTGGATTTGGCTAAATCCAGGGAGAGAATCCATTGTTTATCTCCCCCAGAACAGCAGAGGAGGATTATCTTCAGGCTTTAGGGGAGGGTACATACTCCAGGTATGAACGACCAAATAATTTCATATAATAAAGAGGTTGAGAGAAACCTTGAGGTTCATTCGCCTATAGGGAGTCGAAGCCACTTTATGAGGATGAATATAGTTCATTTATTTCCACCAGAAAGTGTGGTCCATTACTGCAGTGTTTTTTCTTTGGTGGCTCCCAGAGATCCCCATGTGGCAGGTGATCGCAAGTGAATGTAGACTGGATGGATGGAGTTAAGATGGGATTTAGCACTGAATTGGTTCTTAATGACCCAAGAGGGCATAAAACTAAAATCTTCTTGCAGATTTGGGAACGTGGATGTCTTTGTCAACAAAGGGGTGGAGGGAATTTGCCTCTGTGTGCAGATATTGTAATGCCACATTGCATCATGCAAGACTGAAACCACTTTTTTGTGGTCTATTTTATGGAGTAAATTTATGGAATAAAGTTATCATAAAAAATTAACCCAAACGACTGCGGTTGTTTTTCATGTCCGCGGTTTGAAGCAACCCCAATACCAACAACGTGATATTTAGCCCCTAAAATGTGAATTTTACCAAGGCAACCCTGCTAAAAATTTATATTTTAACCCCGGGAAGCAATTTTTATCGGAAAATTCCTACAGGTTTGGAATGACATGATGGTTCGCAAATGATGACAATTACTAGGTGATGAATCAATTCTGTACACAAAAAGTCAATGCCAAGAAAACAATTGGATATGTAATACAAATACGCTGTTCAGATTATAATGTTTCACCTTTGTGCTGATTAGAGTGAGATTAAACTTTAGCCATTTAGATGTTTATAAGCAACTGAAAAAAGAACAAATGTCAGGGCATGTCAAAACTTCTCCAGGTCCCAAAAATACCCTTAGACCTCAGAGGATTAAAATGAGCAGCTTAACAGGTGTAGGAGGAGGGTTTAGCAATGAGCTTAGCAATTAAGTCTATTGTGATGAGAAAATAATCAGTATGTCAAGAAACACCAGTCACATTTGTTCTAATTATGTTTAAAAATGAGTTGTAGTATAACAAAGTGAACTTTGTAGTTCACGGAGAGGAATGCACATTAGACAATTGATTTTATTATTTTGGAAATTCTTATGGGAATATGTCTCTCTCTCTTAAAAAAAGAAGAAGAAGAAAAATTCACCCAATTCTTTCCAATTTCCTGTTTTTTTTCCCCTCCTCCTCTTTCTATGATTTTTAATTAAAACTGCATCACGGATCAGAAGGCATATGCTTATGAAGAAGATAGTGGAGTGAGAATGTAAACAGCATGTTCAGATCTAGAGGGATATTGACGTCTTTGAACACTGGCTATGACACCATTAGTCAGTGAGTGAGACTATCTCCACGCAAAGAAATCCCTTGTGTGTCAATGACTTGAGGCTCAAATCCAGAAATTCATAATGTGTACGTACAAGTCATCATCTTTTCGAAGGTTCACATTAAACATGGATTCATAATTCAGTCTGAAGACATACACATGGGCATTTGTTTTTATGATGCAGTGGAGCTTCTAATTATGTTTTATGCGCAGTTTGGCTTAGTGTTTTCCAATCAGGTCCATAAGCCACGCCTCTTATAAAGCCATGCAGTCTCATGTCTTTCAAAAGTTTCTGGTCAGTAATTATTATTATTATTTATGTTTATGTTATGCTCACTAAGGGTGCTTTTATTTGAATAAAAATATAGTTAAATTGTGAAATTGTATTTAACCTGTTAACCCACACCTGGGTGCCGGCACACTGAATGCTCTATGTTTGCATGTGTCAATGTTTACGAATATATTAAATTAAATGGGTCAAAATTCATCAATACAAACTATATATTATTATAAAGGTCTAAGCCTCAAGCATCAATGACAGATCGCTGTTTTTCAATGGAAAGCTTATAAGGAATGTATTTGCTAAATTTGTGTAAGCAATACACATGAAAGAATGCATAAACAAAACACAGTATGTACCAGATTCGTTGTAATAAGTCAAAAACACATCCACAGCTGTAAATGCCGGTTTAGTTAGAAAGGTTAGGGTCCACTGAAAGACATCTCATAGCACACTTTTAGTCCAACGAAGCAATAACGTTGTAATATTGATGGTAATTCCTTTGTTTACGTCTTATTTCTTTGGGGACAGTATTGTTTGTATATGTTATGGAATAACCTATGCTCAAAAACTGTGTGACGGTAGTAAAAAAACAGCATGGTTTTGTAGCATACAGTGTCACTACAAATAAATCATCATATAAGTGATTTATTACAAATAAATCACTTATGCGATGTCTAAGATTCTGTCTATTGTTTTATAATAATAAACTATGAAGTGGTATGTTTATTGACTAAAGTAGTTTGTAAAGCCCTTCAATAGATTTGGTAAATATTTACATGGGGGAGGGGGGGGCAGCTAGACATAGTCTCATAAAAATGGTTGCAGGAATCTAATTTTTCATGCTATCTTCAGATTTGAAATAGAAACTCATGAGACATGTGACTTTAAACACATTACTTTTCTGGATTGCTCCAGGACTTATTTCGTGTACTTTTATATGGAAAAAAAATGTCTGTGTTGTACACACTATAGGCACTTCAGTGTCTATAAATTTTTATCTTTTTAATCACAATTGTGTGTGTAGCAGACTGAAGTCAGGAACTATTACAATTTTAAGTTAGGTAGAGCACTTTCAGCTGTGAGTCTCATAATGGGGGTCTGGCTAACAGGTTTAATCTTAACTGCTTTTATGTATGTAATTTATTCCTGTGATGGCCAAACTGAATTTTCAGCAGCATCACTCCCGTCTTCAGTGTCACATGATCCCTCAGAAATCATTATAATATGAATGAATGGGGCATTTATATAGTGCTTATATATTTCTTTAATACATATAACATATTTATATAGCACTTTAATATGCTGATTTGGTCCTCAAGAAACATTTCTCATTATTATAAATGTTGAAAATAGTATAGTATTAGATTTTTCATGACTGTTTTATCAGTAGAAAACGGTTTATTTCAAATATAATTTTTAGTAACAATATCAATATATGTCTTTTGATCAGTTCAGTAAAGTCTTGCTAAGTAAAAGTGTTAATTTATATATATATATATATATATATATATATATATATATATATATATATATATATATATATATATATATAATAATAATAATAATAATAATAATAATAATAATAAATAAATAAAAAAGACTGACCCCAAACTTTTTTGTTTTATGCAATGCCAAAGCTTAAATCTGGTGTCATCAAACATAATCTTCTTAATACTTTTGCACATTTATGACTGACTTAATATGTCTAAACAGTTTAGTGTTAAGTAGCACTGATTTAAATGCAATGCATGCTCTTTTTTTTCAGATCTTGTTTGGGAAGGTTTAATGGAGTGTGTATGATTGAAAGACAATCACCCTGTGTTATCCGTGATGCTTGGGCACAGACCCATAAAAATCTATGTTATCAACATTAGTGTACCCTCAGTGGAGAGCACGGTTATTAAATGGGATCAAACACAGCATGGTTCTGCTAATCAGTATTCATGCTTTGAGTATTTGGATTTATTTCTGGAAATCTTTAGCTTCTTAACACCTGATTACCTTTCTGAGCACAAGTGCCAAAAAGTTACATTTCCCAAATTCTGAATAAGACTATTTGAGCACCATTTTCGAATCTTGAGAGCTTTGAGACACTGTATTGGCTGCCAGTATTATTTATATTAATTTGATAATGAAAAAACACATTCACAGTATCAAGTGCCCCTAATGTGTCACTATCACAGATTCCTGGAGGGTTGAAACCTTATAGTCTTGAGTTCTTGACGTATTTCTGAGGTGCAGACTCGGCAGTAAGCAGCCTCTCCAGAGGAAGAAAGAGTAGTACTAGTTAATTCGTGGAAACATACAGACTTCGAGAGGAGTGGGGAGGATGACGTATAATGTCACATTTCAAATATAGCCTTGAAATCTGCACGGCTGCCTAGAAGTGATACAGCCATGTCAGAGCAAATGTACTGGGTCTGATGGATGAGGCGGTCGGCCCTGTTGATCACAAGAGCTCCCATTTCCCATAATAGATCACAGTTCAACAGTAGAGGCCTGGGTCTCTCAGAACGGCCCGTAAGTTCAGGAAACAAGCCTCGGAGGCTGACACATGAAGGGTAGTCTTTCTGTGGAACGTCAGTCTTCCAAACCCTCTAAAACTTGAAGATAAAAGGTTGGTGAAGGTTAAGCCTCAAAGGTGTTGAGAGGTTGACATCATACTGAATCAAATAAAATAAAAAGATTTTAAAGATAAGAAGAATTTCTGTTTGAATCTGCTTCGAACACAGTAGTTGAGAGATAACTAAGCCGACAAACCCTCCTGGAGATTACTTCAGGCTTCGTGAAATGATTTACCAGTTTTGGAGGTGAACTGAATCAAAACAATACATTTTTTGGACGAGTTCAAATTGCTACTGTTACACTAGTAGGGGTTTTGAATCTTTTGATTCAGGGATGGTTCAGTAAATTTTTTGGAATGAACTGATTAAAAATATTCAAGTCTGTTGGATGAATCAATATTCCCTCTTTAGTAGTGAGATTTTGATTCATTCCAATGATTAAAATATTTGGATTAAGTTATGATTCCAATTCATTTCATGTTTTTGGAATGATATTAATCAAAACATGCAAGTCTCAGGGATAAATCAAGATCCCCACTGAAGTAGTAGGTGAGAATTTGATTTATCCTAATGACTTGATTCTTTTGAATCAGTTCACCTCATAAACTTTCTAGGCAGTATCCCCTATGTGCTTGCTTTTTCTTTTTGTTCAATGGGGACATGCCAAACTAAATGAACAACATGCCCTTTCTGTTCAGTCATAGTTCTTTAGTCTTCATTTGCCTCAGTTTAGTGTCAATCCACTCACTTTGAATGTCCTGGGCCTGACACCTTGCAATCCATTTGCTATTTTGGCTTATACACTTCAACTATATTAAGCGTGTAACTTCAGAACTTTCTTTGAATTAAACAGTCACTTGTATACTCTGGTGAAACATTGTGGTTTAAAATCCCCAACATATGTTTTAGGAAATTATATGAGACACCCAAAAGTAGTGGAAAACTTTCTGTGGTAGTGTTGGTAGAAGAACTTCACAGCACACATTGAAATATGCTTGTCTGGAGAAGGCCATCGAGTCACGTTCTCTTCATCTTGAGCTAAATTAAGACAAGTGCCTCAGCATGTCCTACATGACTCATGCGAAAATACCCGCAAAGAAACGGGATATATTTATATATATATATATATATATATATATATATATATATATATATATATATATATATATATATATATATATATATATATATATATGTGTATATATATATATATATATGTATGTATATATATATATATATATATATGTATGTATATATATATGTATATATATATGTATGTATATATATATATATATATATATATATATATATATGTATATATATATATATATATATATGTATATATATATGTATATATCTGTATGTATATATATATACATATATATATGTATATATATGTATGTATATATATATACATATATATGTATATATATATATATATATATATATACGTATATACGTATATATATATATATATACGTATATATATATATATACGTATATACATACATATATATATATATACATACATATATATATATATACATACATATATATATATATATACATACATATATATATATATATATATATATATATATATATATATATATATATATATATATATATATATATATATATATATACATATATATATATACATACATATATATATACATACATATATATATATACATACATATATATATATATATATATATATATATATATATATATACGTATATATATATATATATACGTATATATATATATATATATATACGTATATATATATACATATATATATACGTATATATATATACGTATATATATATATATATATATATATATATACATATATATACATATATATGTATATATATATATATATATATTAGTGCTGTCAAAATTAGCGTGTTAACGCATTCGATTAATTTGAAATATTTAACGCGTTAAAAAAAAATAACGCAATTAACGCGGTTGTAGTTTTTTTATTTCCAGTTGTGGCCTATGTGCGTTCAACGTGCAAAGAAATATGCATAAGACCAAGGAAGGACTTTTAGACGGAAAGTTTCAGTATAAAACTCAGCCGGATTACTCTTCAGTCTGCCACAAGAAACATTACTCTTCATTTAGTCTGCCACAAGAAACAGCAACATTAAAATCATGAACTCAAATGTCATTGTTTAAAAAAAAACAATGACTGTAACAGTGCGTAAATCAGACCTTTCTGTAACGCTAACGTTAATAAGCTTAAACGAAAATAACGAAATAATTGTGTAGCGGAGTATTTTTTGTACACAGTGCCGCGAACTGTCAATCACTCCTGTACGCGTGCATCACTGTCCTCCTCAGCTGCAGCAACTTGTGCTCTCTCTCTTCATCAAGCTTTAAAACAAAAAGGGGACAAAAAGATCATATTGTCTTTGTGCATAGGCTATAGATTAATTAGATAAATGAATATCTCAATTTGTGCCTTGCCGTCTACGGTGTTTTTTTAGAATTTAGAAAAAAGATGCTGCAGCCAATGAGCAGCCAGCGGGGGCTGCAGGACGACTCAACCTCCGCAGACAGTTTTTAATGTTTATCAGACAATAAATACTCAAGATTTTGCTTTAGTATAACTCACAATGAGTTTCACACACCTTCTCAGGCCACGTTGAGTTGTTGACACTTAACAGTGGGAAAAGCGACACATGCGCTATTCACTTGTATAACTTAAGGGTGAATGGGTAATGTCGTTTCTGCTCTGGGTGGGATGAATTGGGAAGCTTGCATTGTGAAGGGCGCTCTGAAAATCGGCAGTGCAGGTAAAAGATTAAAACCTCTATTAAAACAGATGTCCAAATGAGCGTACCGGTACGCTACAAGCACGTTCTGGGCGCACGGAGATGTGGCGGTACGCTCAAGAGCTATATTTGGAAGTGGCGGTACTGAGTACAGGTGCGTACTGGCCCACTTAAAGCACTGGCAATGACTATACTTTGGAATTTTTTTGCAGTCCACTTAGAATTCAACATGGAAATCATTTTTGTTTTTTATTGGCATTGATTGTTTTGAAATTCAAATGGTACTTACATGCCTGTGTTTTTATTTCTGTAATAAATATGGCTTTCAAGCCAACAGTTAATTTGGAGGATATTGATGGTTTATTGCAGGTATGTTGTTTACATGAGAAAATCTGTGTTACAAGTTAAACAAAAATTCCAATAAACAATCATATTTTGAATTTAAATAGTTTCTTTGTCTTGAGTTTACATTAATTATTTACATTTTACATTTACATATCCAAAAAGTTTCAGTCTTTTAATTGCGATTAATCGCGATTAATCGCGATTAATTTTAAAAAATTGTGCGATTAATTAGTTAATTTTTTTTAATCGATTGACAGCACTAATATATATATATATATATATATATATATATATATATATATATATATATATATATAAATGATATGCTTCCTTTAGGTTTTCTATCAGGAGGCAGGATGTGAGGTGACTGTCCAGATATTAGGTGGGACTTGAATTGCTTTCAACAATAATCATACAGTAATTGCATTTTGGGGCATCTTGGCAAGTGCTAGCCATAGAGAACTGTCAATTTAAGCAGACTCTAGGGCTTTAGTGTCTTGTTAGAGAAAGGTGATTAGTATTATTTTTTTCCCTTGCTACTCCTGTGGCCTTATAAACTCATTTGCACAGACTTTTACCTTATTGATTAGACACACCGAGATACAAATACTTTGTTAATTGAATTAATTAGTTTATGAAAATAGAATGAATGAACAGCTTAAAACAATTAAGGGCCCTACAATATAATACCGCATTTTCCCGTACAGTGCCACGTCATTTATTTTGCAAATACATTTGCTCCCATTTGTGCGCTCATGGGCATGCTGGCCTAAAAAAGAGGTTTAGGCGCATTGCTGGCGCATTGCTATTTTAAGGAGCTGAAAATACACTGCCCGAAAGACCAGCTCAAATCTGGTCTAAAATCTGCCGCAGTGTTTTTTCTTTGTTATTAAAAAAAAAAAAAAAATATATATATATATATATATATATATATACACACACACACAAATGCCTACGCGGAGTAATGAATAGTTATCACATGTATCAGAATTAGTTTATCTGTTTGCTCGCACATGAGCTGCTCCGTTTCATCTCGGAGACGCGTTCTGTCTTTGCGCTTGCCAAATTCCGCCGTGTGAATAGCAGATCCGTCATGCCACGAGCGCAACTGGCTCTTAAAGGAAAGGAAGATTCTGATTGGTTTATTGCACGTTACACCCAAAAAACACTCATTACCCATTAAGAGAATAGGGACAACCCGTTTAGACCATGCCCCTGGGCGCGCCAACTGTTTTTTCGTCATTAAAATATTAAAAGTGGATTTGGACATGCCCTGAGTGCACCTGCGCCGTGCGCTTTACACTTTGCGTTTAGATCATTAAAATAGGGCCCTGAAATAGATTAAAAGTTAAAAAAAAAAAAGTTTTGTTTAGTAACTGATTTTTTACATTTTTTTTTTTTTTTTTTATTTAATTGGAATTAGAATTTTTCAAAAAACTTAAAATAAACTTCTGTTTTAATTGACAGCTCTACAGCTAACTAAGCTTGCTTTTTATAAACTTTGTGGCATGGGGACAGATTGTTGCCTTTGAGTCGTTCAATGGCTGGTCGGCATCCGTTCTGGTGGCCATGTGCGCACACTGATCCTCTCTCTGGGCAGCGGGCACCACAATAGACTTTATGTAATTGCCAATGTTTAGCCAACATCGCCTTTTCCGGATTATATATGCGATGCATGCTAGACAGGACCGGGTCATGAATCTAGTGCCAAGCTGCTCTGCAAGGAACAGCTTCTTGTTGGCCCAGTGGGCTGATGCTCAACCTTTGAAATAATATAAAGGGAATATTCAGATGAGTGGGGTCGAGATCATCTGATGAGGAGTCTGCTGAGGAGTTTTTTATTAAATTAATCTAATCTCTTCTACTCATTGCTTAATCACATGAATTATTATTAGGTGATTCTCCCCAAAAGCATGCTTTGCACATTAAGTTGCTGAAAAATGGTTGCTTGCAGCACTGGTGATGTATTCCATTTATTTGTAACAGCATTTATGACAGCGACTCAAGCTTTTGCTTGGCTTAGCATTTCAGGTTTTTGCCTTTAAATAGTGCAATTTCAGTCTCATTATTCATTGCATGAGTGTGTTGAAGACTAGGTGAGATGTGCTCTCTAAACATCTTTTATGCGTGGGACATGGTGCCTTTTGAACATGTGAAAACATCCTGGGGGCCAGTGTTTGCGTAAGCATGTCTCTCTAATGAATTCATGACTTCTTCAGATGTGATGTTTCTGAAGAGGGTGCCAATTTTACAAGGAATGAAATGTTGTCACACTGTAACTGGTGAAAAAAAATCCTCTACCCAATCTCTACTGCATATAATCTGAGATGATCACTGAATTGTTTTGTTGTTTTAACTGCTGTGGGAAATTCAGAAACATCACCTTGACAGATTTGATTTGTTCCTGACTCAGGATTCTGTTGTAATCTTATAAAACCGCTTTGTAGATTTTCATGCAAGGTAGGCCCGTATAATTCGTAGTCCTACGGGAATGTATGTACCCAATAAACTCCACTGACCAGACTAATCGCCTCACCAGCTGCGTCAAACACTAGTGTCAGAAATCCTCCTGAAGTAGCTGCAGTCAGATTAGAACACTCATCCCACATGGACACGTCTGCCTGACAGGTGCAGCAGTACAGACCTGGCCAGGCATTAATGGAGACTACTGTATCTCTCTCTCTCACACATATTCACTCAATCACTCACTCACTCACTCACTCACTCACTCACTCAAAGTGAGCAAACACTGAGAGCAAACATAAGGTGCTTTTTTACCCAGATAGACACTGTTAATCCAGAGATATAGGAACCATCAGAGAACAAAAGCCTGTCTGTTGTCAACCTCTCCCCTTTGAGCTTTTCGTTTCTTGCTTTAACTTAGCTTTTTCTGTGGATGAGCTCTATTTTTCTGCTTTGCCACAGCTTATATTTTTGTTATTACGCCCAAAATTGAGCCCACAGTAGAAACAAGTTAATGAAAATGTTCATTAGATTCATTTAATTGGAACCCTATTGATCTTTGAATGCTTTCAGGAAGAAAATGAAGAGAAGGGGAAAAACTGCAATCCAATGAAGGCTAACCTTTCCTATGTTCAAAGCATGTGGCTATAATTTCCCACCTGAAAAAACACATACAAGTTGAAGTGAAATGAAAATTCTAAGCACTAACATTTATCCCAAAGCCCAAGACGTATGTTCTTGTTACTAATTACTACTTAATATATGATTGTTTTTTTCTCATTCTTTTTTACAGATCCAAAGTGAATATATAGATTACTGCTCTCACTGTAATTAAACAAATATTTGTAAAAAATAAAAAAAGACTCCATGGAGCACATGCTGGGGAAATGACATACAAATGAGCATAGATAGAGACAAACCCGATTCCAAAAAAGTTGGGGCACTTTACAAACTGTGAGTAAAAAAGGAATGGAATAGTTTACAAATCTCAAACTTATATTTTATTCACAATGGAATATAGATAACATATCAAATGTTGAAAGTGAGACATTTTGAAATGTCATACCAAATATTGGCTCATTTTGGATTTCATGAGAGCTACACATTACAAAAAAATTGGGACAGGTAGCGATAAGAGGCCGGAAAAGTTAAATGTACACATAAGGAACAGCTGGAGGACCATTTTGCAATTTATTGGGTCAATTGGCAACATGATTGGGTATAAAAAGAGCCTATCAAAGTGGCAGTGTCTCTCAGAAGTCAAGATGGGCAGAGGATCACCAATTCCCCCAATGCTGTGTCGAAAAATAGTGGAGCAATATCAGAAAGGAGTTTCTCAGATAAGAATTGCAAAGAGTTTGAAGTTATCATCATCATCTACAGTGCATAATATCTTCCAAAGATTAGGAGAATCTGGAACAATCTCAGTGCGTAAGGGTCAAGGCCAGAAAACCATACTGGATGTCAGTTATCTTTGGGCCCTTAGATGACACTGCATCACATACATGAATGCTACTGTAATGGAAATCACAACATGGGCTCAGGAATACTTCCAGAAAACATTGTCAGTGAAGGTGAACACAATCCACTGTGCCATTTGCCGTTGCCGGCATTTATATGTCAAAAAATAAGCCATATATAAACATGATCCAGAAGTGCAGGTGTTTTCTCTGGGCCAAGGCTCATTTAAAATGGACTGTGGCCAAGTGGGAAACTGTTCTGTGGTCAGACGAATCAAAATTTGAATTTCTTTTTGGAAAACTGGGACACCATGTCATACGGACTAAAGAGGACAAGGACAACCGAAGTTGTTATCAGCGCTTTGTTCAGAAGCCTGCATCTCTGATGGTATGGGGTTGCATGAGAGCGTGTGGCATGGGCAGCTTACACATCTGGAAAGGCACCATCAATGCTGAAAGGTATGCCCAAGTTCTAGAACAACATACAGTATGCTCCCATCCAGACGTCGTCTCTTTCAGGGAAGACCTTGCATTTTCCAACATGACAATGCCAGACCACATACTGCATCAATTACAACATCATGGCTGCGTAAAAGAAGGATCCGACTACTGAAATGGCCAAACTGCAGTCCAGATCTTTCACCCATAGAAAACATTTGGTGCATCTTAATGAGGAAGATACTACAAAGAAGACCTAAGACAGTTGAGCAACTAGAAGCCTGTATTAGACAAGAATGGGAACATTCCTGTTCCTAAACTTGAGCAACTTGTCTCCTCAGTCCCCAGACGTTTGCAGACTGTTATAAAAAGAAGAGGGGATGCCACACAGTGGTAAACATGACCTTGTCCCAACTTTTTTGAGATGCGTTGATACCATGAAATTTAAAATCAACGTATTTTCCCCTTAAAATGATAGATTTTCTAAGTTTAAACATTTGATTTGTCATCTATGTTGTATTATGAATAAAATATTGAAATTTGAAACTTCCACATCATTGCATTCTGTTTTCATTCACAATTTGTACAGTGTCCCAACTTTTTTGGAATCGGGTTTGTAGATAGAAAGATAAAATTTGAATCTCCTGTGGAGTTTTTTTTTTCATGTTGCATTTGTATTTCATGATTAATTGATTAATTGATTTTCGCTGCTCCAGTCTACGCGTTACATATTAATTTATGAACTTTAACATTAGCCTAGTTTGGTTTCTCTACTGCGAGTACTTCCTTGGTTATACTGAATTTAATTTGAAATAATGGGGAATTTTTTTGTTTTGGCTAGTAATAAAATACTTTGGCATCCAAAATTGAGAACTGTTTCCCGTGCCTGAGGCTTTATTGTTTGGCCTATTAAGTAAGCCCTTTTCAACCCTCTGTCAGAGCTGGGATCTAAATTTAGCTCCCATCAGCTGAGTATTTGGCTGGACTTCAGATGACCTAACAGTGTGATTTAGGTTATTGAGGCCACATGGCTTCACAGTCAAAGACACGGTCAACAAGACCTTTCCTTCTAATTCTGCTGAAATGGCTGTTCATTCCTTCCATTTTTACTGAACAACTATAGCTTATAAACTCTGTCACTGTCCTCTAGAGATAAATTCTTTCTGCTGTTAAGCAGGGATTGAAATCCTTACCAAAAACAAGCCCTCTCAGCAGAAATGTTCAAGGAAATTTTATATTATGAGAGAGTGGGTGCTTTTTGTGTCATTTTAAATTAAAAAAGCACTAGCCTCAATTAAAATGGAGGCTTCAGATCGTCAAATATAGATAATTAATGGATATTTGGGCCAATAGTTGATGTGTCAATGGTTTGCCATGTCATGTTCCTTAAATTGTTGACCCAGCTGAGAGAGAAGCAAGGCCATAGATGGCAGGGACGGCCAAGTGTTCACATCCAAGAATTTTCCCAGGAGGAGCAGTGAGATGAAGGTGACTGGCCCCTAAGCTTCGACACGTGAACTTGTCCTCAGCTGATTCTTTTTTTTTTCATGTAACCCATACCAAACATGGCCTGCTTACTTACTTATCTTAGCACCAATCAGTTCTGGTCCAAAGGGAGGAAGCTTCTGTTTTTTTTAAAACAGCTTGTGTTAGAAATGCTAATATGATGACTAGGTCAATTTGTGAGTGACAAAAGCCAGATGTAACACGTTTTTTATTTTTCGGATTTTTGATTATCATAAAAAAAAAAAAATATTCATAAAATATTCATCATAGGTTCATAAAATATCCATCATCAATGAATCAATGTATTTATATTTATGATGTTTTTATATCACTGTATTTTTTTCCATACAGTACATTTCATATTCATGCTCAATTGTAAAATATTTATATTTATAGTATAAGTATTTTCTTCAATATACTTTTATTGAAAAGTACTTTTGTACTTATACAATATACAATATTTGTTAAAAATAAATAAAAATATAGATATAGATTTTCTAATATAAAATCTAATATTAAAAATATGTATACTATATATGATTCAGAACATTCTAACTGATGATGGGGCAAATTAAGGTTTTTTTTTTTTTCAAGTTTTCATAATCTATCCTCTCCCTGCACTTTGTCAGCACAGTTGTTGGTTCAGTTATTCTGCGCTAGGCAAAGAACAAGCAAGCATTTTTTAGATTCCATCTAAAAGGATATATTTTGATTATGACGTCTGTTCATTACAAAACCATTGCTTCTAAAATATGGAGAAACGGACAAAGTTCTTAAATTGAATTTGCTGTGTGCAACGAAAACAACACAAAAAATGTAAACGACAGTTTCCTTTTTATTCATTTTAAATTAGCCATATGTTGGACTAAGTCAGCAGTCTGGCATAAGCGTTTCAGTGGGGCTCTGTGTAATCAGTGTGACCTCTGAAGATTCTTCTCCCTGTCACATAAGTTTCCCTTTCCAGGAAGTAGGTTAGGAGGGACTAGAGTTTCTATCTGCAAAAAGCCCAGTGAAGGTTGTCCAGTGTCGACGACCATTTATTTGCGCAAGTTCAGGAGGCCTTTGAAGAAAAGAGTGCCGACGGAGTCGTCGGGTCAGGGTTACTTATATCCGTGCATTAGATCACTTCACATGAGACTTCTAGTTACTGTGCAGTACCGTAGGCTGCTTCACACACAGCCTGCTGAGATGTTAAGACATGCTGGCTGTGTGGACCGCATCAGAATAGATCAGTGGTATCAGACGGATATGGAATAGAGGCCAGTTATTCAAGACTCTCTGCTTCCTATAGCCATTACTTCTCTGTGGGCCTCTGCTAGTCACACCAAGGTTGTCTGAACGGGGAAGTATTTTCAGTCCTGAATTTCCATCCTGAATTTCAACTAGTTCACAGGCCTGAAGATGCTAGAGAAATCAGGTCAGAGCTGTTTGATTTTCGCACTTACAGAGCATATTGAAATATTGGCAGCTCTGAAGGCTTTGATTTTAACTCCAGACGCACACCTTTTCCTGTTGGTATGTAATGAATATTAATTTTTGCTGTATATTGCTCTCTTATCTGGCTGTCCCAATATGAGTCTATTTGTACTCTCTGCCTTATGTCTAACCTATTGTCATACACCCAGCTTATCAGCCACGGTGTCAGTAAACAAAGTTACAAACTTCTTTCTTTCTGAAAGTCACACAATTTTTAAAATTAACCCTATTCTGGGTATAAAAAACTGAGATGAGATTTAAATGAGATTATGTCCTTTCATGTGGATGTCTTCCTTTCCAGAAATGTTAATTAAGCAGGCTAAGCTTTAGAAGCTGTCAGAATGTTTACATATTTGATGATGACTGCTGTGGGTGAAAAATGCCCATGTTTAGCTCCTAGCATCTGCAAATATCAGTTCAAATGCTGTTTTAGATTTGAGTGTTTTAGATTGTTTGTTTCTTGTTTTTGTTTATTGTGACATAAGTGAATGCAGATACATGGGTTACAGTATATTAAGTGCAATTCATTGGATTGCTCACTTTATTCAGCACATCAGTTCAGTGATTTATGTTTAAAGTCATTGTAAAATAGCCAATATATGCTATTTATATGTAGTCTCTCTGTATGTAACATTTTTATCATATAGAATATCCTTGCTTGGTATAGTGACAATCAGTTAATGTTTCATCTGAGGCCATCATCTGAGGGATTTGCATAATTTATTGTTCAGATGGGACCCCTGAAAGGCATGCCATATTTTGCCAGTGGTCTAAGCCTTGGCAAGCACCCATCATCAGCTATGGTATGAGGGTTAGTCATTACATATGCACTGCCACAATGCCACGCTGAATTAATCTCTCATGCTGTCATTGCCTATTTGAGCCGAAATCTGTGCAGTGTTGTGTGCAGAGCCTGATACCTAACTAAAATTGTCTCAGGATGGAGTCTTTGGGCAATTGCAGGTTTGCTGTACTAGTATATTAGATGTCACTTTGCTATTACTGATCGCAGGCGGTTGTCGAGTCTATTGATGCATGCGGTGTTACAGCTGGAGGAACGCTTGTTTATTTAGTGTTGAGCAATTTCAGCTCTCCTCCTACTCTAGACTCTACATCCTACTTTACATCCTTTTGTGATTCACATGCTTGGTTTAAAAAAATGTTAACAAAACAGATGCAGATGACCTTCAAGCATACGAGAGTGGACTGATCAACTGTGATATCAAATGAATCTCCAAATATGCCATATTTAAAAATGCTGTTATTCTGCCCAGCCTTTGAGTAGAAGTGAATATAATGAGTATTGATTAATTCTGCACCAGTCATACGGGAGAACAGGAAGCTGATACATTTCTCCTAACTCCCTGCCCCTGACCCTCATGTTAACCTTGTATTATTACAACAAGGCAGTCAAAACCTTACGTTGTTGTAGGCCTGAGGTTGATGTTATTGACTTGACCAGAAAACCGCAGTAAGACATACACAAGGCTTCTCTATTTATGACCAATTTCTCGCACCCCTGCCCCATGTGGTCTGTATCTAGATATGACCTAGAGGGCCATGAGTGGGTGTTTGATAGATGCTTCAACACTGTCCCTTCATTTGACTTGGCTTCCCCGCCGCTTCACAGTGGAGGTGACCTTCCATATCACATTACTGGATGGGCTTCAGCATGGACATTACTGCCAGGGCGGACACGCATGAGCTCATTCGGTTTTCTACCTCTTCTTCTCTGATGGTTCTATTATACTTCATGAATAGGCTCTGTGATTCATTCAATACCTCCACTTTATGAAAGCCATCCAGATACAGAGGAGTCTCTGAGGCGTGAGCATTGAGTGACAATTATTCTTCCTGATGGACAAGCCTTGTATTTTCACCAGAGTGGCAGAGTAATTAGCATGTTACTGGCAACTGACAGGAATGTGTCTTGAGAAGGCGCATAAAATAGAAAAGGGATTTTGTCTGTCATTAATTTCAGCTTCTTTTCAGGTGAGTTATGTGTGACTGCTGACTGTAAGAGGAGAAACAGGCACATGTATTGACTCTCAGGCCAGGCCTAATGGGAAAACTGTATGCAGAGGCAAATATCTTCAGACACTCGCATGCATACACATGCAGAATATATCCTTTTGCTTATCCAAGCTACTGTAGGCCTTGTGGGAATTGATATAGAGTGCAGCCTGAAATAGAGAGCATTACTGAGATGGAGAGAGCAGGATGCTTGCAGAAATTCAGGTTAATATTTGGATGCAGGGTTCGCTCAAGGACTTCCTGTTTCCGCTTATCACATAGAGCCGTGGGGGATGTTCTAAAGATAAAATCAAACCATTAAAAACTTTATCTTTCCACGCAAGGGCAAAGTTATTTTCCTAAAGATGTTTTTCGCTAAAGCTGGTGTTTGTCCTTAAAGGATGAAAGTGTGGTTTTTAGGGGTGCATTCTTGGGACCTTGAGGCTGGTTTTCATGGGAAAAGTCTGCTTGTGGAGTTCAGGTTGTTGCTATCTTAGCATGCTGAGCATTCCCGTAGCACCCGCGGCGGCTTTAGTGCCTCATGCATACAGATGGAGCTGCTTTCTCATGGCCCGTTTACGCTCAGAACTGATTACCTGTGAACTAAAGCTAGTTTTGTGCTCAAAGAGGTTAAGTAATGATTGTTGACTTTGTATCTTTGTGTTAGTACACCATCACATATGCCTACATGTTCACATCTATTCAATTAAATTCAATTCAATTTTATTTGTATAGCGCAGTGGTTTTCAACCTGTGGTCCGTGGTATTGCAGGTGGGCCACCAATTATTTTCTGTTCATTTCCAGTCCATTCTAGGGTTGTGCGATTAAAAGAAAACGTCCTAAAATCACGATTTGAGCGTGCGCATATGCCTAACTCCAGGTTCACACACTGTCTGTGATGCGCCTTTTTTCTGAGCCAATGTTGACGGATCAGAGCGTTCTCACTGCGGTAAAAGGCTAGAAATAAAAACGTGCGAAAATAATTCATGTCTAACACATGAGCATAGAGTGAATTTGTTAGTGAACAGGATGCAGTTTAAGTGAGAGGAGACATGTTTTAAGTGTGCACACTCTCTCCTCGCAAAGCAGCGTGTATCTGAGCAAGCACGACCGGTTTTGTGACAGAGCAAAGGAAATCTGCTGCGAACAGAGAGATTCGCACTCGTGCATTATTTTAATGTGCTTTCGCGTTATATTTATGCGCTCTCACTGCTGACTGCATACACATACTGTATACACACTGCAAACACCTGAGGCACCGCTACAATTAATGAGCTCTATGAACAATGCATGGCAAAAAAGAAAAAAAAGTCCCTGTATACAGGATTTTTTTTTATTTATTTTTTTGCCACAAGTCTATACATTTTTTTACATCTTCACTATAGTGATAATTTTGACTTATGTCTGTTCTAGAGATGTTAGAACTTTGATAAAGCTCTGATTGGTTTTCTTTTGGAAATATGTTTCAAATTAATCCTGAATGCATTTATGACTGTAAAAGCACAATTGCAAAATTGATCAAAAAAATCGCGATAGTTTTTTTTTTTTTTTTTTTTCATATCGCACAGCCCTAGTTTATTCAATAAATATAGTTTAAAATCTAGCTTCTGAGTACTAAGTTATTAACCCAACAATAGCGGGGTCAGTTAATTTTTTTGAAGTGGGCCGCGCAAACATATGTGTTTGGTTGTGTGGGCTGCGAGCTGAAAAAGGTTGGGAACCACTGGTATAGCGCTTTTCATTATGCAAATTATTGCAAAGCAGCTTAACAGAAAAAATGTCAGTTTCTACATAATTTTTTGTAATAGCTTATCAGTTGTGACTATCTCAAGTTGATGTCCATATGGCAGAAATGTATGGTAAAAATCAAGCAGTTAGTTAATGTCACGTAATCAAACAGGTGAACTATTGAAGGGGCCATATGACGCGATTTAAATTTGTCCTTTCTCTTTGGAGTGTAACAAGCTCTTGGTGCATAAAGAAGATCTGTAAAGTTGCAAGACTAAAGTCTCAAATTCAAAGAAATATTCTTTATCTAAGTTTAGACTCTGCCATTCGCCCCTAAAACGGTTTCGTTCTAACACTGCCCCCACATGTCTACATCACTATGTGGAAATATTTGCGTAATGCCGCCCAAATGTTCACGCAAAGAAGGACAAACTGCCGCATCTGAATCAGCTACTATAAGTATGTTTTGTCTTTAGTTGAAGTATTTGCTATTGACTGTCCAAATGCAGAGTTTCATGAATATTGGTGTACAGTAATGTACGTTTTACGAAATACATTCAAAATCTAGAGAACTATTAGTTACAACTTCAGAAGAAAAAAAGAAGCTGCACATATAATTCGTTTGACTGACTGAAATCCCCATTTCCTGCTTAACACAACAAAAAGTGATGAAAATAGAGAGGGAGCAAGAGAGAGAAAGGTTTGATGTATTCTGCACGCATGACAAATAGTGCCTGCCAGGACAGCGTGCGTTTGGTGGCATGTGCAGTGCAGGAAAGAGACAATTAGTTTGAAAAACATGCTGTAATGTTGAAAACAAGCTGAAAAGCAGTCAACAGTGAAGCTCAGGCTTGTCACGTTGACGCTGACAAGAATTCATTGTAAGTATGCATCAGAACAAGTGAGCATGTCACTCATTTTTTGAAAATAATCTTTCTCACTTTCTCTCTGTGATGTTATAACATGCAAAAGTGGATGCATTCTTGATTTAATGACCTCGCTTAGACTCCTGGCCTTCTACTTTATGCCGTCATGCAAAGTGACTATTGATTATGCTGTATGTCTTTGAAAGTGTATTTCCTCTCTGTACCAGGGAAAGAGAAATCATCCTTTAGCACTTAAGCGGATATGCACATTTAGCAGCTCTGGTCCTGCGGGGCTGTGTAATGCCATGATATACATTGCTGTGTTGTTGTAGCTGCAGGGTCTATTGTGTTGCGTGATAAAAGCCCATAAATTTATTTAGATCCTGTTGGTGTGCATGTAAAGACATACAAAACACATTCATCCCAGCTTTGAATGATTTGTGGGTCATTATTGCACTTCTAACACACGGAAATCCTGCATGGACGTCACGATGCTGAGAGGATTAATATAATAGCTATTTTAGCATCGATTCTGGTTTGGATTTCAGTCACTTAGGAGTCGAGTGTGTTTGTTTTTCAAAACTGGATTTACGTGAGTGTAGATACTTTCCAGATGAGTGTCAAGACGGAACTTGGGTGGGAGATTGAAGTACTTCAAATAAATACGTAAATAGAATATTTCATCACCTCAGCTTCTTTGCTCTGTAAATCCAAGGTGAGCGAGTCCAGCTTATCTTTACCACCTTCTGATCAAATTTCACCATCACGTTGGCTTCATTCAGAGTTGACAGGTACCAGTCTGCGTCTGCACGTCAACTTTTTCATTCTTTTTGGTCATTCAAACAATGTTTTTGAATTAAAAATGAACTAAGTAACCACAAATGTTTGCTTTTGGGGATAGATAGAGGATCTGTTGCCAAGAGCTCTATGTCCATCAAATGAATCGATGGGAAAAGAATGCTTCCTGCTCATGACTTTGTCAGGTAGACGAGTGAAATGCTAGAAGAAGAATAGAAAATATACATTGACACCCCAGTTTCCCCAAATCCCAGTCCCATTCCTTGTGTTTCTGTGAAGCTCAGGTCTATGTTTGCAGACAGCCAGATAACACACCATTCTTGAGAGTGGGGATGGCAGCAGGTCTCAGATAGGAGATAGATGTGCACATCATGTTGAATAAGAGAAGAATTCCAATGACCAGAGCTGTTCCTCAAAATAAAAACAGCCTCTGCCATGATAAAACCCTTTATTTATAGAAAGGTTTAGGATTTTTATTGCGGTGTTATATATATATATATATATATATATATATATATATATATATATATATATATATATATATATATATCATACTGGTTTGCATCATCGTGAGGGTGAGTAAATGCTGACAAAATTTTTGAACTATCTCTTTCAGCCATTACTATTGAGATTTGAAGTCTTGTAAAGTAAGTGTCATTATTTCAGCTCTGCAACTGTGCTGGACTTGTCCTCTGTCATCTTTTGTCCTCCGAGTCCAATACTGCTCATGTTCTTTGGATCTTTAGACACATATCCGATGCTTTTCATTCCTGGCTCTGTCTCAACATCCCCTCTGGTTGCCCAGGCCTTTGTCTCTTCCTGAGATTAGAGTACTGCTTTTTCAAGGCCGAACAAACTGGTGTTTGCTGTTTGTTTGCCCAGAGCAGAACATCTGTTTGTCTTTGGAAACTGAAAGCACTATAGCTCTAACACCATTTGGACTGTGTGTTTATAGCCCAAAAGAGCCAATTTGATGATGTGTTCAAAGTCTAGCACACATACAGACAACTGTGGTCCAGTATTGCTTTTATGAGACAACGAGAGGATCATAAAGAGTATTCATTCTTTGTTGGGTCATTTATGGATTACAATTTCTTAACCGTAAACAAAAACTTTCTTTTTTAATCACCTCATTTGCAACCTCTCAGAGAATTGTATTGGTAGTCATGTGACATACACTATTGTTCAATAGTCAGTAATATTTTTACACTTTAAAATACCTTTAATATATTTTCTTTTAAAGCCTCGCAACTGATTCTCTTCAGCGGTACATTTTCCCCTCAGTTCTGCATTATTCACCGTCAGGCTTCACTTTGAGACACTGCTACAGCAGACCTGACTTTCTTCTTCACTGTGGTGGAGTTTGGGGGTTAGTAGAAAGCAAAGACAATGTGAAGTTTAGGTTAGTTTACTAAAACCACTCATGTAAAGGAGACAGATCAGGTTTGGGCTGGCTTTACTTCACCCCCACCCCCCAGTTTGACTGAGACAGTAGGATGTTTTGGTGCTCATAAATTCTCCTGTAACTGCCGAAAGAAGCTGCAGGCAACCGTCTGAAGAGCAGCAATTTGGATGTTCTATTTCCAACACTGTTTCCACAGTGTTCTATTTAAAACACTGGCTTAACGAATGAAGGGCAGAGATCGATTGCTCTCTAAGGATGGTTTCATCAGATGATCTGCTCATGGTATCAAAGAGATGTTTGAATCTCCCAGTTCCTTTAAATTGATATCATATCAAGTTAATTCAATATCTCTGTCATCACTGGGATATTACAGGACCACTTTCTGTAAAAACAGTACTTACACCCATTAATACGATTTAAAACTACATTCTCTATAATCTGTTTGAGCAATAAAGGGGCCAGTGGTCATTTGAGCAGGATGAGGCCGCTCAGTAATGGAGTATCATTTCCTTCTTAGTGCTGAGTGCATACCAGCCTTTATGTCTTCATTACAATAGACTGTTTTATTTTAGTGTAAAATCAATGACAGCTGACTGGCTTCTTAAAGAGAGGCCCGCAGCCCCCGGGGCGGAGCAACTCTCTTCGTTTTCCTCAATCTCTCTCTATCTCGCCCTCTTTATTTCTTTTTATCACCCTTGCATGCAGAAGGTTATTAATGCTGCACACCGGAGAAAATATTCAAGCATTTCTTTAAGCGGTAGACTGCTATTCAGTATGTGCTTATCTTTAAGTCGACAGTCTGCCTTGGTTTCTCTAATCTTGAGTAATAAACCATACATGGTCTCTTTCTGAACACCAGCTACTCCAGGTTCAATTCAAGTTAAGCTTTATCAAGAGCTGCTGTGACTAATGTATGTTGACTTGTCCTGCGGTGTGATATGCTCTTATTTTAAACTGCTTTTTATTAATTATTTTATAATTATTACACATAACCTCAAACCACATGAAATATTATCCCACCACAGGCCATTTGATCTTGAACATCATTTGAATGAAGATGATGTTGGAATAAATAAATAACATAATTATTAAATTATGTAGAAATTTGAATACCACGTGTGATTTTATAATTATTGTTTATGAAGCTTTTATGCATTAATATCATATGAAATACTGTTAAACTATAGAATTTTTTCGCACAGAGATTCCGGAAAAAAATACTCTGATAATGTGTCCTGTAATTTGTCCCGGAATCATTTGCATTTGTTTCATTCATACTGCCAGTGATTTTCCGGAATTTTTGCATTCGTTCACACACATCCCATAAAGATCTTTTCTGGAAATTTCCCCAGATCAGTGGGCCGTATGAAAGGGGCTTACAAGAACATTTAAAACAGAAGAGAAGAGAGAAAGAAAAGGTATTGAAAATAAAGGGAATTTTTATTCTATTTTATAATCTCATAGAAAATTATTATTATTATTATTAATTTCAACTTAAATGTGTTGGTTTAAACAAATATTATTCTATAATAATTCAAATATGTAATAATTTAACTAACACAGATTATTTTCTGTGATAAACAACAGCATATCATAGCAGCTGAACCTGGAACATTCCTTTAATGTCCTTCAAAAACACACATGCACAAGTTACTCCAGGTGCGTCCTAATAAATCGTAAAGACGTGTGGGTCAGGGTGATATAACCTCTCATTAAGGCAGGTTTGCTGGACACACACACTTTGACCCTCTTCTGAGGCGAAGCATTAAAAGGTTAAGCGCTCTCTCAGAGCGGGCTGCACGCACACAGATGATTCTGGAGGCCGTGTGAGTTACGTCCTTCACTGGGCTGCTGTAAGACTGAAGTTGCATGACTGCGTGTGAGTGAGCAGGTTTCTGCTGCAGTTGATAGTGGTCAGAGTGATGGATAAGTTTCTCACTCAGCTCCTGGAGAACCTGTTCCAGAGTTTCAATTACACTGACCTTGAGCTTAAACCACATGCCTCACTGCAAACCCTTTCATCCATTTAAATTGAGTTGTCTCTTAGAGCGTCAACCCTAACGACTTTGATGTAAAATCCAGGATGCTGCGGTGTCAAAAAATTATTGTAATTTTAATGGTAAAATACTGTAAAAATGCATTAGGAAAAACACATCAATTGGTTATCCCTTTCTATATACATTGAGAATCTGTAACAGATCTAATGGGACCTTTCATTAAAATAGAACCCTCTTCTAATATACAGTGGGGAAAAAAAAAATTTAACTGACATTCCCAGCATTTCCTGTGTGACAGAAGTTCAGTGAACGTTCATAAAACCTAAAATGTTGCTGCCATATTTTATGGTAAAGTGCTTCCTTTTTGCCCTATAATTTATGCAAATATTATGTTTTTTTTTTTACTCCAAAGCCATCTACCTCTACCTCACCTTTTTAAAATTGCACAATTGGTGTTCTCTTTGTCCTGTGAGAAATGGGAGGTTAGAGGCGGTGTGTTTATCCAGCCAGTGTTTATTCCTCGGGGGCTCTGCTTAAGATGAACCAAGTTGGGTATGGCGTTGCGAGACAGGCTTCCCATAATACATGTCCTTTCTGAGACACTTTGTTTACTGAGGAGTCTGCAAACTGCTGTGTCGCCTTTCAACTCCTGCAGTAGCTTAGCGTGTAAATATAGCACAGTGCTTTTCAAAACAAACCCTCGCCATATAGAGCATCGAATATGAACATCCACTCCAACCTTGAAGAACACTGATAGACTTAGGCACATTTTGCATGTTGCTTCTAATCCAGTGAAGCGCATCTGTTGAAAATGGTGCTTTGAGAATGAGATGCAAGGCTTCTCCCACACATATTCAGTAGTGTTTAAGATG